>NC_087352.1:87280091-87583121 GCF_030014295.1 Loxodonta africana | reverse complement strand
TCAGTTTAAACTATTTCTCAAGTTCTTATAATAGTGGTCTTGTACAATATTTGTCCTTTTACAACTGACTAATTTCACTCAGCATAATGCCTTCCAGGTTCCTCCATGTTATGAAATGTTTCATAGATTCCTCACTGTTCTTTATCGATGCGTAGTATTCCATTGTGTGAATATACCATAATTTATTTATCCGTTCATCCGTTGATGGGCACCTTGGTTGCTTCCATCTTTTTGCTATTGTAAACAGTGCTGCAATAAACATGGGTTTGCATGTATCTGTTCATGTAAAGGCTCTTATTTCTCTAGGATATATTCCAAGGAGTGGGATTGCTGGATCGTATGGTAGTTCTATTTCTAGCTTTTTAAGGAAGCTCCAAATCGATTTCCAAAGTGGTTGTACCATTTGACATTCCCACCAGCAGTGTTTAAGTGTTCCAGATGTTCTCTCTGTTTTTGCTGATTATATTTCCTCTCTCAGGATTTTGTTCTTGGTCCTCTTCTCTTTTTCTCTCCAGTTGTTTTCCTCAACTAACTAGGTATTTGTTCCCGAACACTCTAATGGCCACTCAGTCCCTTGCTGGCTTACCACAAACACAGCATCCTCATTCCAGGGCCCAGAGAAAGGCTGAGAGTGGACATGGAAGGGAAAACAGACAATAACTGCCACCATTTCTCCTGATTGGGTCTTCTGTTACTTGCAGCCAAAAGCATCCTGGCTGATTGATATCCAGAACTAAACTCATCAAAATACAGTAAAACCTGCAAAAGCCGGAACTTGTGTAAGGTGGAAACCTGTAGAGAATGAAAACTCAAATACTTTCCACTAATACAGAGCAATAGAAAAGTGGTAAGACTGCACCTTGTCAAAGGTGGAAAACCTGCGAGACTCGGAAAAACAAGGCAGTACCCTTGAGTTCCGGCTGTCACAGGTTTCACTCTCACCAACATCCTTTTCTCTCAGGCTAGAAACATAAAAAAAGAAAACATTCATGGGTCAGTGGTAGAATTCTCACCTTCCATGTGAGAGACACAGTTTGGTTCCTGGCCAGTACACCTCATGTGTAGCCACCTCCTGTCAGTGCAGGCTTGTGGGTTGCTCTGATGTTGAACAAGTTTCAGTGGAACTTCCACACTAAGATGGACTAGAAAGAAAGGTCTGGTGATCTACTTCCAAAAAATCAGCCAGTGAAAACCCTATGAAGCATAACAACCTGATCTATAACCAATCATGGTTACTCCCAGATATCTCAATGCCACCCTAGAAAAAAAAGCGTCCACCTTCCCACAATTAGATATGATTTTTTCCTTTGAATCCACAGTGCATTTTAAACATATTTTTTTTGGAGCAGCTATTATGTGAGAGGCACTGTTTCAAGGATATATAAATAAATAAATACAGTGAGGTTGTCATATCTTCACAGTACACCTGTTAACTGGATATCACCATTTCTACTTCAGCCCGGAAACCAGGCTGCAAAAAGGTCCAGTGACCAGCCAGGGTCACACAAATATGTAAATGGGAGAGCTGGGACCCTGAATACAAGACAACCACACAGCTTTGTTTGTTCCTTTCTTGGAACACCTGTTTTACTCTGCCTTCTGCTATAATTATTTTTGTGTTTATTTCTTTTGTGCACAAACTTTTGAGGAACTTTCACATTTTTCCTTTCAGCTCCCAACACCAAGTTTATAATGTGGAACTTTGAAGATGGTCTCAATGTCAAATATTTTATCCCACTATATATATATATATATTTTTTTATATATAAAAGTACTTAATCCCGTTTGGGGTTTAGAATGTGTGTTCACTGTATACAAATGCCTTGAACATTGCAGGCAATCAGTAAATGTCTGCAAAACAGAATTGACTAAGATGGGAACTAGCCAGGCTTATTTCAGACTTGAGAGAGCTGAAGAGAGAGCTAAATGATCCCAATTCAAATCAATCTACATATAATCCTTTATTAAAATAACAAGCATAAATTTCAAGTGGTCACTAATTACTAACACTTGTGCACATTTTGAAAGATTGATGCAGTACATAATAAGAAAGAACAGTTTTCATTTCATTTCCAACACGAGAACAGGGGAAAAAAACCTGGCCATGATGTGACTTTCTCTGTGACTGGTCTGTGACTATTTTTCTCACCATAAAATGATTGCTCCCATTTAACTTGCCCTCTCTTTAACTCTTACCCCTTAACTTCAGGGTTAGTATATCTTCTAACTCACAAGAAATGCTAGTATCTTCTCTTAACCACTTTAGTATGTCCCTCTAAATCTGATTCTTATGGGAAGTATGCCTTTTTCTAGACATTTCTAGAAATTTCGAATTAGAAATAGGATTTCTTCACTTGATTTTTAACTCTCTGATTGCCTTCTATATTTGTTCTTTCCTGATAGCAAGTAAAGGGCCCCATGTTCTCATCAGTAGCGTTTCCCAGCTCACTTGCTTGGATGACGAAGGGTTCATCTCATAAGTGGAAGTCTTACTAATCGGAGACAGACCAAGGTGTGAACTTTTCCCATAGACCTTGGCCTATTCTATTTCAGAGTTCAACTTCTCCCGTTCAATCTCAACAGTTAAGCAACATGAAGTTACTTTCGTCAAATGCCAAACTACAAGAGACCAGATGCCAGCTGCCGTGGAGTCAGCTCCAACTCATGGCAGCCCCACGCGTACCAGAGTAGAACTGTGTTCCACAGGGTTTTCAGCGGCTGACTTTTTCTAAGTAGATCCCCAGACCTTTCTTCTGAGGCATCTCTGGGTGGACTTGAACCTCCAACCTTTTAATTAGCAGTTGAGTGTATTAACTGCGGCACCCGGGTGCTTACCTGTCATTTATTTTAAGGTAGGGTTTTCTTCACACCCTTCCATTCTACTTGACTTTTAAACTTGTGCTGTTCTAAGTTTCTCCCCCTTTGAAGCAGATCCGTTTCTGTCCTAACAGGCGGACTGGAGAAACTTTTCAAGAGACCTAGCAATGGCAGCAGTAGATAGATTACATAGCACTACATGTTGTCATTCAGCAAAGTCGTTTACAGACAGAGCTATTTTGAAGCCATTAAAAACTGCTATCCATCTTAGCCTTGCCATCCGCCTTCTGCTTCTGTTCTTGTCTACCGAGTTAGCTACGGGATCAGCCTCAGCGGCCGGCTTCCCTCTGGCTCTCCGTTGACACTCAGAGAGCCTCTTATGGGAAGAAGGCCATTTATTTTAGCTGAATGACCACATGGCTAACTATACACAGCAATTATACAAAGCAAATGTATCAACTTCTGCCACAGGAGGCAGGAGTTCCCTTTCTGGTCATTAATAATGAACACTCTTCAGTAAGTAGGGAAACATTTACCAAATAAAATGGCCTGTTATAGATGATCCCCCAGGCAGCTGAGAAACGGCGTGGCTGTTGAGGGAAACGCTCAGCCGAGAAGCTGATGCCACCGCTTGCCCGTCTTCGTGGTCCTGGAAGCCTCCCGAACCGGCAGAAGATGTGACCCATTGGCTCTTTGTACAGAAGTGTCTAGTCTGCAAAGAAGTGGCCTGGTATTTTCTATTTTGAAATTCCATTGCTTCCTTTCCTGGCAGCAGCCTGATTGGGAATGCCGCGAAATAAAAACGAGGAGGAAGTAAATGAGAGCCGGGAAGTGTCAAGTTGATCTACTGCAGGGTTGGGGGGTGGGAGTGCCGGGCAAATTCAGATTTCTCCCGGAGCCCCCTCTCACCACGTCACCCCACCGCTTACAACGCTGCTTCCTAGCCCCCCTGGAACTGTCTGGAGGCTCCCGCGGGCGCTAATGCTTCAACTACAACTTGGGCTACAGTCACTTCTTCAGAGTACTATTTTATAGGCGTTTTAATGAGCAAAATCCCTGAAAAGGTGCTGACATTTTAATGCCTCCTATTGATACTTTATAGGTAGACAGCAAGCTTTGTGCCGCATTCAAAGCCCTTGAAACCCAAATGCTGTGGGGTCTGCACCTTCCTTGCACCTAGGGTGTGATTAAGGAAGACGCGGAACACGTGTACTTGCAGCACATTCCTGCTGAAGACAGCTGACCGTGGCCTAATTAATTTTCAACACCCTGATGAGGTAGGTGTGTGTTTCCCTCTCTCCACAGATGGATGACCTCAGGCAGTGGAACGATACAATCCAAAGCCTCTGGGCAGAGATTGTGCCTTTGATGAATTCTGCAAAGGGCGGGATGGTGAAACAGTGCGGGGAAAAGAAAGCCATTAATAACAGTGTGATGAAACTTGTGGGTTCTCAGCGGGTTCAGAATGTAACCTAGCTCTGGGGTTATACCAAATTCCACGAAGAATTGGGTCTGCTGGATCATATTTTTGTGAGTTGAATGCATAAATGCATTCCTTCTGATAAATAATAAACCATGGATGCTGGGATTGATGAGACTAGACCTGGCAACTAGAACACTGTTTTTGAACTTCAAAGCACTTTAACAACTTCTGAAATGCTACTGATTTTTTAAAAACTTTAGTCATGAAACACATTAATTAAGGCAATCATGTGCAAAGCATTGAGCTGACTGCTTAGTCCCTTTCCTTCTGGATTTACTCTCCAGTGGGCAATAAAAAGACAAGCAATCGGCCGACAGGGTGACAATGAGAACAAGAGCAAACACAGTGTGCCATGGGAGGGCATTCACATGAGGAGCACCAAGTTCAGTCTGAGAGATTAAGAAAGACTTCCCAGAGAAATCATGAAACTGACATTGAAACTGATAGTTGACAGACTAGTAAAAGCCAATCAGGTGAAGAAGTAAGACTTGGTAAGGGATTATCGGGTACATGGGCCGCCATTCAAAACGCAGAGGAGAGCATGAGCATGGAACATGAGTGAGACTAAGCATCTCAGTTGGTTTAAACCAACTATATCTTGGTAGAGGCATTGATGGTTCAGTGGTGAAATTCTAGCCTTAGTGTTGCTATAATACTGAACAGGTTTTGCAGAGCTTTCAGACTAAGACAGATTAGGAAGAAAGGCCTGGCAATCTACTTCCAAAAGTCTGTCAGTGAAAACTCCATGGGCCATAAAAGTCCAACCCACAACTGATGGTGGAGATGGCGCAGGGCCAGGCAGCTTTCCATTCTGTTGTGCATGGGGTTGCCATGAGTCAGAGGCCTACTTGATAGCAGCTAACAACAACATATCATGGTAAAAGCAACCTTATCATCCCTCCACAACTCTAGAAGTGATGGCTTCATGCAGAGGTCCCTTGGAAGTTAATGGGGAAACTAACTCATAAGAGAAAAAAAAAAGGTAAGGAATGGAAACTAGGAATTGACAATCCAGTTCCTATGTAATGTGAATAATCAACTTTAGTAAGGAGGCCTTGAGGGACAAGTTTCTGGAAGAATCAAATGAAAATAGAACCCTTAACAGGGCTTTTCATACTTGTTCAGTATCCATTATTTTAACTGTCTCTTGTGAGGCCATAGTTCCTGGAAAAAATATAATCACTCAACAAAAGCAAGAATTACTTCTTTTAGTTGTAGACAAGCAGGGTCAGACACAAGGAGGTAAAATGGCTCTATTCATTTCATTTGGGGAAAGGTGGCAAAGTAGATACAACAAGATTACAATATCTCTGTTATCCTGAACCTAATTAAATGGAATGAACAATAAATAAATAAAACTTGCAAATGATATAGAAGCAGTGCTCTAACTTTGAAAAGTATCTAGAAATGGAAGATTCTAGAAATCCATGCTTGGCCCCAATATCAAGTCCCTCCAGAAAGAGCTCTATGGCAATGACGCACAGACAAAATTCAGAGAAATCTCCCTAATCCTGCCCGCCTCCACATTACTCCCAAATTGGGAGTGAGGCCTATCACCCCAGGGGAGAAGATGAGGGGTACCTGTCTAGAGTAGACATGCTTCTCTGACTCCTGGGAAGAACTCAACAATTAAGGGAGAAACCACTATGGCTCACTGTTTTATTTTTCCCTGACTGGAAGGGAGGCAAGAGAGAGTCTTTGGAATAAGTCACCAGGAATTAATTTTTTTCCAGTAACAAACAAAACAGAATGAGAAAATAAATCACACTAAAGCAACCAAGGATGGTGGTAGGCTACGGGAGGATGTCTCAGAAGCCCCCAGTGTAGAGTAAAGGCACATCACATCCAAAACTTTTATTACTTTTCTCTTACTTTATTCTACTCTGGCTGAGAGGGGAGAGGTATTAACAGCTGGGGAGAGACATGTAAGTCAGTAGAAACAATAATAAAAAACCCAGGCAGATCATCTTTGACAGAAGCAATGGCTTGGTGGCTCAGCTTGAATTGGGGAAATAATCCAAAATTTGAAGGCATCTCACATGGGAACAAGATTCACTAGAACTTTTAACAGATTTTAATAAGGGATCAAATTCACCAAATACAATTAAACACAATCCCAGATTTACTTATATCATATTTGGGCCAATCAAATATCTGGATAGGGCTGTTCCCAGCAAGTAAGAATAAAATAAAAAGAAATGACACCACAATTCTGTAAGGATACTACAGGAAAAAAAAAAAAAAAAAAAAGAGGAGGGATTAGCATAGCCTTAAAAGGCAGATAAAGAAATCATTCTCTAGGAAGAAAACACAAATATTTTCTGCTACAAATGTTTTACACTCTCCATGTACAGAATAGAGCCCTGGTGCTGCAGTGGTTAAGGACTTGGCTGAAACCAAAAGGTCAGCATTTCAAATCCACAAGCCACTCCTCGGAAACCCAGTAGGGCAGTTCTATTCTGGGTCCTATGGGGTCGTTTAGAGTTGGAATCAACTCAGCAGCAACAGGTTTTGGGTTTTTTGTTTTTTAGGTGGTGAAAGAGGATATGAGATCTATAAAACGAGAGTTCCAAGATAGGCCTGGATCTTTCTCTTACAGTAAAACATTCTTTTTAACTGTTGCATAGTCTTCCACCTTCCTATTGATGCATGCATATTTATGTAGTTCCCATATTGTTTATTATTAAAAATATGCTGACTGCATTAAAATTTAGAAACCTCTATACGACAAAAGTATTATAAACAAAGCTAAAATACAAGTAACAGACTTGGAAAAACATATGTAGCACATATAAACTGGCAAAGGAATAATATTCAGAATATGTAAAGAATTCCTATGAGTCATTAAGAAAAATATAATCAATCTAATAGGAAAACAGGGTGTATATGAAGAGACAGGTAATTCATAGGAGAAGAAAAGCAAATGTCCAGTGAAGATATGAAATGATATTAAACTTTACTAGTAATAAAAATGCAAGTTAATACAATACAATAAAGTAGATATTCTGCTTCTGGAAAGATGAAGTAGAAGTACTTTGCCCTAGTCCTCCTGCTAAGTATGTTATCAGGAGGGACCAGTCCCTGGAGAAGGACATCATGCTTGGTAAGGCAGAGGGTCAGTGAAAAAGAGGAAGACCCTCAGTGAGATGAGTTGACACAGTGGCTATAACAGTGGGCTCAAGCGTAACAATTGTGAAGATGGTGCAGACTGGGCAGGGTTTCGTTCTGTTGTACATAGGGTCGCTATGAATCAGAACTGACTCGACAGCAACCAACAAAAACAACGTGTGAAATACAGCTAAAAACTCTGTATATTATATATAAAACAACATAAGAAGACTCTGAAGGGTGGAGAGAAGAAGACAGACCAGCTAGAGGCCTTGGAGCTCAAGGAACAACATGGTGATGAGTTCTCTGGGTTTTCTTTTTGCCTCATATATCCCAGATTGGGCACTGGAGATGTAGGTAACTGGAAAACACCAATGGGCACAGACAAAAAAGTCCAAGAAAAGTTTGCTCTCTCTAGTCAAAAGGGATAGCCTAGCAAGACATAAATCTTTTAGACAAGAACTTCTCGATTCCAGCCAAAATCCAAAGAAAAACTGTGGTCCCACTCTCACACCTGCCAATGAAGTCTGAGTGGGGAGCCTAAATTTCCACTCTCACAAAGCTGTAATGAGCACCCCCAACCCACCCTATACATGCCCTCTCCCCTTGCAATGTGTCAGAGAGGGCCAGGTGAGGAGCTGGGACTTTCCTCTCTGATGATTGGTAATAAGCTACTCTATCCCCATCGCTGAGACCACTTGGGAGCCTGGGCTTCCACCCCATGTATCTGACGAAGGACTCATATCTAAAATACATAAAGTGCATTCAAAATACAACAGTAAATACCAAACAATCCAGTTGGAAAATGAGCGAAAGACACAAAAAGACATTTTATTGAAGAGGATATATAGATGGCAAATAAGCACATGGAAAGTTGTTTGACATCACTAGGCATCAGGAAAATGCAAATTAAGACCACAATGCAGTATCACTACACACCAATTAGAATAGCTAAAAAAAAGAAATAGTGACAATATCAATGGTGACAATAATGTGGAGAAACTGGAACTCTCATATATTGTTGGAAGATCATAAAATGGTACAGCTACTCTGGAAAACAATTTGGCAGTTTCTTATGAAACTAAATATGCTTACCATACTACTCAGCAGTTGTACTCCTGGGCATTTATCCCAGAGAAATGAACATTTATGTCCATATAAAAATCTGTACATGATTGTTCACAGCGACTTTATTTGTAATAGCCCCCAAATGGAAACAACCAAATTGTCCTAGAACAGGTGAATGACAAACTATGGTACATCTATACCATGAAATACTACTCAATAAGAAGGAACAAATTCCTGATATGTGCAACAACTTGGATGGATCTCAAGGCATTATGCTGAGTGAAAAAAGTCAATCTCAAAAGGTCACATAACATTGATGGCATTTATATTATAGTCTTAAAATGACACAGTTATAAAGATGGAGAACGGATTAGTTAGTGACTGCTAAGGGTTAATGATGATAGGAGCAGGGATCGAGGAGGGCAATGAGCCAGTGTGCTTATAAAGTGTAGCATGAGAGAGATATTTGTGGCATATATTGATGGGTACATGAATCTATACATGTGGTAGAATGATGTAGAAGCATACACACTTTATACCAACATCAATTTCCTGGTTCTGATATTGTACTATAGTTGTATAACATGTAACCATTGAGAGAAACTGGGACCCCTCTGTACTACCTAGGCAACTTCCTGTTAATCTATAATTATTTCAAAATAAACAGCAAAAATAATGGGGTCTGATTTTTCATCCCTACATTGGGAAGCACTTCAAATTTTGATAAGATTAAGTTTTGGCAAGTTCTAGAGAAGAGGGACTCATAATTGTTTGTGGAAGTGTCAGTATCTATAACAACTAAATATATGCACACCTATGACCTGGCAATTCCACTCTAGGTGTCTCTCCTAAAGAAGCATCAACGTACACAAAGAAACACACAGGTTCTTCATTGCTGTGTTATTTGTAAAAGTAAAAACCAAAAAAATGAGAACATCTAAATAGCCATCAAAAATGGAATTACTATGTAAATTGTGGTAAATTCATATAACTAAACAGCAGTTTAAAGGAATTAATTTGATCCATATGAAGCAGCATGGTGAGATTTCAAAAACAGTGTTGCATGAAAAAAAGCAAGTTATAGAATGACACATATGAGCCGATACCATTTTTTAAACAGATAAAACAATACCATATATTTTTTAGGAAATATGTATGAATATATGCTATCAAAACCAAAAGTATAAGACACCTTACACCAGATTCTAACAGTGGTCACAGCTGGTGAGAAGAGAACAGAAGGAGAATATGTTTACCAGGTATCATTTGAGTGATTAAAAATTAATATAACCCTGCAGTTATTTTTTAGAGTTTATTTTTTGGTTGTACTAGTGGTTCATCCAAAAATAGTGACTATTAATATGCTGATATTTTTTCCTTTTGGTATATTTTAACCTCGTTGTGATAATGTGTCTATGTGTGTGTGTGTATGTACAAATAATTCTGAATGGAGCATTTTTAAAAACATAAGCACCATTCTATGGTATACAGTAAGTCCCAGGGTTATGAACGTCCAACTTAAGGACAACTCGTACTGGTCCTTTAATGTTATGTAAATTTGCCCTCACTTCGAAACGACTGAACCAACCTCTATGCACAACGAATTCTTCACCACAATCACCTTCACTCTTTACATGTGCAGCTTTTAAATCACTGAAAAGGCTTCAAGCCTTTTCCTGCACTAAAAAAAAAAAAAAAAATTGCCATGGAGTTGATTTCGATTCATAGTAACCCTATAGTATAGAACTCTGTGCTATAGTGATCGTATAGTATAGAACTCTGTACTATAGGGTCACTATGTACTCTTATAAACTCCTAGGGCTTCCAAGGAATGGCTGGTGGATTTGACCTGCTGACCTTTTGGTTTGCAGCCAAGCTGTTAACCACTGAGCCACCGGGCTAAAGTAAGGCTAAGTAAGAACCGTATACACCTGTTCTGACTTACCTACGAATTCGACTTACAGACACAAGAACATATGTTGTTTGTAACCCAGGAACTGCCTGTAATTGCTGCAAAGAAATTACAACAATAAACAACAATACCTACCATTTATTGAGCATCCATTATTTGTCAAGTTAATACCCTATGTGTATTACAGAGATTCACACACACATAGGATATTAACTTGACAAATAATGGATGCTCAATAAATGGTCGGTACAATTTCTTTGCAGCAATTACAGGCAGTTCCTGGGTTACAAACAACATATGTTCTTGTGTCTTTAAGTTGAATTCGTAGGTAAGTCAGAACAGGTGTATACGGTTCTTACTTAGCCTAACTTTAGCCTGGTGGCTCAGTGGTTAACAGCAATTGGAAACCCTGGTGGCATAGTGGTTAAGTGCTACGGCTGCTAACCAAAGGGTTGGCAGTTTGAATCCACCAGGTGCTCCTTGGAAACTCCGTGGGGCAGTTCTACTCTGTCCTATAGGGTTGCTATGAGTTGGAATCGACTCGATGGCACTGGGGTTTTTTATTACAGAGATTAGTCCTAAATCTGACCACAACCATATAAATTATTATTTCCTCCATCGTACATAGCTAAACTAAGAATAAAAGAGGTTATGAAAATTAGCCCAAGGTCAGAAATTTGGCCATAGCAAAGAGCCTTGTCTTGAATCCAGGGCAGGTGGCTTCAAAGCTCTTGCTACTGCTCCAATTCAGTCTAGCAGTCTTTGTCCTCTGCAGATAGTTTAATGAACATTAAAGCCAGAATGCTTCCACAAAGCAAATTGTGGAAATTCCCATGATTCCCTGCCAATTAGACCTACTGACCAAAGGGGTAAACAATCTGCCTTTCCTCAGAAGGGAAAAGGAGAATGTTACAGCTAATTTTCCCTTCGGGCGGCCAAAGCTTAATTAATACCATTCTCCTAAAACACTCATTTTGACACTGTTTAACCCAGGAAAAGTTTGAAGGAAGTTGTAAATTTCTCTTGACAAGAACCAATATCCAAGAGAGAATATAGTAGCTTCTAATCAGCAACAGTTGATGACTAGTTCACTTTACATTCCAGGTCCCTGGTCTAAAAACAACAACAGCAACAACAACAGCTAGTACTTATATAGTGCCTCTGTAGAGCAAGCAGTGTTTGAATCACTGTTACGTATAAGCTCATTTAATTCTCCATGGTGCCAACTTAGAGAGAGTAGTAACAGTGACCAGATGAAACAATAAGATGATACATAGTATGGTATTGTCAGAAGCAAGAACTTGATCTCCAAATACTGGCATAATTTTAGAAAATTGGCTAAGATCTCTTATTAGCATAAGGCACCTCTCAAACCCTGTACAGCTGACAATAATCCACAGACCTATGGAGAAGTGGGGGAAGTGGAAGGAGGGGGATGGAGAAACTGGATTTTTGATGTGTGACTGCAGTGATACAGCTCTGCCTGAGAAAGGACTGTGCTAAGCTAAACCCTGTGCAGGCTGAGAAGCAGCCTTGATATTAATGTTTATTGCCCTGCTTAATACTGCAGCTCGAATGGCAATTCTGAACGATCTTTAACTGGAACGAAGATAATCGCTGATCTTGAGACAGGGGTCAGGCCTGTGGGTACACGTGGTGCTTCTACTACTGCTGTGTTTCACTTTATTAGAGCAGTCCTAGCCAGAAACTGGCCAAACTAATAGGCAAGTCTTATCTATTTGTTTATGATTATTAAGTGCTGACTATTAGCAGTGTGCTCTGCTCCTTGCCCTGAAGAAATCATTACGCAAAATAAGGAACAAGCAAAAGTACTCTTTCAGTCTCACCTCTCTTTAGGGAGCAAACAGGAATGTATTTCCTACTCCTTGGGCGTGATCTTCTGAGAAACAAAAACCCAACTTCCAAATAGTGCTTGACCCATAATTAGTCCCATTTATCCTTTTGGGATGTTAAGTATTATGTGTTTTCCCCACTTTAACAGAGGAGAGGCTCAGCGGCTTGCTTTCTGTTACACAACAGAAAGCCAATTCTACGAGGTCTTTGACCCCACGAACAGACCTACTCAGCGAAAGTTAAGTGGAAGGTTGAGCAACAATCTTGCTTGCTTGGGTAGTATATAGACAGCCAATACAGGTCATCGGGACCAGAGTTCCACTGGAATCCCAATCCTCACGTACCTCCCCAAATGCTCTAGAAGAGTGATTTGCACCTCCAGGAGAGCAAGCCTCCCCAACAAGCATATCAGAATCTCAGGGAAGAGGGAAATTCAAAAATGGAATTCAGTTTCATGATACAATTTTATGTATGAAAAACAAAACAAAAAATGAGTATTATTTTCATACATGGGGATAAACAATCAAAACCTCTTTGAGGATAGCATGATCTTATAAATTTTTTTTTTTCAAAAGGAGATGCTGGTTGTAAAATGTTGAGAAACATTGCTCTAAAGCCTAAACTTTCAAGTCTAGCTTGAGCACTGTTGTGTAGGAAGCTCAGAGATTAAGTGTGCAGGCTTTGGAGCCAGACCGTCTGGGTTCAAATCCTGCCTTGACTGTCTGTGTGACATTAGCAAGTTGCTTCAAACTTTCTAAGCCCTTGTTTTTTCATTTTAAAGGGAAGACGTAATAGTAAGGCCTACTTTATAAAGTGCCTTGGGAATTAAATGATATATGTTTGTATTATATGTTTATAATATATGTTAAGTACTTAGAAAAGTGTTGGCTAGGAAATGCTCAATAAATGTAACCGTTATTATTAAACACCACTCTTTGATTTCCTGTTCTTCCTTTGTGCTATCAAACCATTTTAGCAACATCAAGTTTTTAGAACTTTGAGTTCTTATCAAATGTTCAGGCTCAGTATTATTCAAAACGCATTTTCTTTGGTTCTAATAAATGTATCAAGATAACAAAGTTGATCATGTGATACAATCATGTACATTACGTTCTCTACACTGTCCCCTACTTATAACAAACTTCTGAACCGAAAGAACACTCAGTTCACTCATCATGGGGTAGACGCTTAATTGCCTACCCAGCATCCACCCTCCAACCCCTGCATCCTTCCTAATGGAACCCCTAACCATCCTCCCATAGACATGTACTTCAGGGGAAACTGAACTTCATTCCCAGTTACAAGGGATGGATTCTGGATAGTTTAAGCAACCATAGCAATCCCATTTCCCTTGCTGAGCATTGGCTTAGAAATCCAGGCACGTAACATGCAGAGAAGTCTTTGGGGATCTACTTTCCTCACTTGTAAGAAAGACACACAGGAAGAAATGCCATTTCTTCCCCTTTCATTGTCTTGCCTGTACACTTGGCACTGCTGTAGCCATCTTAAAACTGCAAGGGTAGCCCACGCGAGAGCAAAGGTGACACACCGAGTGCGGCAAAGTGGTGGGGTGTTAAGAACCAGGATCCTAATGACACAACGAAGCCCCTGACTGTACCAGCATAAAGCTGCCTTACCTCTAGATTTACCCTGATGCGAGATCATGAAGTTCCTACTGTTTAAACCAGTTTAAGTTGGACTTTCATTTACTTTCAGCCAAAAGTGTGCTGACTAACATAGTCCACATAAAATTCACAGTAAAATGTCTTAAATAAGAAAGAACCAGAAGTGTCTCTCTTGTGGTCCTAATATCATCCTTGATTTCCCTCAATAACCTCTTCCCTTCACATCTACTCTAAAAGTGTTCTTATCAGCTCTACCTCTAAAATGTGTCTGAATCCACACACTTCTCCCCATCTCTACTGCTGACATTTTAGTCCAAGCCGCCATGATTTCTTTCCTGCACTGCAGCAGTAGCAGCAGCCTCCAAGCTGGGCTCCCTGTTTTGATGCTTTCCCCACTTCCACAATCTACTCTTTTGTAGTTCACATAAAATTCATGTAACACAAAACTTACCATTTTAACCCTTTGAAAGCATATGATTTGGTGGGTATTAGTATATGGCCAGTGTTGTGTAGCCATCACCACTCTCTAATTCCAGAACGTTATCGTCATCCCCCTGAAACTCCCCATGCCCATTAAGCAGTTCCCATAGGCCCTGGCAACCACTAATACAACCTATTCTTAACCCAGAGCCCTGGTGGTGCAGTGGTTAAGAGCTCAGCTGCTAACCAAAAGGTGGTAGTTCAAATCCACCAGCTGCTCCTTGGAAACCCTACGGGGCAGTTCTACTCTGTCCTATAGGGTCACTATGAGTTGGAATCTACTCAACAGCAACATTTTTTTTTTTTTTAATTCTTAACACAGCAGCTGGAGTGATATTTTCCAAAAGTAAATTAGATGTGTCAATTCCCTGCTTAAAACCTTCCAATGAATTTGAGTAACATTCAAATTTCTTAGCCTGACGCAGAAGACCATTCACAATTTAATCCCCATCTACCTCTCCAGTTTTATTTTGTACCATTCCCTCACTTGCTTGCTAGGTTCTGGCCACACAAACCTTCTAGGTGGTTCTTGAACATACAAGCACATGTGTGCTTCAGGATGTTTTCCACTTGTTCCCTCCTTTGGTTACTCTTTCCCTACTCTGCAGATTGGCTCCTTCTCATCATTCAAGTGCTACATCAAATGTTAGTTACCCCCTCGGTGAGGCTTCCCTGATCAAGGTAATTTTTCTCATCACATTAATCACCATCTGAAGTTATGATGTCTACATTCATTTTTTTTAAATTAACTAACGTCCATACTTGTTATGTATGCTTTAATCCTCCAATACTTTATTCAGATTTACCTAGTTTTTACCTAATGTTGTTTTCTGTCCCAGGATCCCATCCAGCATGCCCCATTACATTTTTTTATCATGCCTCTTTAGGTTCCTCTTGATTGTGACAGTTTTTCAGGCTTCCCTTGTTTTTGATGACCTTGACAATTTTGAGGAATATTGATCAGGTATTTTGTAGGATACCCCTCTATTAGAATTAGTCCAGTGTTTTTCTTAGGATTAGACCAGGGTTATGGGTTTTTGGGAAGGAGACCACAGAGGTAAAGTGACATTTCCATCACATTGTCTCAAGGGTTTGCACCCAGTTGTTGTTTATTAATTGGTCGATTATCTGTGTCTCCCATTGTTAGAATGTCAAGCAGCAATCTTGTCTGCTCTGCTCACAGCTTATTCTCAGAACCTAGAATAGTGTCTAGCACATAGTAAGGCTCATTAATTATTAGTTGACTGACTGAATGAATAAACGAAAAAAAATGACCAGTACCCGGCCTACTGCTTTTGCGTGTGAAGTGAAATATGGATCAAGAAGATTCGTTGAACACAGGTCAGAGGGTTTTCCTCTCAAATAATCTGGCATATCTTTGAGATAAATCTAAACCCTCATGCAAATAAATAATTAGCCCAAGGCCAATGGCACATTCAAAATCATTAATGAAAATTGATTTTCCTTCTCTGTAGGGCCGCTTTCGTCTGCTGCACCACAATACCATTTGCAGAGTCAGCCAAGATTCATAGTCTTTTAATTCATTTCTATCCAGGGTCTTCTTTTTTTTGAGTGGTGCAAGCCTCTGTGAATTTTTATTTTTTAATAAATATTTGACTTGGTTGGCCTATACATGAAAGGGCGTGGGTGATTTAATTTAGGGAACTTTTGGAAGGCAGTAATTCTCCTCAGAACAATCTAAAGCACGGTGGGAAGCTTGGTTTACCTAGGAGAGGTTGCAGGGAGAGGCTTATCGAGCTTCTGTGGCTGACGTGGGGTCTCTGCCAACTGACTTCATGGACATAGTGGAACAGGAGGAGGAGTCTGTTGGCAGCCGGCTAAATGCCTTTCCAGGAACATGGTGGAAACTGATTAAATATATATGCAATCACACAAATTGATAGAGGGAACCTGGGGGACATCTCCAGCCATTAGAACACCAAACACCAGTGGGAGCTTCCCAGTGGTCATGAAGGAAGTTTGCTTTCTGGCTTGGGCTCTCTGAGAATGCAGTTCCTGAAAGGAAGAACTATTTGTATTCCATTCAGTTTTCATTTAACCTTTTGTCTTGGAAGCCCCAATAAGTAAACATACATTTGTCAGGGTTTCAGGATGAATGAGGAGAGCTTTTGTGCATTAAACTTACAGATATTCAGGGGAATTTACTGGAAAGGGGAAGGAGCCCTGGTGGCATAGTGGTTAAGCACTAGGCTGCTAACCGAAAGGTCAGTGGTTCAAACCCACCAGCCACTTCATGGGAGAAAGATGTGGCAGTCTGTTTCCATAAATATTTACAGCCTTGGAAACTCTATGGGGCAGTCTAACCTGTCTTATAGGGTCACTATGAGTCGGAATTGACTCACTGGTAAAGGGTTTTTTTTTTTTTTTTTGGTTACTGGCAAGGCAGCCCTGGGCTGGGAGTAGGAAGACACCAATTCTTGCTGGCCAAGTAGTGGGGGTCTTCCTACTCCCAGCCCAGGGCTGCCTTGCTATTATCACTACCAATGAACCTGTTTCCTGGCTGTGTGTAACCCTCTCGATTCATTTGAACATGAATTTCTCTAGGTAATTAGCTGTACTGTTGGTCAGAGTAACTATTTTTCCTCAGAATATGTGACTCACAGTTCAAGTAACCTTACTACAAATTACATAGGAATTTTAACGAACACATTTCAGTTAACTAGCTAATAATATTATGATACGTTTTGCATTTCCTTGAGTTTAAGATGCCATTGATGGTAGCACTATGGATTTAATATATAGCATTTTGGAGGGAAAGAAAACAATCACAGGAAATATAAATATAGCTGGCAATTTACATTCCAATCTCAGAAATGCCAACATGTTGGAAAATTTATAATATGAAGCTGAGGGAAATCTGGTATGTCAAACACCAAGTGAGTGTAATTCCCTGGTGACCTCAGTCTGCAGGTCTCATTCATCTCACTGGCAACCATGATGCTTTCTTGGGTGCTAGCTTCAGCTTTTAGTGTTCCAGCTTTCCCAAGCCTCCTCTGACTGAGTTCATCTTGGAAACAACTGGAAAAACATCTTAGCTCAACCTCCCCTCCAGCATCTCTGCCTGCTCAGGCTGGACAGGAGGTGGCCTGGTAGCCCTCACCACTCCTGAATCCTTCCTGGACAGGGTCTTCAAAGGGCAGAAGAATTCTATTCTGTTGTTATTGCTTCCCACTTATCAGGTTCTCATTCTAACCAGCATCAGTTCCTGCCCTTGGTGAATTCTCTAAGCTTCTTTCTGCCTATTCAGTTCTCAATTTCTACAATTCACTAATACTCCATTCTGTACTACACAACCAAAGAATAATTCTATGTTTGGAACATTCCAGAGTACCACCAACACCACCACACCAACAACTAACATTTACTGAGCACTTACTATGTGCTAGACACGGTGCTATGTGTGTGTGCTTTCATTCACTACAACAATCCTGTGATGCAGTTACTATTATTATCCTCTCTTACAAATGAGGAAAATGAAGCTTCGGTGTTAGGTCATTTGCCCATGTTGATGCAGCTAGAAACCAGGTCTGCCTACTGCATGGTGATGCTCATAACTATTGTTCATACTGCCTCTCCTTTGACTAGAGGCTGAAGCTGTTGCCCAAGTAGTTGCTATGAGTGGGCTTCTTGATCTGGTGTAGGAGCGAAAGAGAGAGATTTGAAGATGATTACCAGGTTCCCGGGTTACATGACTAGGTAGATAGTGGTACCTTGCATCTATACTGA
The DNA here is from genome assembly GCF_030014295.1 of Loxodonta africana. Classification (NCBI taxonomy): domain Eukaryota; kingdom Metazoa; phylum Chordata; class Mammalia; order Proboscidea; family Elephantidae; genus Loxodonta; species Loxodonta africana. The sequence continues at coordinate 87,565,027 of NC_087352.1, read as the reverse complement.
AAGTTCAGGAGGTAAAGGTTTGTGATGACAAGTATCTACCATCCCTACCTCAATTCCTGCCACCATCTTGAGGAACTTCACAGTCCAAGTCACAAATTGGTCCAATGCCCTAACGAATCATTTCCTTGATCTCCTGGACTCTACTGGCCTTTACTTGAGCTCCATTTCAGCCATCTGTTCTCATAGGCCACACTTGTTCCTTGCATTTCCAGAACTTCACGCATGAGAAATCCCTCATCGATCGTGCCACTTTCTGTCAGCTTTCTGTGGCTGTCAATGCTCTCACCCCACTTATCGCACTACAGGGGTTCTTCTGCTCAAGAAGACCACCAGTCCTCAACCTGTCCTCCTCATGTATAAACTCTATCCTGTTTTTACTTCTTTTCCAAACTAGCCTAACCCCATGGCTTATGATCCCTGCTCACTTCTACAGACTCCTCTCTGGCCACAGCTGTGCCTTTCTGTGTCTTCTTATTCCAGGCAAAACAAATTACTGGATATTTCCATCATTCTAAGGCCCCATCCGGGGTACTGGTAGTTCAGTGGTAGAACTCTCACCTTCTAAGTGGAAGAACTGGGTTTGATTCCTGGCCAACGCACCTGATGCGCAGCCACCACCTGTTTGTCAGTGGAGGCTTGCATGTTGCTATGATGCTGAATAGGTTCCAGTGGAGTTTCCAGACTAAGATGGGCTAAGAAGAAAGGCCTGGCAATCTACCTCCAAAAATTAGCCAGTGAAAACCCTGTGGATCACAAAGGTCTGAACTGCAATCGATTATAGGGATGACACAGGACTGGTAGTATTTTGTTCCACTGTGCACGGGCTCGCCTTGAGTTGGGGGCTGACTCAGTGGCAGCAAACAACAACCAACAACAAAATTCCCATCAGTTGAAGAGGCAAAAATGTTTAGTAACGTATTTTCAGAAGAAGAGAAAGATTGCCATGTTAAATGCATACAATTATTGTAAGAAATATCAATGTCAGAAATGATAAAATTGAAAACAGCTCTGTTGTAGGGTGGAGGAATTACGATGCTGTCAGTTCTCAGGACTTTACCTGTCTCTCTTATCTCCAGGACTTCACACATGCTGTTCCTGTGAATGGAATAGAAATATTATTGCATTTTATCTTTTTAACAAAACTATAAGGTGGATATTGGCATCACCATTTTATGTAAGGGAAACTCAGCTTTGGAAACTTGAAGTTATCTTCTCTATGAAGGTTACACAGGTAATGAGAATCATGTCCTACACTTAGGACCTCAAACTTCAGTTCCTATTTTTCTTTTATTCTGCCATATTATTATGAATTGTCTCCCCCTCAACAGGCAACATTTCATTCTGTTATGTGTTGGAACCAACCTGACAGCACCTAACAACAGGGCCAACTTACAGAGTCCCTGGACAGGGCAAACAGGCACTGGACTACTAGCAGAAGGATTAGAGGTTCAAATCTACCCAGAAGTGCCTTAGAAGACAGGCCTGGCAATCTGCTTCTGAAATGTCACAGCCTTGAAAACTCAATGATGCAGCTCTGCTCTGCACACATGGGGTCACCATGAGTTGCAATCAACTGTTATCCTTCCTTCCCAGGGATTGGTTCTAGGACCCCCACCCCCACCCCAATACCAAAATCAGCAGATGTGCAAGTCCATTACATAAAATGGCATAGGATTTGCATATAAAACTAGAGCTAGGGAGGAAGTATGAGGTGCGGTGGCTCTGGCCGGTTCTGGTTTCCCACTGGGGTGTGGAGGTGAGGGAAGATGAGGGCTTCATTTTCCTGGCGGCCTCTCTCCTTCCCACGAGGAAGTGGGGTACTACGGCACTCACCGAGGGACTCCGGGTCCAAGGGCCAGGGCCGAGAGGCAGAGCGGAGTTGGCATTTTCAGATGGGGACTGGGGCCGCCCCTTTCCCCAGAACCCTCCCTTCCGGACCCCGCGGGCACCGCTAGTGCTCGGGCCGGCTGTCCTAGCACGAAAAGGTAGACAAGCCCTAATTTCAAGAGAAGATGACTTTGAACAGTTCTTAAAGATCTAAAGCTTTCACACCTGCAGACATCAATAAAGATGAAGAATTAGTGAAGAGTTCAATAGATTGAAAACTTTTGCTAATTTTCCTGGAAACCTCCTCCCCCCCCCCCCCTCCGCCGCAACCCCCATTTTTCGATTCGCGGTTGGTTGAATCCGCAGATGCGGAACCCACAGATCGAAAGGGCCAGCTGTAAATGGCAACTCAGAACAACAGGGCCAACTTGGGTTTGGTGCATAGTAACCTTTCAAACGTTAGTTGTTACTCTTCCCCAAAGCTTTTTGACACATTCTTTTTTTATGGCACATTGAGCATTGAAACTGTGTTTTATCTGTTTTAGGACCAACAGAACTTAAGAATCACACAACTGATGCTGTTACTTTTTAAGACCTTCAAAAGCTTCCAAGCCTGTGCCTTCAGGAAGTCTTAAATAGCCACCTTAGAAAACTCTAATGAGTATTATAAATTAAATCAATACTTTTCTGGCCAAGCTCTGCTACAAATGGAGGTTTTTATGCCACACCCTAAAAACCTATTAGATGGAGAGGAAATGAATGTCTAGGTTGTCCAATGCTTTGTCCTGGCTTTAAAACAGTCCACATGTAAATTTTTATTGGGATGAGCAGTGAGTATCAAACTCATCTCTTTTAAACAATTGTTGATAGCCAAGTCTCCTGAGATACAACCAGTGATAGGAGAGACAAGCAAAAGAACTTTCCCCATTTATTTCTCCCTTAAAAGAATTGGCCAAGTAGCTGCTCAGATGACTCACTGATCTTGCCTTTGGCCCTGCCAGAGCCCCGCCTGCTGGGTTCTCAGAGTTTCTGGCGAAGCCCTCAGTGCACCATGCAGGAAGTGAGGTCATGATTGTTTTGGCAGTCTGGGCAGCATTTATCCCCTGGTAGCGGCTGAAGTTTATCAGTAGGTTTAGCCTTTGCACTTTGAGAAACCAACTATTATCTCACCCACAATTTAGACTAATAAAAGTACATGGCAGAAGAACGTGCAGAAAGTCAAGATAAAGAACAAATGGTGGAGAACCTGGTGTCCCTGTGGACCCTGGCCTGGCAGTGCACATCCTATGCTTGGTCTGATAGTGTCAGCAACAAAAGCTCCCCCTGCATTCTTTCCTTTCATTCTAACCTTAGCTTCAGGGCAAGGCATGTCTTGGGTGGGGGGTTGAGGGTAGCGACAAAATGTTATGTCTTTAGTTAATATTTTAGGTTCAGTTCCTTCCTGGAGAGACCAGTAATGGGAACACTTAGGTTTAAGGAGGAGCCCCTGGGTGGTGCAGATGGTTAATGTGCTCAGCTGCTAACCAAAAAGTTGGAGGTTCGAGTCTACCCAGAGGTGCCTTGGAAGAAAAGCCTAGTCATCTGCTTCTGAAAAAAATCAGCCATTGAAAACTCTATGGATCACACTCTGACACATGTGGGGTTACCATTAGTTGGAATTGACTTGGCATCTGGTTTAAGTTTAGGGAGACCACATGTTGCTCATCCTATGGGCTTGTTTTCTCTGTGGGAGCCATAGTTAGTGTTGTTCAAAGATGGAGCGGGCTGCCACAGTCCATTAAACAGCTGACCCAGAGAGCCTGACCACTGCCTCTCAGGGACCTTGGGCAGAGTCTTCCTGCACCAGGTGGACACCCAAAAGATTTCCAGTTGGTTTGTTCTCGGTCTGAGATGCTGTATAATTGCATAGAGACACAGGATTCTGAGGGTTCTCAAAGACTAAAAAGCATGTAACTGCCAAAAAAAAAAAACAAAAAAAGACGGTATTATAAATCTTGCTCTAAATATTTAAAGCAATAGAAAAGTAACATTATATCATCAATGAAATCATCTAAGATTGGTTAAACAGCTGAGCCACTACACTCTCGTTAACTGCAAAACACCCACATAGATAAAGATATCGAATAACTTGATAATGTCTTATCATTCATCGAGCCAGTGGGAGACCTTTTACGGAAATCCAGTGATTCTGGCTCGACTTCTTCAGTGTTTTTTGTTATGTTTTTGAAATCTGGAATATATTGCGGGACTCTGAGCATGTGGTGATAAACTCAGGGCATACCTACATTCATAATTCTTGGGATCTAAAAACTGTAGTGAAAAACAATTGAATACGTATATTGCTGAAAGATTAAAAAAAAAGAAAACCTTGATATAACATGTGGACTTTATAAATCATCTTGTTATTTGATGTTTTGTAAACTTGCTCCGAGCGAGAGGATTGCACCCCACACCAGGATCAGGACATACCAAAGGGACACTGAATCTTAACTGGGTCAGTTCCAACTGATTTGGGAATCTTCCCTGCTGACTCCAGCTGGTTGAAGCTGGCACTTTATTCAGAAGTGAAACTGGAAATTGCTTACAGTGACTGTGGCAGTTGTAGAGCAGGAGCTGGTGGCACTGGGATCAGAGTCAGACAAACCAAGTTTAAATCTCAGATCTGCTTCTTATTAGTTGTGTGACTTTGGGCAAATTAATTAGTCTCTCTAATCCCCAGTTACCTTATAAGATTATTGTGAGGATTGAATATGTCTACAGATGGCCAATTTCCTAACTCCAGAACTTTCTCTTTATCCATCAGGACTTCATGGATTCACATCCTTCCTTTCCTGGCTTGATTTGTATGATCCATCTGTATAAATTCCCTCAAATCCCTTTTCCTTCTCTCCCTCCATTGTACTGGCCTGGAAAACCCCCAATCTAAGATGAACCCATTAGTCCACTTTTGGAGTTTCGTTGTAATAGCTGGTTGTTTGGGAGAAATTATTCACACAGTTAGGATCAAAAACCTCGCACTTTCCACCCTCATCTCACGCACGCTCTCAGCACTATTTGACTCAGTTGGCCTTTCCTTTCTTCTTGACTTCTTAACATCACTTTAAAATGTAACTTAAAGTTGTTTGCTTCATTGTTTAAATTACAACTAGAGTTTTTTCCTGTTTAAAGGGCTATGATAATACTTTTCATAGAAGCAGGGAATGGAAGTTCCTTCACATTTAGACAGAGCCTTTCTGACCCTGTCTCAAATCAGAGGGCCTATGAATTGTCCTTAGAAATTCTAGAGCCTTAGAACAACCGTCCCTGAGGACCTGAGGAAACCAGAGGGGAGAGGTCAGCAGTCCCTGTAACCCTCTGTGCCAGCCCTGGATTGACCATCCACTTAGCCCTCTTCACACCTCTTCAAGGGATGAAAGTTGAGGAGAGAAGTGCATTGATTCCACCAGTAGAACTTCAAAGAGAGATTTATAAATATCTATTTGGTTCTCTTTTAGCTTCCTCTGAGGTCTAAGTGGGCAGGGGTGGGGTAGTTTCCTGAGTTCTGAGTGACATGAGCAGGCATGATTCATGCACCCAGTCACTCTGTAGAGAAACTCACTGGGATATCAGTAGCAAATGTACTTTCAAGAATGTTCTTCCAGTGCACTTTATGTCTGCAAATGTCAGCATGCATTTAGAGTCTCTTTCCTCTGAGGCTATTGTAACTTCTAGCTCTAGGAAAGGGTAGGAGGGAGTTCGTGTCCTTGCCAGAAGTCCTGGAGGGAAAAAAACCCGTCCTCAAAAATGAGTTACTCACAAAGTGAATTCATAGAGTAAATAAAGACTGAATGATAATGGGAAGAGTTACTCATATACCGTAACAGACACTCACGGCCATCTGGCCCATCTGGTCTCCTTTTTGTACTCACATTAGTCTTTACTTGAAATGAGGTTAATGGGAATTAATACATATGTATTAGGGAAAGGAGAGGTCCCCAAGGACATGAGCTAAATATCAGTACAGCACTTCTCTCTAGGTAGACGTCAAGGGTGCCCGGAGGAACACTGAGTAATAGTTGAAATATAAATTACGTATAGACTAGTCAATATCTTGCCAGTTAAGCTTACTGTATTCCTGAATATAACATTTCTGAGAAAAACGCTGGCATCTAAGCAGTTCAAACAGTTGCATTTATTGTGCTATTTCACGTTGACTTTCAAACAAATAGACAATGGAATTTTTTTTTATTTATTTCTTAACTTACAAATAAACTGCTTCAGAATTACATCTGCAAAAATTGCAGTCATTGATTAGAAAAATTAGCCAGCCCACAAGGCGATGCTTGGTAAAGAATGACCCTAACACGTGGGAGGTGCTCAGCCAGCCTGCGTTTCCTACCCCATGCACCTAAAAGCAAAGTATTTGAGCCGACCCTCTTGCATGCTCTCTCTCATACGCATATCAGTGCTATGTCAAGTCCACGAGAATAATTATTTATATAATGCCCATATTGTGAAATATAGATCATGCATTATAAGGATTAGTTGTTGCTTCTCTATGGCTTATATCACGGGCCTCTATCAACCCACTGTGTAAACAACCTCTCTCATACATAGGCCTTCGAGATTATCCTGATGAATTGATCTTGTTCAGACCCTGTGTACATATTAAAGCAATGTTTTATCACTATATAGATATATACACACACTCAATATTCACTGGTGTTAAAATAAATATTGTGACTTTGTGGAGAGAATGGCCTCCCTGGAGAACAGGCGGCATCAGATGGTCCTTATCAGTCACGCAGATAGGAGCACGCCGGCTTGTAGCTTGGTTGTCGTGTCGTTTGGGGTGTTTCCCTTTCTCATCTAACTCAGGGAAGGGTTCTGTTCTTCATCAGATCAAAATCCCCTGGGATGGTCTGAGTCTGTGTGTACAGGAGAAATCTTAAAACTTCCTGCCTATTCAGTTGGTTCATCCAGTTTGACTAAAGTTTTTACTTGGATGATCGGCATTTAGTGACTTTTTAGCATATCCTGAGCACTATAGAAAATATAAAGACAAGATCCTTTAAAGAATATAAATATGAATGACTAGAAGTATGAATTGTTCTTTTTTTTTAACAGCTTTACTGAGATATAATTTACATATCATAAAATTCAGCCACTTAAAGTGTACAATGCAATGGTTTTTGGTATATTCACAGAATTGAGCAATCATCACCACCATTTCATAGCATTTCAGAAGCCTGGTGCCTGTGAGCAATCAGACCCCATTTCCTCACCTCTAAGCTCCGCTGCCCCAGCCAACCACAAATTTACTTTCTGTCTCTGTATATTTTCCTACTCTGAAGATTTCATATAAATGAAATCATGCAATATGTGATCTTTTGTGACTGGCTTCTTAGCATAATGCTGTAGCATGTATCAGTACTTCATTCCTTTTTATTGTAGAATACTATTTCATTGTATAAATACACCACATTTTACTATACATTGATCAATTAATGGACATTTGGGTCATTTCCATGTTTTGGCTATTATAAATAACACTGCTACGAACATTGTGTACAAGTTTTTGTGTGGATTTTATGTTTTCACTTCTCTTGGGTACATACCTAGGAATGGAATTTTTAGGTATGGTAATTCTATGTTTAGCTTTTTTAGAAACTGCTAGATTGTTTTTCATTCCTATTAGGAATGTATGTTTCACCGTCTCTACATCCTCAACAACACTGTGTTTGATGATAGTCATCCTAGTGTGTGTTAATGACAGTGAACATCTTTTATGTGCTTATTAGCCATTTGCATATCTTCTCTGAAGAAATGTCTATTCAGACCCATTGCACATTTTTAAATTGGGTCATTTTTCTTTTTCATTATTGTGTTGTAAAAGTTATTTATGTATTCTAGATACAAGCACTTATTAGATATATGATTTATAAATATTTTCTCCCATTATGTAGATTTTCTTTTCACTTTCCCGATGGTCTTCATTGACCACAAAAGTTTTTAATTTTGATGAATTCCAATTTATCTATTTTTTTTTCTTCTGTTATTTGTGCTTTCGATGTCACATTATAAGAAGGCTTTGCCTAAATTCAGGTCATGAAGATTTACTCCTCTATCAAAATTTTTTCATTTCCTTGTTGATGTTTTGTCTGCTTGTTTTACCCACTAATGAAAGTAAGGCATAGAAGTTTCCTATTATTATTCTTGAATTTTCTATTTTTCCTTTCAATTCTGGCTATTTTTGCTTTGTATATTTTAGGGCTTTGTTGTTAGGTGCACATATAATTATAATTTTTTATGTATTCCTGATGGATTGGCCCTTTTATTATTATAAAATGTCCTTTTTTGTCTCTAGTAATAATTTTTGTCTTAAAGTCGATATGGAAACCCTGGTGGCGTAGTGGTTATGTGCTACAGCTGCTAACCAAAAGGTCAGCAGTTGGAATCTGCCAGGCGTTCCTTGGGAACTTTAAGGGGCAGTTCTACTCTGTCCTATAGGGTCGCTATGAGTTGGAGTCAACTTGACAGCAGTGGGTTTGGCTTTTGGTTTTTTTTTTAGAGTCTATATTGTCTGATATTGGTGTAGCCACTCCAGGTTTCTTGTGATTGCTCTTTGCATGATAGATCTGTTTCCATCCTTTTATTTTCAATTTGTTTGTATCTTTGAATTTAAAGTGTGCTTCCCTGGGCTGAGGGCTGGAGACCATGGTCTCGAGGGACATTTAGCTCAAGTGGCATAACATAGTCTATAAAGAAAATGTTCTACATCTGACTGTGGTGAGTAGCGACTGGGGTCTTATAAGCCTGCAAGTGGCCTTCTAAGATATGTCCACTGGTCCCATCCCGGCTGGAGCAAAGGAGAATTAAAAACACCAAAGACACAAGGGAAAAATTAGTCCAAAGGACTAATAAACTACAACTACCACAACCTCCACCAGATTGAGCCCAGAACAGCTAGATGGTGCCCAGTTACCACAACTGACTGCTCTGGCAGGGATCACAATAGAGGGTAGCAGACAGAACAGGAGAAAAATGTAGAAAATTCAAATTCACACAAATTCACACAAATACAAAAAGACCAGGCTTGCTGGTCTGACAGAGGTTGGAGAAACCCCGAGAGTGTGGCCCCTGGACACTCTTTTAACTCAGTACTGAAGTCTGTCCTGAGGTTCACCCATCAGCCAAAGATTAGACAGGTATATAAGGCCAACAATAACACACATGAGGGACAAGCTTCATGGTTTAATCACGTGTACAAGATTAATAGGCACACCAGCCCAAAAGCAAGGATGAGAAGGCAGGAAGGGACAGGAAAAGTGGACGAATGGAAACAGGGACCTCAGGGTGAAGAAGCGGAGAGTGTTGACACATCATGGAGTTGGCAATCAATGTCACAAAACAATATGTGTATTAACTCTTTAATGAGAAACTAATTTACTGTGTAAACTTGCACCTAAATCACAATTAAAAAAAAAAAAAGTGTGCCTCCTATAGATAGAATGTAGTTGGTCACGTTCTTTTATCCAGTCTGACAATTCCTGCTTATTGATTGGATTGTTTAATTCATTCACACATAATGTTATTGATATGTCATTTTACTTTTTTATATATGTATTTCATGGTGAGGTGTGTGTTAGTGTGTGTTTCTCATTCACTGCTTTCTTTTGTATTAGTGAATATTTTCTATTGCAATATTTTAATTACTTTAATGATTTTTCACTATATATTTTTTAGTTATTTTCTTAGTCATTCCCCAGGGGTTTACTATATTCATTTTAATTTATGAGAATACATTTCAGACTTATACTAAATTCCAGTTAGATACAGAAACATTACTCTTATATAGCTCTATTCCCTCTATTCTCTTTCTGTGCTACTATTACTGTACATGTTATAATTACACAAGCCCAACAATACATTATAATTATGACTTTGTATAATTTTTGATGTCTTTTAAAGAAGCTGAGAGAAGAAAAGAAAGCAAGTATATATTTACAGAGTTTTTTTTTTTTTTTTAATATTAACCTACTTATTTACCATTTTTGGTTCTCTTCATTTGTTCCTGTAAATTTGAGTTAACCATCTGGTATCGTATCCTTACTCCAGAACTCTGTTAGACTCACCTCTTTGTGCTGTTATTGCCAATTTATTACATTTCTATATATTATAGTCCCAGCAACACAATCATATATATGTCTTTTATAATTACATAATTACCTTTACTAGTGTTCTTTGCTTCTTTGTGAAGCTTTGGATTACTATCTGGAGTCACTTGCTTTGGGCCTGGAAAACTTCTCCTACTATTTCTTGTAAGACAGGTGTGCTATCAATGAATTCTCTTGGTTTTTGTTTGTCTGGGAATGTCTTTATTTTGCCTTCATTTTTAAAGATAGTTTTCTTATATAAGATTATTTGTTGGTAGAGTTCCCCACCCCCCCAGCATTTTGAATATATTCTTTCATTGCCTTCTAGCATCCATTGTTTCAATGAGAAGTCAGTTGTCAATCTTATTGGGGTTCCCTTGTATGTGATGGCTTATTTTTCTCTCGCTTCTTTCAAGATTTTCTTTTTGTCTTTGTCATTCAGCATGTTTGTTATTATGTGTCTCTGGTGGGTCTCTTTGCATTTATCCTACCTGGAGTTTGTTGAGCTTCTTGGATTCAGCCATTATTTCTCTGACTTGTTTTTTCTGTTCCTTTCTCTCTTTCTTTTCCTCCTGGTTCTCTCTTTATGTATATGTTAAGTTGCTCAATGGCGTCCCATATTTTTTCTGGGGCTCTACTTATTCATCTTCATTCTTGTTTGTCTCTATTTTTCATATTGCATGTTTTCTTATCTTCAAGTTCACTGATTCTTTTTTCTGTTAATTCAAATCTACTGTTGAGTTCCTCTAGTAAAATTTTTATTTCAGGTATTGTAGTTTTGAATTCCATAACTTCCACTTGGTTATTTAAATATATATATATATATATATTTTTTTCTATTGCATTATTGATAAGACATTGTTCTCATGCCTTTCTTTACTTCTTAAAGCACGGTTTCCTATAGCTCTTTGAACGTATTTATAACAGATGCTTTGAAGACTTTATCTGCTAAATCTGATATCTGTACCCCCCTCAAAGGCAGTTTCTGTTGCTGCATTTTTCCTGTGTAGGGGGTCACAATTTCTTGTCCCCCCCCCCATGTCTTGTAATTTTTTGTTGAAAACTGGACATTTTAGATAATGTATTGCAGGGGATATCAATACTGTTCCTTTGTTGGGCTTGTTATTGTTATTTCCTTGTTTATTAGTTTACTGACTTGGCTGACCCAATTTACTGAAGTTTGTTTATTCCACAGTGTGCAGCCTTTGATGTTGCTGGGCAGTAGCCTTTGGTCTTCTCAGTTTGCTTTTCCAGAAAGGAGCCTCTCATAGGGTGAGTTGTGGTGAGCATAACTGGGGGCTCATTGATCCCAGGCTGCTAGTTCTGGGATAAAGTTTGAACCGGACTAGTGAGGACTGTGTGGAAGAAGGGACCTAGCAAAAACTTTGCCCAGAAGAGAGTTTCTGCAATATGGAGCTGCGAAGGATGAGAAATGCTGATGGTCTACCTCTTTCAGGGAAACCATATCCTTGACTGGGAACTGAGAGAAGAAGAAACCCTGTGTTCTTCATTGAACCCATCCATAGTGAAGCTTCTGTCATAATGAGCTGGGGGGGAAGGGTAGAGGGAGAGTGAGTTGTGGCTCAAGACTGCAGACTCAAGCTGTTCTTACCAAGATCTAGTAGATTTTCTTGAATAAATGTTTCTTTACTTGCTTTATGTCCATAGCACAATTTCCAGAGACCTTAAATGATTGTTTTTAAAAACTGTTTTTACAAGTTTTGGTTGTTTCACTTGAAAGAGGTCCTGTGGAGCTCTTAAAGCCAGCATTCTGGAAGTCTAAGAGGAAGAAATTATTCTTAGACTAATTAAACTATTACAGAACAAACAAAGATGGGAAGCTCATATATGGAATCCTGATTTTAAACAAAGATGACACTGCAGTACATTGAGAAAATGATGATCTTTTCAGTAAATGGTGCTAGGGCAGTGAATATTCATATGCAAAACTGATATCATATTATAAAATATCATATCATAAAATAAACTCCAGAGAGATTACAGATCTAGCTGTGAAACTTGAAAGCAAAGAAGAACACCTTTGTGGCCTTGGAGCAGGCATAAAAATTTCCTATACAGGAAACAGCATTAACCATTGAAAAATTTGATAAATTGAACTACGTATTTATCAAACTGCACCATGAATAGAATGAAAAGGCAAACTATAGAAAGAAGATATTGCGACACATACATCCAACAATGGACTTTTATCCTATACTAAACAATAAGTAAATAGAAAATAACCCATTGTTCATTCCCTAGGAAAAAAAAAATTCTATGACCCATCAATTTCAATCCTAAGTATGTGTCCAACAGAAGTATGTGTATATATATATATTTAAAAGAACAACATGTACTAGAATGTTCATAAAAGCGGTATTTGTAATAGCCTCAAACTGAAAAGAACCCAATGCCCATCAACAACAGCACAGATAAGTAAATTTTGGTATATTTATGGAGTGGAATATTATACATGAATGATAATAAACTATATACAACTACATACAATAATATGGCTGAATCTCACAAACATAAAATTGAGTTTAAAAAGACCAACACAAAAGAGTATATATATGAGTCCATTTATATAAGGTATGAAAACAGACAGAAGTAGTTTCTGCTGTTGAAAGTCAGTGTAGTGGTTCCCCTTGAAAGGATAGTTAGTGGGAGGGTCAGTAAGGGGGAGGGTTTGGAAAGTGGATGGTAGTGTTTTTTGATCTGAATGCTGGTTACTCAGATGTGTTTACTTTGTGAAAATTAATTGATATGTGTATCTATAAGTATATTATAGTTCAATTAGAATATTTTCTTTAAAAAAAAGGGATATGACAAATAAAATATAGAATGCTTTGCATTTTCTTTAGAAAGCTAGCATATACTAAAATATGACGAAGATAACACAAAAAATGTTTAACCAATCTCACTTATGAATACAGATACAAAACACTTAAATAAAACACTAGCAAATCAAATCTAGCATCATGTTAAAAAGATAATGCTCTAGGAAGCCATGAATCATTCAATATTAGGAAATCTACAAGTATCATTGATCATATTAATAATCAAGAGAGAAAAATTGTTGTTCACCTTGATAAATATCAGAAAGAAATTTAACAAAATTCAAGATCCATTTCTAATAAAAGTTAAATAAATTACATATAAAATACTCCCTCAACATGTTTAAAAAAAATTGTCCCAAACCAGTAGCTTACATCATACTTAAGAGCAAAACAATAGAGCAGTGTTTTCCATAGTTATTTTTTCAAGGAACATGCTTTAAATTATAACGTATTGAAGAACTGCCAGTAGGAGCCCATGACACACATAGAACACTATGTTAAGGCGAGACTTTGTCTGTTGACTCAGAGTTTCAGTCAAGGCACCCAAATCTGAGAACAAATACAATAGTTGTTGAATATGTCCACATCCTGCACCTCTTAGAAAGTGCTAGACCATCTGGCTAAGAAATTTTGAACCCCCCTGCCAGCACTAGCCCTCTAAGCTATGAAAGAGAAGACAAAAAATTCATGTGGCTGAAGAGGCCTAGGTTGACTATTTTTTGGAATGGTTAGTGGACCATGCATTTCCCCCATGGAGGAGGGGAGGTAGGTGCTTCAGTTCAAGAAGTGAGTCTCAAGAGTATCATTTGAAACTCTTGACATGGGCCCACTGGTTGAAGGGACACAGGGACCGGTGTCTGAATTGCCCTAGAAAGGTCTCAATGCAAAAGGCTGTGACTGGCCAGGCTCCAAGAGAGAAAATCCAGGGAAGGAAGCTGCACTGGAAAAAGCCTGACTTCCTGAGTCCAGCAGAGCAAAGAATGTGTGAGTTCCTTAGCGCCAAAATCGGGGCTCATGGAATGGAACTGGACTGGATCATCTTGAAGGGGACTGTAGCCAAAGTGACTTCAACAGAGAGGTAAACCTTTAAATCATGGCACTGGTCATTAGCAGCAGAGGGAGGAGCATCACCTGTGAAGGGATGAGAGATCCTAGCAATAGTCCCAGTGGGTGGCAGAGGAGGGAGCCTCGAAGAGCTCACAGGAATGCACCAAGAACAATATACCAGTGAAAAGTAAAAAAAAAAAAAAAAAGTGAAAAGTAGGAGGTTATAATTGTACTAGTTGAGTAAAACCTTTCTGCCCCTTGGCTATCCTATCTCCTACCCCCCTTCTCCCCAAACTCCCAGGCCATGCTGAACCCTGGAAGGGTTGAAAAATCAGTTTGCAAGTAGATAATGTGGTGGAACCAGAAAAAGGAAAAGAAGTTGGCCATAGCTCCCACCCCCCACTGCAGGCTTCCAAAACACTGGGAAGGAGAAGAAGCTTTTAATTAAATAAGAAATTGGAGTTATGCAATTATTATACTGGATTGAACTTTTATTACCTGAAAATGACCAGATAAACCATGGACATGTTTGAGATTTAATCTAGGGTGAGTAAGAACAAGCCAAATGAATGAATTTGAAAGGCCTGTGATGAGAAAAAATAAGGTTGCATTTTTGTTTTTTATACACTTTGCATTCCAGCTCATTCAATAAATTCAGTACATATACGTATTTATGCAAGTATAAAAAAAATTTTTTAAATAAATAATTCTCTCAAGAAATTACCAAAAAGTCGATTTATATGCATTTTAAAAATATTAAAACAGAACTGAAATCAGCCAATTAAGGAAAACAAATTTTAGGTGTAATTAACAATAAAATACACCAAAATAAATTAAGATATCTTTCATTGTACTTTTTATGTTATCAAGCATGACTCAAATGATTAAAATACAAATTCATACATTGTGTGTCATTTTAGCCCACATCCAGTTAATATTAAGCCTATCATTGCTGAATTGCATCCTCATATCTGACACAACACCACCTTTACTTCCATATTTTGTTTTCATTGCAGTATTGTGTGAAAATTAATTCCATTTTCACACAAGGCAGAAGATTGCTAGCAGCAAGATTATTTTCCAAAATCCTCTGAAACTTAGTAGGGTCTGCCAGAGATGGTAGAGAATATGCCGTCACTCAACACACTGAAAATCCAGAGTATCTCTCTTTATAGGAGAAAAAAATCCAAAGGACAAATAACTTCTATTGTAATTTCTTATGACCTGATGTTTATTTGTTCAAGTTGGACATTGTTTCTGCCTGGACAATTTTCATCTGTGCTTTTAGAAACAGAAGGCTGAGATAGATAACCTTGTCTTTGAAGTACTCTGACTCTGGGCTTGTTTGATTAAGACAGTTTGCCACCCATAAGGCTACTTTTCTTTTACAGCTGATTTCCTTTTCAATTCATATTGAACTATGCTGTATTAAAAGAAAAACAGTTAATATTTGTTACTCATTAAGTGACAAATACAGGGTTAAATGTTTTACAGACATAATTTAATTTAATGTTTATGGTTATACCTTATGGTAGATAATATTATTATCCCTGGATAAGGAAGCAGAGGAGAAGAGAACGCAATTTGTCCAGCCAAAGTCTGCCACGACTCTATGTGGTTTCCAGTAAGAAAACTTATTTAATAAATGGTAAAAGTTAAATAGTAATACAGCTAAATGTTTGTAACATAGATCCAAAAACACAACCAAACCCATTGCTGTTGAGTTGGTTTCAACTCATAGCAACCCTATAGGACAGAGCAGAACTGTCCCATAGGGTTTCCAAGTAGTGGCTGGTTGATTCGAACTGCTTTGATGGCAGTGGGTTAGTGGGCCTTTTGGTTAGCAGGCATAGTTTGTAATCGTTGCACCACCATAGCTCTATAACATGGATCGGTAATTGTTAAATGGAAAATACAGTGATGATAAATGAGGCCTATGCATCAAATAAAATGATTACAGTTATTTGTTTGTTTGGCATTTAACACCCTCACACACAATTTCTGGTGTTCTCAAATATCTGCAGGGTTTATTGAAGTCAGATCATTGCATAATGATAAAAATAACTACAGATTGTATTTATATGTTTTAGTATACATTAATATAAATATATATTTAAAAAAAATTGCCATCGAGCCAATTTCAACATATAGTGAACCTGTAAGACAGAGTAGAACTGCACTACAGGGTTTCCAAGGAGCAGCACTCTTAACCTTTGTGTTTTTAAAACAATATTTTATTAATTTTAGGTGAAAATTTACACAGCAAATTGGATTCCCCTTTAAAATTTTTTATATAAATTGTTCCGAGCCATTGGTACTGTTTTTATAATGTGTCAGCATTCTCATTACTTCCATTGATCTGGCTTCCCTTCCTCTCCTTGCTTCTAACCTTTGCTTTTGGTTAAATGTTGACCATTTGGTCTCATATAGTTAATTGTTTAAGGGAGCACATTACTCATGGGTGATATTGTTAATTTTATAAGCCAATCTATTATTTGGCTGAAAGGTGGCTTGCAGAAGTAGCTTCAATTTTAAGCTCAAAGGGTATCTTGTGGTGTTATCTCAGGGGTTCTTCTAGTTCTATCGGTCCCATCGATCTGGCCTTTTTTAGTAATTTAAGTTTTGTTCTACGTTTTTCTCCAATTCTATCCAGGACCTTTTATTGTGTCCCTGGTCAGAACTGTTGGTAGTGGTAGCTGGGCACCATCTAGTTCTTCTGGTCTCAGGTTAGAAGAGGCTGTGGTTCCTGTGGGCTATTAGTCCTATGGACTAGTTTTTTCTTTGAGCCTTTGATTTCTTTCATTCTCTTTTACTCCATACAAGTAGAGACCAGTAGTAGTATCTTAGATGGCCTCTCACAAGCTTTTAAGATCCCAGATGCTAATCACCAAACTAGGATGTAGAACATTATTTTTGTGAACTATGTTATGCCAATTGACTAAGTTGTCCCCCAGGACTATGGTCCCAAGTCTTTTGACCTAGTAAACCAATCCTGTGAGTTGTTTGGATATGTCTAGGAAGCCTCTGTAACTGTACTCTTACGTGGTTTGTTACATGAGTAGATATATATGCTGTACATACAAATATGTATATATATATGCCTACATGTATACCAGTACATTCATGTACGTTTACTCACATATGCCTTCCTATACACATACATGCATGCATATATATCTATGTAACCACACACATATTTTTTGGTTGTTTTTACTGTTGCTGCAAACTTGTATATGCTATAGCATTTACTGAAATGGTCCCTTTCTCTTGTGTACGTCTTTGTATCTTTATTTACCTTGGCTGAGTTGTGCTGATTTCACCCATATTTGGGATTGCTTTTCCCCTCACCAAAAGTAACAAGTGTCTACTATCTAGAAAGTGATTACCTCTGTTTGTCCCTTCCATCCCTGGTAACCATCAAAGAACTTTGCTTTCTGTGTGCATGTCTATTCTTCACTTTTTGTACTGGTGGGACCATACAATATTTTTCTTTCTGGGCTTAATTTATTTCACCCAGCATAATGTCCTCCAGGTTCATCCATGTTATAAGATGTTTTGCAGACTCCTCATTGTTCTTTATAGTTGTATAGTGTTCCATTGTATGTATGTTCCACAATTTGTTTATCCATTCATCCAATGATAGCCACTTAGGTTGTTTCCATCTTTTGCTATTGTGAATAATGTTGCAATGAACCTAAGTGTGCATATGCCTATTCTGTCACTGCTCATCTCTAGGATAAATACCTAGAAGTGGAATTGCTGGATCATAAGGTATTTCAATTTCCAGCATTTTGAGGAAGTGCCAAATTGTTTTCCATAGTGGTTGTACCATTTTACAATCCCACCAGCAATGTTTAAAAGTTCTAATCCCCCCAAAACTTTGCCAGCATTGGTTGTTTTCTGTTTTTTTGATCATCGCCATTTTTGCAGGGGTATAAATATATATTCAATACACATTAATATATTAGCAAATGCTTATTATATACTTATATTAAAACATATTTTGGTAGAGAAAATATTGTAATAACTATTGTTATTTTTCTCTGAATGACCACTAGCATTTCTTGGAAAATGAGCATTAGCAGAGCCTGTATGGGACGTGCTGCACTAGAAGCATTCTCACTTAAGTCAGAAATAAAACAACAATGACAAATACCACAAATTTTAATTAACTCTGTTTTAGAGGTTTGAACCTATGTACTAGTGCAAGAAACAGACCTCAAGATAGTAAATGTTATAATTGAGGGAAAAAAATTATCATCGCTTACAGATGAAATGTCTGCTGCAAATCAAAGAAAAACAACCAAAAAAAAAAGGTTAAAACTATGTGGAAGTTCAGGAAGTTGGCCTGTTACAATGTCCCAATTTAGTAGCTTTCTAATATACCAGTAATGATAGTTATAAAATGGAACAAATCAGATGACATTCACAAAAGCTCAAATCGTTTTCTTGAAGATTCCCCTTGGCTGTCTCAAAGGCACCGCGAACTCAGCATATCCCAAACCAACCTTGGGATCTTCCCCCAGAGGGTTGGGCTTTTCCAGCATTCCCTATCTCAGTGACTGACACCGACTTCTAAAAGTTTTAGGGGAAGAAACACCGGAGTTGCCTTTTACACCTCTGTCCACTGCACTTTTATGTTTAATCCATCACTAATCTCTCTCTTTCCCCCAGCTCTGTCCTCTACCCACAACCAAGTAAACTTTAAAAAAAAAGCAAACCTTATGTGAGCCTCTGCTTAAAATCTCTCAATGGCTTCCTATCGTTCCTAGGCTAAAGACCCAAATCCTCAGGTGCACTATCAAACCCTACATGCTTACGTCTTCTTTTCCAAACTCAACCTGCAGCTCGTTCTCTCTCATTCTCTGTACACTAGCTACTGGCCTTTATTCAGAACCTTGTATTGCTTTCCTTCTTCAGGGCCTTTGCAAGAAAATATTTTCTCTGCCTGAAGGACAGTTCCTTCTCCTCTTTGCTCTTCCAGATATCATTCAATTGTCACTTTCTCAGAAAAACCTTCCTTGATCTTCCCGATCAAATTTCCTTATTATACAATCTGATAAGACTATGTACCTCTCATTTTATAGCTCATATCACAGTTTAAATTTTACATTAGTTATGCAATATTTGATTACTGTGACTATCCTTCACTACAGTACAAATACCATGAGGGCAGATATCAAGTCTGTTTTAGCTTCCCATAGTATCACCGGTACATAGTAGGGGGCTTGGCACAGAGGAGATACTAAATATTTGTATAGTAACCAAAATACATAAAACGCCTAAGAATAAAATTAAAGAAATGTATCCATATGAGAATTACAAAACTTTACTGAGAAAAATAAGAGAAGGTGTAAATAGATGTATAATATTACTGCATAGAGTAATAGATATATTTAACTTAATGCCAATAAAAGTGCTTTGAAATTTCATGAAATTGGAGGGACTTAAAAAAATAATTTTAAAGTAAATCTGGAAGAACAGTATACAATAATGCTTAACATTAAAAATAATTATAAAGCATAGTAATAAAATAATAACATAATAGAGTTTAAAAACATACACACATATATGTATATTTAGTATGTAATAGAGGTGTCAACATAAATCATTAAGTATAGTTTATTTGATAAATTGTGTTGGAACATTTGGCTAGCCATTTGTCAAGAAATAAATTTAACCTCTTTCTCAAATCATATATCCAAATGAGCTAACATTTAAATTCCAGATGAGTTAGTATTTATTGTTGTTGAAAATTCTTATTGGTTTGGTGACTTTGGAGATCCCATGTGTTATAGGGTTTTCTTGGCTGTAATCTTTATGCCTTTTTCTTTGGCAATGCCACTGGGTAAGTTCAAAATGCCAACCTTTTGTTTACCAGCTGAGTGCAAACCATTTGTGCCACCCAAGGACCTTGTCAGTTAGCATTTAAATGTAAAAAATTGAACATAAAAATACTAGAAGAAAATATTGATGAATGGGAAGGGTATCAAAGACAGCACTCATAAATTTAAAAAAATGACAACTCAAACATGAGTGCATTTCAAAACCACCATAAACAAAAATGAAAGGCCAACAAAAAACTTAGGGATAACTGCAACCGTCACAGTAGGGAAAGGACCAGTAGCTTTAATATATAAAGAACTTTTATAAATAATACAGTAGACAAACATTTCAATAGTAAATTGTGTTAAAGAGCAAGAATAACTATATCACCAAAGAAAGATTACAAGTGGTAAAGAAAATGTTTGATTCCACTAGTAAAGAAACGCAAATTAAAGCAACATCAGTTTATACTTTTTTCTGTCAATTATAATGCCAAAGATTTCTTTCTTTCTTTTGTTTTTAAATTCATGTTTGGTGAGGGAGGTAGTCACCCTCATAAACTGCTGTTGGGAAAATAAATCAGTGCTCCCTTTCTAGTAGACAATTTAATAATATTAATTCAAATCCTAAAAATATGTATACTCTTTGGCAAAGTAATTTCAATTTTAGAAATCATCATGGTGGTATCCAAAGATTTATTTACAAGAACATTTACAATGGTGTTTGTTATCATCACAAAAAAAATTAGAAATGACCTACACCTCTCAGGGAGTGGTTAAATAAATTATGGTGCATCTATGAAGTGGAATACTAGATAGCCATTCAAAAGAGAATAATTAACGATAGGGAATCCACATATTGTGCACCCTGTCTTCGATGAATCCTCCTAGAAAAGCCATGACACCTATCAGAAGTGCTCTGGACTAAGAGTCAGAAAACCTGTGTACCATCTCTAACAAAGTAGTGACTTGGGCAAGTCAGATATCTCTATAACTGAAGGCTTCGGATGAGATTTTCTCTAAGCTCCCCTCCAGGTTTTATATCTCCTGAGTCCAAGAATATCTAATAGGATATTTTGTCTATTTCTAATGGATAAGGGATAGTCCTCCAGGGGCCTCCCCAGAAACAAACAAAAACAAAAAACCCAAACCAGTTCCCTTTGAGTTGATTCTGATTCATGGAAACCCCAGGTGTGCAGAGTAGAATTTCACTTCATAAGGTTATCATGACTGTGACCTTTTGGAAACAGATCAACAAGACTTTCTTCCCAGGCACCTCTGGGTGGGTTCAAACCACCAACCTTTAGGTTAGTAGCCAAGGGGAAGGGAGGAGCATATAGTTACTGAAAGTTACTACTGAGATCTGGCTGGTGGGAAGGTGGTTCTTTCAGACGATATTAAAAACATAGCAGGTCTAGTTTATATACGTGATTTGTCTTCATCCCCATCCCTCAATCGAGGCAGTGTAGTGAAGTGGTTAAGTGCATGAGCTCCTGACTCCCTGATTTCACAATCCCAGCTCTACCACTCTAAGCAGTGTGACTTCACACAAAAGACTCAAATACTTGGAGGGACAGATTCTTCACTACTGTGGGGATGAAGAAATGGAGGCAGTTTGATCAGAATCTGGAGGATGGAAAAGTCAATAGGCTGGAGATAAGAGGTGGGGACTCCCCACCAAGGCTGTGGGAACTACACAAGGAAAGGCAAAACGAAGGCTTAATTGAAGTACAATAAGTCATATGGAGAAGCTAATGGAATCTCTCAGTGGTGCAAACAGTTAAGTGCTTGACTACTAACTGAAAGGTTGGTGCTTACAACCCACCCAGAGGAACCTGGGAGGAAAGGCTTGGTGATCTGCTTCCAAAAGGTCACAGCCATTTAGACCTATGGAGTACAGTTGCAATATATGGGGTCGTCATGAGTTGGAATCAACTCAATAGTAACTGCCAATGGATAAGCTGGGTATTCAGGTGGTAGAAGATTCTAGAAAGATATGGAGGAAGTTTGCAATAGTGAAATGTATTGTTTTCTTGAGATAGTTTATTGGTTTTCAGGGCTTGGCCAAGAAAAGGCAAAAACCAACACTCCATAATACAATGAAAAAAACCCACAGCAATAAAAATATAACCAACCAAAACATGCAGTTTCCCAGGAAATTCCCATCATGAGAGGGTTGTTCTGTTTTTAGGTTTTGTAAAGTTATTACTAAAACATGAAAAATCTCATTGGCTTGAAGGTATGGTTTTGAGCCCACAGGCAGTAGGTAGACTAGACAAACCCCAAGTTTTATTGGCTCTAACACTGGTGGACCTGATGCCAGGTGTCCTCAGTCACTGTCCTCAGAAAGCAGAGAGATCCCAGCTTTCAGTGGATTAATTTTATTTTATGGTAGTTGTGGAAAGTAGCAGAACTCAAAGGAATAATGCCATTTGTGAAAGAAAACATGCACAAATACTTTAAAAGTTTCTGTTTAAAGTATCTTTTCAGAAGACAATTTTATATTTGCAGTAATCTATAAGAAAATCAGCAACTTTTAAAACTCCTCTGAAGACCAGAAGTGTGGGGAGGAGACAGAGATCATGAAAATGAAGAAAATAAGTGAGAATAATTGCAGAGATGTCAGTCCCAAGAAATCTCTCTGCCAGACTGGCATCATACCTACTGCTGCTGTAACAGAAAATATCATGAGTGGCTTTAAAGGACAGAAACGTATCATTCCACAGTTTTGGAGGCTAGAAGTCCAAATCAGGACAATGGCTCTAGGGGAGGGTCCCTCCTTGTTGGTAGCCCCAGGCATTTCTTAGCATTCCTTGGCTTTTACACCATTCCTCACAAAGCCTCTTCTCTCTGTGTCTATTTCCTTTTTATAAGAGACCACTCAGAAGGTATTAGGTTTAGGGCTCACTGACTACTCCAGTATAATAACCTCATTAACATAGCAAAAAACCCCTATTCCCAAAAAGGGTCACATTCACAGGTACAGGATTTAGGACTTTACCATATTTTTGGGGGATTGTGGGAGGGGCACAATTCAATCCATAACAGTAGGACTCTGCCGGACTTTCTGGGTAGATGTGTCCTCATGCTAGATGTCTTAGTTTGCTAATACTGCCATAATAGAAGTACCACAAGTGGGTGGCTTTAAGAACAGGAGTTTATTTTCTTCAGTTTAGGAGGCTAGAAGTCCTAATGTGGCTCTAAGTGAAATCTCCCTCTGTCAGTTCTGGGGGAAAATTCTTGTTCCAGCTTCAGTAGCCCTGGCTTTCCTCTGTTACTTGGCAATCTTCATGTGGCATCTATCTTCCCCCTATTTGTGCTTCACATCTCTGTGTTTATGTTGTTCCTTATAACTCAAAAGTGGTTACCGTAGGACATACTCTACACTGATATGAGTCAGAATTGACTCAACGGGAATGGATTTTCTACACTGACATGGCCTCATTAACATAACAAAGAAAACCCTGTTTCCAAACAGGATTACATCCATAGGTATAGGGGTTAGGATTCCAACACATATTTTGGACACAATTAAGGAGGGACACAATTCAATCCATAGGACTAGACATCCCAGGGTCTGAGATGCAGACAGTTCTCAGGCCAGATTTATGTGGCCACTGAGAGTCCTGTTTAGATATAGCCCAGCCAATTTCGTTTCCAGCAGCAGATCTCTACTGCTTTTCCCTAGGATGTTTTATAATAACGTAGGTTAATTTACTTCCCAGGTATTCATGTCACTACAAGATGCATCTCAGCCAACTATCCTACAAGGTCTATTCCAAAATTCCTCAAAATGGGGGTATACACATTCCTTTACAGCAGCTATTCATGTTCATAGTTCTGTCCCATCTTGGAAATTAAATTCTGCCTTGGCAAAGAGGTATTCTCTGTTCTTGGTAAGAGTCCAAATTAAATGGGCATCAACTTATTTATATCAATAGTTTAAAGGCAAATTGACCCTAAACTTAGAAATGATTCCTGGTCTAAAGTTTATTAAGAATGTGTTAGTGACATCAAGCTACCCAGCCTAACCACCATCCCCAAGGTTTATAATGACACTCTAACAAGGGCCCTAACTTACCAGACTCAGCATAACAATTCTGCATGCTGAAAAATTTTCAAAAGCACACTCACACAGAAGCATTCTTCTTACTTCTGTAACATCAGTATAATTATCATGAAGATTAAAAATAAATCTTGCTCTTCCTGGCTTTTTGTTACTTGACGAGAATATTGGGGTTCTCATTGATTTCCCAAACAAAAAATCCTCCAAGTACAGGGTACTTTTCTCACTGGGCAGTCCTCAAGCCCTTACACAGTGCCTGATGAATTGGTTCAACATTTGCAATGTGATATTGATTTAATATCTTCATATCTGTCTTAGTTATCTAGTCTTGCTGTAACAGAAATACCACAAATGGGTGGCTTTAACAAACAGAAATTTGTTTTCTCGCAGTTTGGAGGCTAGAAGCCCAAATTCAGGGTGCTGGGTCTAGGGGAAGACTTTCTCTCTTTGTCAGCTCTAGAGGAACATCCTTGTCTCTTTTAGCTTCTGCCCCTGCACAATCTTCATGTATCCTGCCACCTCTCTTCATCCACCTCTGCTTCTTTTGCTTGCTTGTTTAATCTCTTTCATATCTCAAAAGAGACTGACTCAAAGATAGACCCTGCACTAATCTCGCCTCATTAACATAACAATGAAAATCCATTCCCAAATGGGATTATAACCACAGGCATAGAGGTTAGGATTTATAACATATAATTTTGGGGGACACAACTCATTCCATAGCAATATCAAACTCTGCTAAATTATTATTTTATTGGATAGGAAAACAGAAATACCACAAAGTGACACATATTCCTGAGCCACTTTGGCAGGCAGCTCTTTCCAGCAGGGGATGGCTGTGGCCCCATCTCTTTCTCCCAGAGGGACAGCATGTACCAGGGATTCCTTGCAGGGATACTTCAGGATCAAAGAAATTCTTGTTTTTACTCTTTCTTTGTGTTCGTTTTTCTAAAGATCTAATATCCAAAATTTTCCCTGGCACTGTGACCTAGGCCTAAGTGTCTTGTGTTCTTGTTGTTATGTAATGTCCAGTTGACTCCAACTCAGAGCAACCCCTTGTACGACAGAACAAAACGTTGTCTGGCCCTGCACCATCCTAACAATTGTTGCTGTGTTTAAGCCCATTGTTGCAGCTGCTGTGCCACCTATTGTGCAAAGCGAATGACAAGGGTGAACCCTAACATGGTGTGTGTAACTGTCTGGTTGGGACACTCATGGCAACAAAGTGAGAACGAATGCTGGGGATGAGTTCTAAAGGAATTAGAACCACTGAAAATGGTGAAGCGATGAGTGATTTTCAAAGAAAGCAGGTTTATGGTAAGTCCCATCATGGTTACTATTGACAGAATGAATGGCAGCCTTCAAATACTAGGTACTAGGCAGGAGGGCAATATTCTGTTGTGATCTATAGGGTTTTCATTGGCTAATTTTCAGAAGTAGATCACCAGGTGTTTCTTCCTAGTCTGTCTTAGTCTGAAAGCTCTGCCAAAACCTGTCCACCATGGTGATCCTGCTCGTGTTTGAAATGCTGGTGGCATAGCTTCCAGAAGCATAACAACATACAAACAACCACAGTATAAGAGGATGACAAGACTTTGACTCACATAATTTGGACACATCATCAGGAAAGACCAATTGCTAGAAAAGGACACCGTGTTTGGAAAAGTAGAGGGCCAACAAAAATGAAGGAAACCCTCAATGAGATGAATGGACTCAATAGCTACAATAATGGACTCAAACATGCCAACAATCACGAAGATGGTGCAGGACCGGGCAATGTTTCATTCTGTAGTACGTGAGATTGCTGTGAGTTGGAACCAACTTGATGGCAACTAACAATAACAGGTGGGAGTGAGAACCTATGATGGTGATGGTGCAAGAAATTCCCTTTGAGATTGCCTCTGGAGACACTCACAAACTCCCCTGGAGATGTATGATCCTGCTGACAATTGTGAGGGACCATATCTCAGGCAGTGAAGGAGCAGCAGCGCTAGTAGTCTTGATGGTACTGATAACAACCAGAAGAAGAGAGAAGAAGGCATTCTTCTGGTATGCAAACCCAAAAGGACTCTAGGAGTGGAAGACTTCAGAAGAAAAATTCATCTTAAAGTGGGGGCAAGAGGATGCTGTGGAAAAAGCTTTGAAGAGACTTTGCTTGCAATTCTCACTCTGCCCCTAACTGGCTGCATGCGTTTTGGCCAGCCTCGTCCACATTCTGAGCCCCAGTCACTGCTTGAGGAAGCTGACTGATGTCAAACTCTCCTTCAGGAGTGGTAGTGCTATGGTGTCTCTGGAATTGAATGGGAGCTCTTAGTGCAAGGGCGTGGCATCAATGGAGCTACTAAGAGGTTCTGATTGCTTTTAGAGTTTGCAAAGGTGTTATTAAATTGTAGAAACTGAAGTATTATTCCTGTGCCTTACAAGTCAGTAGCTGTATTAGTTACCTAAACCAAAACCCAAACCAAACCCACTGCCGTCAAGTTGATTCCGACTCATAGCGACCCTATAGGACAGAGTAGAACTGCCCCATATGGTTTCCAAGGATCACCTGGAGGATTTGAACTGCCAATCTCTTGGTTAGTAGCCTTAGCACTTGACCACTACGCCACCAGAGTTTCCATTAGTTACCTAGGGATGTCATAATGAAATACCACAAAATGGGTGACTTTAAAGAACAGAAATTTATTTTCTCACAGTTCTGGAGCGTATGAGTCCAAATTCAGAGCACCAGCAAGGCTGTGCTCTCTTTCCCTCTGCTCTAGGGGAAGATCCTTCCTGGCAGCAGTAGGTGTTTCTTGGCATTTCTTGACTTGGATTCTCACATGCTGTCTTCCTTCTGATGTGTTTCTGTTTTTGTGTTTGTCCTTCTCTTTTATAAGAAGCCACTCAGAATCGATTAGGATTGGGACCCGCCTATTCCAGTATGACCGCTTTTAATTTAACTGCTAACATCTGTAAAGAAAAACCCTATTTCCCCAAACAAGGTCACATTCACAGGCGCAGGAGTTAGGACTTCAACTTATCTTTTGGGGGGGATACAATTCAATCCGTAACAGTGGCCCTTAACTTCTTTGCTAACCTCTTAGGGACTCTCCTGAAAATCAAAGCTTATCTCCAAGGCAAAATCCACATTCACAGAAATTTGTGGACTCCGAAAAGTTAAATACTTTATGTACCCTCGATTAAGAAAAAAGATATCAAGCCACTGCAGTCTCCTTGAACTCAAATGAATATTATTTATCTTGTTCCAAATTGCTGTGTTTATATATTACAATATTTTAGAACTTTATCCTAAATGTTGGTGAATAAATAAGTTAAATTTCACCAGTTATCAGTCTTATAATTTGCTGCCTTGTCTGACAGTGTGTCATTTCCACCTTAATTCACCTATTATGAAGGTCTACTTTGCTCGTTCTTTGCTGGCTTCTCCTCCTCCTACTAGTTTTTTCCTCTCACTCTATACTATCTCCCTAGGTCACATCCTCATGAATTCTCATAGATTAAACACAATCTATATATGTAGATACTCTCAAACCCTTATTTCTAACCCAGACTTTTCTTTTGAACTCCACATCTATACATTCAATGTCCTTCACATGGATATGGATCTATACATTCTGCAATTTTGATCTCTGCTTCACTCTGCTTTTGAACTCCACATCTATACATTCAATGTCCTTCACATGGATCTCTGCTTCACTCTTTCTTTTGAACTCCACATCTATACATTCAATGTCCTTCACATGGATATCTTAAATAGACTCAAAGTTAACATGTTTAAAACTGCAATTTTGATCTCTGCTTCACTCTGCTTCAGGCTCATTAAGTACCACAGCATGTACATGTGCTCATCTGTATGCCACCGTTCAAGTGTCTAAGATAGTTTACATCTTGTATTATGCAGAAGATACAGAAGGCAGAGAGTGGGGACGAGTGAGTGACTAGGTTATGCCAAGGTAACGGCAGGTCTGTTTGTGCAAAAAAGCTCATCATTAGGCTTAATACATTAAAAATGTCATGTGGTCTGATGGAGAAAAAAGAAAATAACTCATCCTCCTTGTCTTGCCGTCTCAGTAAATATGATCACAGTCCATCTCATAGCTCAAGTCAAGTACTTGGAGGCATTTTTGATACCCCCCTTTCTCTCATCATTTATATCCATCAATGATTCTCAGAGTTACAGATTATTTCTCTCTCCACCTGGACATCCTAGGCAAAGCCACCATTATTATAGCTCTTGACTCTTGCAATAGCCTCCTAACTGGTCTTGTACGTCTCCAATCTGTCTCTCAATCAATGACCAAAGTTATCTTCTTAAAATGTAAATCTGCAAAACAACCCAAATGGCCATCAAGAGGAGAATGGAGAAACAAATCACGGTTTATTCATACAACAGAATGCTACTCAGCAACAAAAAGGAATGAACTACTGCCATCTTTAACAATGGGGACGCACCTCAAAAACTTTATGATGAGCTAAAGAAGCCAGACACAAAAGATTACACAGTGTATGATTCCATTTATATGAAGTTCAGAAGCAGGCAAACTAATGTGTGGGAGAGATTGCCTGGAAAGGAGCTCAAGGGAAGTTTCTGGGGTGATGGAAATATCTCAAGTCTTGTTTGGGTGGTATTATATATGCATACATAATTGTAAGAACTCTTCCAAACGAACACTTAAGATCTATGCATCTTATTATAAATAAATTATACTCTATTAAAAATGAAAATTTGGTATTGTCATTCTTCTATTAAAGACCAATAATTAATTCCCATTGCTCTCAGTGTAAAGGTCAAGATCCTCAATATGACCTATGAATCCGTGTATCATCTGGACACTGCTTACCCTCCAACTTCATCTCTTGCCATTCTATCCTCCAGGCACATTGGCTTTCTTTCAGTATTTTAATATATGCCCAACCCTTTCCCCATCTGAGGGCCAGTGCCATGTGTTTGTGCCCCCAAAATGTGTATCAACTTGGCTAGGCCATGATTCCCAGATTGTGTGATTGTCCATCATTTTGTGATCTGATGCGATTTTCCTATGCGTTGTAAATTCTGTCTCTGTGATGTTAATGAGGCAGGATTACAGGCAGTTACGTTAATGAGGCAGGACTCAATCTACAAGGTTAGGTTGTATCTTGAGTTAATTTCTTTTGAGATATAAAAAGAGAGAAATGAGTAGAGACAGGGGAACCTCATACCACCAAGAAAGCAGTGCCAGGAGCAGAACGCATCCTTTAGACCTGGGGCCCCTGCTCTGAGAAGCCCCTAGACCAGGAGAAGAATGATGGCAAGGACCTTCCTCCAGAATGAACAGAGAAAGCCTTCCCCTAAATTCGGACTTCTAGCCTACTAGACTGTGTGAAAATAAATTTCTGTTTGTTAAAGCCATCCACTTTTGGTATTTCTGTTATAGCAGCAGTAGATGACTAAGACACTGTGCTAGTCTCCCCACCTGGGATGTTATTCCCTGAGTCTGCACCTTGTAAATTTGCCCTTCAGACCTCAGCTTAAATGTTACTTTTTTTCACATTAGACTAGGTGCTGCATTAAACAAACATTCCCGGAGCACCCTATACTCTGCTTCATAGTACTTATCACAATTACAATTCCATCCTTATCTGTGTAATTATTTTCTCTTTCCCACTGGACTAGAGCTCCATGAGGACAGCAGCCATTTTCTGTTTCTTTCAGCGCAATTCACTTCAGTACCCAACACCTGGCACAAACATGTATTAAGCATGCAATAAACATTTGTTACAGATTAACCAGTGGGAGAATAATTGCTTGCCTTGAGTACCTGGGTATTTCAGGCAAAGTGAAGTCTTAGATTTATCCACTCTCTTCCAGAAGAAATAACCACTGTGGTAAGATATTAGGATGAATAATACCTTTTGAAGTTTAAATTTACATAGCACTTCTGTTCCACTGGTGTACTCTACAACAAAAGCTCTTTCTAATGTTTTCCAGAAGGCTAACATTTTTCAAACAGAGGGGATTAGGTCTGATGGGTTGTAAGCTACTCCCAAAAGTTAGCAAGAACTTTGTGAAATTTCTGTATTAGCAGTACTGAAGTCCTTCCCAGCTAACTTGAAAGTGTGTCTCTTTTCTGTGAACAGTCAGCAACAGATTTACTCACTAGATTTGGAGTCATCTAAAAAAAAAAAAATTTTTTTTTAAATAAGCATAACATGGAAGGTAAGTATAAAAAATGCAACACAGCTAGCTGAAAATGCTTATGAATTTTTAGGTTTCAGTGTCTTAAACTATTGCCTACATGCAGGGTTTGCAATGTGTGCGTGTGTGTGTGTGTCTGTGTGTCTGTGTTTTTCACTACAAAAAAAACTGGGAAGACAACAAATACACTCTTTTCATTAATAAAACAAGTTTCATAAATGCCAGGGGCTCATGGTGACCAACTGTCCCGGTTTGCCTGGGACAAAGGGCTTTCCAGGAAGTAGGACTTTGGGTGAGATACCTGCGAGAGTCCCAGGCAGACCAGGATGGCTAGCCACCCTAATACAGAGCACTAACTGGAATCCCCACCCTAGAGTTCTAGTCCTGGCTCTGCCTGTAGGTTAGTCTGGCCGTGGGCAAAGTCCATGGAAGCCTCTTTCCTTAGCTGTAAAACAAGAGCAAGCAGAGCATCACTGATGTCAGTCTGAAATGCATGGGATTATGAAATGCTTGGAACTCAGTATGTACAAAATAAAGAGGGCAGCAAATGTAGCAGTGGTGGGCGGGAGGATTAGTGGGAGATGACGGTTTTAAGACTAGTATTTTTAATTCTTGATGAGCATAAACTTCACCTTGGAGCACCAGAGCAAGGGGTTTCTTAGACAATCCTAGCCTATGCACGAGCGCTGGCTGGGCCAGGCAGTGTGTCGACACTCCCGGTGCATTGGCTCATCTATTAACTTAATCCATATAACTCAACAGATTAGGTTGTACTCTCATGATTCCCATTTTATAGATGAGGACATGAGGGAAAAAGAGGCTATGAAAAAACTTGTTCATGAAGTCATCTGGCCTCGAAGCAGCGAGCAGATGGTTAAACCCTGGCCCATATTGCCTGGCAGCTGATATAAACCCTGGGGACTCCTCTGGAGAGGGTGAGAGAGGAAAGCCAAATGCCCTGCAGGCCTTTTTTTGGTGGGTCAGTCACGACCGCCAACCTCGCAAAGCCACAGTGCAGAGGGACATGCAATCCTGCACTAGATGCCACGGAATTTCCAGAAGGGCCCCTGGCCCCAAGCCCTGCCTGCTAATGGGTGCATCGCAGCACTGGGCCCACAGAAAGATTAGATCTAGAAGAAAAGAAAGATTGGCCCTTCCACGCAGAGAATGAACCCTTTCAATCCAGAGTGTGACTTCTCCACTGTGGTCACCAGGCTCTCTGGGAATGAGGAGGCCTGTGTAGGCTACTGAGGAGCCTGCGCTTGGAAACCTCAGGGTGGAAGACTTTCCCAATGAAAATGTGGAGAGGGAGAGGGAGAGGGAAGCCCGAAAAGAGGAACAGCGCAAAGGTTAGTCCTGCTGGCAGGGAGAAGATAAGGCTGGGGGTGGAACAGGGAAAGGTAACGCCAGCCAAAGGCAATAAACAGGCCGTTCACAAGCACCCCAGAGACATGCCGGGGAGTGGAAAGAAATAAGCCCATTAATAAATGCGAAGGGAAGGAAATGACTGTTTCAAGAATGTCTGGGGCACTAAACTATTTTTAAAACATCTTTAGCAAGGAAAGTAGAGAGGCCCCGTGTAAATGGCCAGGGATCAGCTGCAACCCGACAGCCCTGAGAGCCAAGCTGAATGAGGGACGCCCGAAGAGCTGAGAAGCCAGGAACCTACTTGTCAAGACAGGTGAGATACAGAAGACAGGCGCCTCGGGAGAAATCTGTCAACCCGGCTGTTTTCTTTGGGGTGAAGCTCACAGTGGCCAAGAGCACCTGCCTTGTGTTGATTTAGATCCTCCCAGGCTTGAATCCTTTTACTGGCTCTCTGGGCTCAGGCAACTTTCCTGGACTTTCTGCATAGAAGCTTCCTCATCTGTAGCACAAAGATTCTGTGGCGGTTTTCGTTGGGATTAAATCAGAGCATAGGAAGTACTCAGTAAATGCAGCTCTTCGCATTTTCAGGCTCACAATCGCTTATCCATAAATTCCCAAATCCAAACAACTCTGAAACCTAAAGATTTTTGGTAACTTATTTGGCACCAAAGATGATCTAAGCCCATTTGACAGTAGAGGCTCACCTGAACTGGTGCTGGGCTACTTATATTTATTTATACTTATCCCACGTAGTGTGCATAGTCATTTATTTAGCTGGAGAAACAGAAACGTGTTTGATTAGGAACTGCCCTTCCTGAGCCCACTGAGATATGTTGCCAAATACACAGTACACACTCATTTCTTCTCTAAAATCTAAAAACTCCTTAAACACATTGGTTCAAAGGGACCTACTTCATGATGAATCACAGACCCACACCCTCATTAGGCCCCCAAATCCATGGGGCCTGGCTCCGCCAGCCATGCTCAGAAAAATGACAAGGAAGAGCCTAGTTTATTAGCTGATAATGCTGTTATGCAACAAACTTGATCTCCAAATTGCAAAACCCAGTTGGAAGAGGTAAAAATGTAAGTTGATGATGATTACTGAAGGGCCAAGTTCAGAATATGTCTGAGTTTGTAGAAAGAAGTTTCCAGAAGTCAGGCTGCCACTAAAATTCTTGGATTTTTTTTTTTTTTTTAAGGGGGCGCTGCTTTTATTCAGCATTAAGTTCTTTTTCTATTGTGGTTTAGTTCCTGTCTTATCTTAAGAAAAGAAACCTTCTGTGGATTCGAAGCTGGGATTTGGGGCATGAGGATATAAGTCAAGACCAAACCTCAGTATCAGCAGTTTTCACAGAACAAGGAGAAATTAAGATCAAGTCACAACTGGAAACCTGGTGTACAGGCACTAGGAGGCAATGTGCTCTAACTGGGTAGTCAGGATTTGGGGGATGAGACAAGTGAGGGTGAGAAAAGGGGAGGTAAAACATGTTAACTATGGAATCAGGTAGGGAGTAGAATTGGTAAAGAGGGAAAAAATGTGTGTGAGGAAGAACAGGAGCACATCTTCTCATGTGCAGTTGAGTAGGCCAGGGTCTGGTGTGTTACGTACACCCCCTTGCTTCCATGATGTTCCTCAATGGAATGTCTCTCTCCCTTTCCCCAGGAACATACAGGAAATACCCACATTTCCATCTGAAGCGGGAGATACCCTTTCACCAGCGCTCATGTATCTCTGGCCCAGGACAAGCCATCTGTAATTGTTACCCAAGCTCACTGCCAACTGAGCACTGTGTCCTCTTTCAGAGTCACCACAGTCCACCTGTGGGAGGCAGGATTACACAGGGGTTAAGAGTGCAGCCCCTGAGTCCCTGTGCTGGAGTTTGAATTCCAACTTGGTAAGACCTTGGCCCAGTTACTTACTATCCATAAAATCAGTTTCCCCTTCTGTTAAATGGGGCTAATAACAATAGCACCCTACTGTGAGGATTAAATGAGGCAATTTCTGTAAAGCTGAGCCCAGGATCTTGCACAGAACACTTTCTTTTTGTGTTGCTTAGTGCCCTCTACTCACAGCAGCCCTTCCATGCAGATATGCTTCCCAGGCCCAGCTAAGACAATTGAACCTTAAATAAAAACAGTGGTTTACTTTCAAGTCTCCCTGGCCAACAGCTATTAATTTGGGGATTCATTATTTTCTTACTCTTATTATGTTCTCAATCCCCAACTCCTTCAGTTAGTAGTCCTGCTACTTCCTTCTTCCCTAGACACAGCAAACCCACTCTGGCTCCTTTCTATATTCTTGACCCATTTGCCGCCATGACAGCATGCGTGGTAGCTGACATGACTCAAGGGGTGGGGGGAGGGACTGGGATTGTGTCTACAGGCAACATGGGGCCATCATGTCCAAGACGCCTGCCTTTTTTAGGTTCTTTCAAAGCTTCTAAATTTTATTGGGAGGAAGGATTTATAAAACCATTATCTTTTCAACTTCAGATGAGAAATTCTGGAAGAGAAGCCATTCAAATGAAGCTCTTTAGAATTTGAGAAATGCTCACTTGCCTTTCTCTTACTTATTTACACACTTATTTATATCAAGACATTTCTTTGATTGGTAGAGCTCTCATCCTTACTTTTATCCTTCCAGTGCAGTTGCATCATCAGAAATGGGGAAAGGTTGGAGTGCTTAGAGTAGGGCTGGGGACAGGGGCCCTTTGAAGCTGTCCTCCAGAGGCTGGTTAAAGACACAGCACAGGGATTACTTAAGGTGGCCTTTGTCACCTCTGGGTAATATGGAGTTCTGATTCCTAATTCTGAAAACAGAACTGAAATTACTTCAGGAAAATAAATACTAAGGACAAAAAAATAAAAAAGAAAGAAAGAAAAGATATAAGAATTAAGAGCTGTGAGAGAATAGACCCATGAAACACATAGCACATATTTCCCCCCAATAAGGAATTTCTTCCCTTAAACTTTTCCTAGGATGTTGTCCTAGGCTCGATTCTCTAGAGAAGCAAAACCAGTGAAGCAGCTATGTATATATATATACGTCAAGAAAATGGCTAACGCAGTTGTAGACACAGGCAGGTCCTAAGTCTGTGGGTCAAGTGTCAGGCTGGAGGCTTCTCCTGACTCATGTAGCTGCGGGGGCTGAAGAACCCAATATAAGCACATCAGACGGCAGGCTGCTGGCTCATGGGCTGTGGAGGCTGACAAATCCAAGATTGGCAGGCAATGATGATTAGCCAAATGCAGGGCCCAGAGCAGAGGAAAAGCCAGCGAGCTTTGCCAGGAAATCCATATATATTGGATGCTGGACATACCCCCAAGGGAACTCCCTTTCAACTGATTGGCTGCTCATAGCAGATCTCATTATGGAAGAGATTACATTATATCAAATGTCATCATGGAGATGATTACATCATTATGTAACTTCTAAACTACATCAAAACTGCCAAACCACTGAGAATCATGGCCCAGCCAAGTTGACACATAAACTTAACCATCACAGGTGCCATCAAGAGGTAATCACAAAATTGGTTAAGTAGCCCTTTGTGCCAGCCACAGTGGCAAACACTTTAGGACATTATTGCTATTGTGAGTCCTACAAGGTAGATAGTAAGGATATTATGACCTGCATCATACAAAGGAGAAAATAGGCTCAGAAGGTTAAGGAAGCTAGTGAGCAATGGAGTCAGAATTCAAATTCAGGACTATCTAATTCCAAAGCCAGCAACTTCCTATATGCCTTTCTCAATCATTGTGTCTTTTTAGGATTATAGATAATTCTCATTATTCATGGTAGTTATGCTCTGTACAGTTGCAAAAAACAATGAAGTAGGAAAAACGCAAGGTCAGGTTCCTGGGAGCTTTGGGTCACAACATTTTTGTCAACTGATCCATACATAACCTTGTTTTATGGGTGTTTCTGTTTAAAAACCCCTTATTTAATATATATTGTTGATTCATCAACATTAAACTCATGGCCAATAGCACTGTAACTCATGCTTAAACCAAACTTATCTACTACACCTATTTTCTCTGTAAGCACATCACAGCCTTCTTGCTCTTAGGAACACTAGACAGCACTTCAGCACTATGCTTGGGAGCCATTTTAAACAGCGACATCACCAAAAAAAAGTATAAAACTGTGAAAAACATAGCACTAAGTAGACTGCAAAAAGGACGGTTGTTTACGTATGAGAGCTGAAACAACTTTGTTCAACTTCAGTGGGAACGTGCATGTAAGGCAACTCAAATTTTTTGCTGCTCTGCCCAGGTCTGCAAATGACTGCAAAAGTGCTACAAATATTGATTTTGGGGTTATAAATAAATTTTAGTGAGTAGGTGAATTCACTACATGGAATTTGTGAAAAATGAAGATTGATGGTAATAATTTTAGTCATAATAAAACATCAATAGTGAATGTGACTCTTTCGCCAGATTTTCTTTCTTCTTTTTAAATTATAGGAGCCCTGGTGGAAACCCTGGTGGCGTAGTTGTTAAGTGCTACGCCTGCTAACCAAAGGGTCGACAGTTCAAATCCACCAGGCGCTCCTTGGAAACTCTATGGGGCAGTTCTACTCTGTCCTATAGGGTCGCTATGAGTCGGAATCGATTCGACGGCACTGGGTGTGGTTTTGGGTTTTTGGAGGCATGACAGTTAAACACTCGCCTGCTAAACAAAAGGTCAACAGTTTGAACCCACCCGCCAGCTCCACGAGAGAAAGATCTGCTCCTGTAAAGATTACAGCCTAGAAAACCCTATGGGGCAGTTCTACCCTGTCACATGGGTTCATTATGAGTCAAAACCAACTTAATGGCACCTAATTAACAACAATAATCTCCTATTTGCCTATGTTTGCCTTTTGCAATTTTTATTCATTTAATTTATTCACTTATTCATTCACTCATTCACCCATTTGGCTCTCTCTTTTTGTCTCTTTCTCTCTCTCTACACACACACTCACACACACACACAAACAAATAACTACTATAATCACTGTCCTTGAGGAATTTACAGTGGAGTCTGTTTAAAGTTTGCTACCAAGAGTAGATTCACACATTTTCCTGGAAAATAAGAGCAAACAGTAATATGGGAGGAAAAAAGCAGTTTAGAGACAAAAGGAAGAGAAGACATCGTACTAGTTCAAAAGCCTGTTGGATAAAATATTATTTAATGATTGTCACTTGATGATAATCCAGTTGTGTGTAGGCTGTGCTGTGAATTCCTGCAAGGAAGGGGAAAATCTCCGTGCTCAGGATAGAGACGGATTAACTTTCCATTTCTGATAACAAGGAGTCAGTCTGTCCAGCGCCGCCAAAGGTCTTTTTAAACAGCAAGAATACTGTTAATGGGCATCTTTTGAGTGAGGGCAGAACTGGGTTATCGTGTTGCTTAACTGAGGGCCATGGTAACTGTATACAGATATTTAAAGGGTATAAATGAAGACTTGATTGCTTTAAAATGTCTTGGTCTTCAAGATGCAGAGGAGTCTGGAGAGGCATTTTGGGTCCCTTACTTACTTGGGTACTGGGTATAAACCAGCCGGTGAGTGGGCCAGGAATACTGCATAGAAAGGGCCTTTGGGGACTGTATCAATGAGGAGATGAAGCCACGCAATGTACTCCTCTAATTGGATGGCCTTCACCAAGCGTCATTAGGGAGGACGACTGCATTTTCCTGGCATTCCAGAGGGTGGAAAGCGATCATTAGCACTTCAGTGAGGAGAGGGAGAAAACAGAAATATCTCACGTTTTAGGAAGGCTATAGAGGGACAGACTCAAGCTCAGGGAAATGGAGGTTGATTAGTGGGCTTGTAGACAACCAGAGGCTTCATTGTATTTTGTTCTCCTCTGACAGTTCACCTTTCCTTCATGTCTCTGTTCTTTGGTACTCCTGCGGAAGCGTGGAATGAAAACAGCCTGAAGATTCTCAGAGTCGTTGTTGCTGCTAGCTGCCACAGAGTTGGCTCCAACTCGTGGAGACCTTATGTACAACAGAACAAGATGTTGCCCGGTCCTGTGCCATTTGGATTTTGGAGATACATATTTGGGGGGGGGGGGGGGAGGGGGAAGGGTGCCGTATAAGAAAATTAAAGCACATTGAAAGGAATCACATTAAACTTTATGATCCAAGATGAAGGCCAATAGTACAGGACATAGATTTTTTTTAAATGACCCGTGCATGCCCTCAGAGAGATGGTGAATTGACGAAGCCTTTTGACTGGAATAAGTCACGTAACTAAGAGATTGTTTGTAACAGACGTCATTAACTACAGGGCATTCAGGACAGACTAAAAATTAAAAAAATAAAAATTAAAAAACCCTCTGGAGCAGAAGGTTCGAAGATGAAGAGATCTTCCCTTATGCCTTACAAGAAAGGTAGCCGATGATTTCTTTACAAATATTGAATAGTATAAGCCCTAAACAAGAGGCAAATGTCTTGGTTTCATCCAAAGGCTATAAATGAAGTTAAATGGGAACATACGATTATTTAACGTTTCTGTAGGACTGTGCGTTTGCCAAAAGATTTATAATCACTTGTTACTTAATATTCATAACATCCCTCTAAAGCAGAATTTCCCATACTGGGACTGTGGGGCCCCAGGGATGGTGGAGGAATTCCAAGAGGGTCATGGGGACTGGAGCTGTAGCATTTCAAACAGCTGTCTGGTGACGATGAAAAATTGAAGGCTAGAGGAGGGAGGCATGAGCCCCCAGCACCCTGTGTTCCCTGGACAAGTCTCCCTCTGAGACCTGGGGCCCCTTCTCAGGATGAGGCCTGCTTCCCTGCAGGAGTCCCAGGGTTCTGTAGACTCTGCTTTCCCTGTGGCAGCTGCCAGCACACACGCCAGCCTCTGGGGAATGTGGCATAGTACGGACAGCTCAGGCTCTGGGGATCTGTGTTTGAATCTCAGTCTTGGTCCTTGCTAATGTGTGACCTTGCCAAGTTTCTTACACTCTCTGAGCCTTGAGTGCTACATCTGCAAAATGCTGGATACATGTTGTACAGAGCTGTTAGAAAGAACGAATGAGATGTAACGCTTAGCACATTGAAGGGACCCAGGATTAGTTGTGGTTGCAGTAGTGCTTCAGTGGTAGAAATCTCACCTTCCATGCGGGAGACCCAGGTTTGATTCCTGATCAACGCCCCTCAAGCACAGCCACTGTCCATCTATCAGTGGAGGCTTGCATGTTGCTGTGATGCTGAATGGGTTTCAGTGAAACTTCCAGATTAAGATGGACTAGGAAGAAAAACCTGGTGATATCTTCCCAAAACCCAGTCAATGAAAACCCTTTGGATCATAACAATCTGATCTGCAGCCAGTCATGGGGCTGGTACAGGACTGGGCAGCATTTCATTTAGTTGTGCATGGGGTTGCGTGAGTACAGAGCCGATTCCACAGCTGCTAAAAGCAACAACGATTAGTTGCTTTTACATTCTCATTATCTCTCCAGGAGTTCCTTTGATGCTTTGGAAAACAAGTACAAGAATCTTTCATTTGGAGGACTGTCCTCTTAATCTCTCTGATGAAAACAAACAAGGGAAACATATACGCATATCCTGGTGGCGTAGTGGTTAAGTGCTACAGCTGCTAATCAAAGGGTCGGCAGTTCAAATCCACCAGGCACTCCTTGGAAACTCTATGGGGCAGTTCTACTCCGTCCTATAGGTTCGCTATGAGTTGGAATCAACACAACAGCAACGGGTTTGGTTTTTGGTTTTGGTATACGCATATCTGGAGCCCTGGTGGCACAGTGGTTAAGAGCTCAGCTGCTAACCAAAAAGTCGGTAGTTCGAGTCCACCAGCCGCTCCAGGGAAACCCTATGGGGCAGTTCTACCCTGTACTATAGGGTCACTATGAGTCAGAATTGACTTGACAGCAAAGGGTTATATGCATATCTATAAACATATACATATATATGTTTAAAGCATCACACATATTATATAATAAATAGATACAATAAAGCTTAATAAATCTTTCACAGTTCTTCCAATCATAATCTTTGGCTCACTGCTTCTGACAGCCTTTCTGAGACTGGCAACTTGAAACCCTACTTGACCTGTGCCCCCACTTCTTTTCTGAATACCCCAGCTTTGGCAGAGGCTTATGGCTTTTGTTTTTTTCCAGGATGATCTACCTTCAAGGATACTATAAACAAAATAGGATTTTTTTTTTAAGGACTCCTTATCTCACATAGAAGATTTGTGTTTTGAAGCCCTTTAGGCGTGTTGATGCTTTTGCCTTACAGCCCTGCCCTCCATAGAAGCCAATCCATGGGGGAAATTTGCTTATACTTTCCACACTTCCTAGTCTTTTGAGTAGATTAAAGAAGAAGGTTGAAGCTTCAGATTTTAATAACAGTGGTAATGACGTTGGTACTTACAGATCAACGGTAGACTATTATCTTTAAGCATCACTATTCTAAAGGGAATAGTAGCCAAAGATCAAGGAAACTGAGAAATAGCATGACTCAACTACTCAGTAATAACAAAAAAGTTATTTAGTCTGGGGGTGAGGCAGGGGAAGGAGAAAGATTTCCTTGAGTGCAGTCCTGCGGCCGTCAATCCCACCTCACCCCTGAGGAGACTTCCTTCTAGTTTAGAATATAGCCCTGTCTCACCCACCCCCACAACAAATTTCTTGCAGATAGCTCATCCAGAAAGACGTTACCTCATTTAAAGATGAATAATCAAAGAGGAAGTAGCACAGTATCCATACATGAAAAAAGGATGATGGAAAAAAGAAAAGCAAACAGATTAGAGATATAAAATATTCACTAGAAAAATATTGCCACAAAACAGATGAAATTTGTGACCCAATCTACTGCCATGAATTTGAAAACCAAACAAACAAACAAAAAGAATGAGGCAATCATCTCTAAAAAGCAAGAGTTTAAAAAAAAAAAAAAAAGATACACAATAATTTAGGAAATATTTACCATGACAACAGGAAGTAAAACAGGAACAGGCAGAATTTAGTGATGAAAGCAACTTAGAAATAAAGGCCATCCTGGAAGCAGCAGAAAGGAGCTCGATTCTGATGAAAATACATCAAGTGATCACAGGAAGGAAGTGAGAAAAATGAGTGAAATAAAATGGAAGTGAACAAAGGTTTATAAAGGAGTAGAGAAAATATGACAGGTATGAAGGGCAGACAATGAGATAAAATATCCCTGGTATCTCGTATTAATGAAAAAGAAAACTGAAAGTATAAGACAGGAATAATATGTTAATAAATAATGTTTTAAGGCCTTCCATAAAAGACTAGAATAATCAGATTGAAAGTGGCTACTTTGCTGCAGGAAAAATTAACATGGAATGATCAACACTGAGAAATATACTAGAAAAGTTATCGGACATTAAGAGCACGAAATATCCTTCGGACTTTCTGGCAGTAAGATCAAGTCACCTATAAAGAGACTTGAAAAAAATGACTTCTTAGGCTTTGCTGCAAAAACGTTCAACACTAGAACGTATTCAAGCAATGTCTGCGAAGCATGACCAAAGAATTTTATACCCAGCCAAACCATTTTCAAGTGAAATAGTAGAAGACAAACTTTTTTGAACATACAAAAACTGAAGAAATCTTAATTCCCATATCTGAGACTATAATTCTCCTCTATTGTACATTTTAGTGCAAATAGCCATAAAATAACGTAATTAATAAAGTAAATTTAATTGATATATATTAAAATATATAACTTGAAAAGATAATATATTTTTCCAATTACTCTTGGAATAGTCACAAAAACTGACTCTATACAAAAAGTCACAAAAAAATAAACTTTAATAAATTCCAAAAATTAGACTGAGTACAAAAACATTTCTCTGATTACATAGCCAGTCATCTAGAAATTAATAATAAAACTAGGGAAAGAAAGAAAAATTCTGCCACTGGAAATGCTAAACTACCCTTTCTTGAGCAACTCTACCATCAGAGCTTTATTCAAATGATATCTACCCACCTACCCGTTGCCGTCAAGTCGATTCCGACTCATAGTGACCCTATAGGACAGATTAGAACTCCCCCATAGTGTTTCCAAGGAGCTGCTGGTGAATTCGAATTGCCAACCTTTTGTTTAGCAGCCAAACTCTTAACCACTGCACCACCAGGACTTCCGAATAATATTTAGAAAAAGAAAATAAACTAGTGCCTATCAGAGCCTATGGAATAGAGCTAAAGTAGAGTTCTGAGGAAAATTCAAAGTTCAATATTTATATTAGTATAACAGAAAGAAGTAGAACACCTAGGTATAATTTTAACCCAAAAGTGAAGATTTAGCAAAAAAAAATGTAAATGATACAGAAGCCAATTTTAAAATGCTATTGAGAAACAAAAGAAGATTTGAAGAAATAAAAAGGCATATCACATCCTTGAGCAGGAAGACTTAGAGCAGAAAATTCCGTTCTCCCTAAAGAAAACTATAAATGTAATGTCAAGCCAATAAAACACAACACAGGATTTTTTTAGACCTAGATAAACTGCTTCCAAAGTATAAGAAAAATCAGAAGGCATTATTCTATTTCTGGTAATAGTGGGCTAGGTTATTCAGACCAATGCTTTCACTGAAAACAACTAAAATTTGCATAAAATATTAAACAAAATTATTCTTAAAAGCACTGAAAAACTGGCAACGTAATAAGAAGTTACCAGGTGATCAGGTTTTGCCCTGAAAACATTTGTTGATTCAGGCTAAACTGAGTTATGAAATCAAGAGGTAGTTTTAATGGAGTCTCAGGATAAAGATGACAGAAGTCAAAAGTCATGTTCACCAAAGGTGGGGAGGAGGGTCTCATAGGAGATCCTTCCCCTACATTAATCTGGGACTCCCAAAGTTTTCACCCCTAGGGTAGGAAAGAACCAGAAGTAAACCCACTCCCCTTCCTCCTAACCCAGGACACTATGGGCCAAATTGCCCTGACACTAAGCAAAGCAAGGAAAAGAAAATTAGACCTATCTCTGATCAGATGTCGCTATTGAACCACCGGACAGAATTTATACATATTTGTAGCCCAAATGCATGTCATTGTGTGGACCAAGGAACTTCAAGCTCTGAGTTTAGTTTAAATAATACTGAACTGTAGCGCTCCCAAGCACGTGGCAGAAGCCAACTCTAATTATCTCTGGAGACAGACAGTTTCATCTTACGTGTCTTAGTTTTCTAGGTTTGTGTCACAGAAATACCACAAGTGGGTGGCTTTGTTGTTGTTGTTGTTATTCTTAGGTGCCGTCAAGCTGGTTCCGACTCATATGCTTAAGCCCATTGTTGCAGCCACTGTGTCAATCCACCTCATTGAGGGTCTTCTTCTTTTTCCCTGACCCTCTACTCTACCAAGCATGATGTCCTTCTCCAGGGACTGGTCCTCCCAATAACATGTCCAAAGTACGTGATATGAAGTCTCACTATTCTTGCTTGCAAGGAATATTTAGAGTAGTAAAGGCTTTTCCATGAATGACAAAAAACTGAGAAACCATAAAAGAATGCAGTCATAACTTTCACTGCCTAAAAAATTTTAAATGCATTGCTCAATAAAATCCCAAATAAATAAAAAGTAATGAACTGGGACAAGCACGTACAGCTCATATCACTGATAAGTGATACATTTACTGTGTGAAGAACTTGTACCAATCAGTGTGAAAATAATAATCAAACATAACAAGGCAAACCCCCATGTATCTGTCAGTTTGTCGTACCGTGGGGCTTGCATGTTGCCGT
This sequence comes from Loxodonta africana, assembly GCF_030014295.1. Lineage (NCBI taxonomy): Eukaryota > Metazoa > Chordata > Mammalia > Proboscidea > Elephantidae > Loxodonta > Loxodonta africana. The sequence goes on along the minus strand of NC_087352.1, from coordinate 87,522,016 downwards.
GATGCTGGAAGCTATGCCACCGGTATTCAGATACCAGCAGGGTCACCCCTGGAGGACAGGTTTCAGCTGAGCTTCCAGACTAAGACAGACTAGGAAGAAGGACCCAGCAGTCTACTTCTGAAAAGTATTAGCCAGTGAAAACCTTATGAATAGCAGTGGAACATTGTCTGATATAGTGCTGGAAGATGACCCCCCTAGGTTGGAAGGCACTCAAAAGATGACTGGGGAAAAGCTGCCTCCTCAAAGTGGAGCCAGTTTTAATGATGTTTTGGAGTAAAGCTTTCGGGACCTTCATTTGCTGATGTATCATGACTCAAAATGAGAAGATACAGCTGCAAACATCCATCAATAATCGGACACTGGAATGTGCGAAGTATGAATCTAGGAAAATTGGAAATCATCAAAAATGAAATGGAATGCACAAACATCAATATCCTAGGCATTAGTGAGCTGAAATGGACTGGTGTTGGCCATTTCGAATCAGACAATCATGTAGTCTACTATGCTGGGAGTGACAACTCGAAGAGGAATGGTGTTGCATTCGTCAAAAAGAACATTTCAAGATGTATCCTGAAGGACAACGCTGTCAGTGATAGGATAATATCCATACGCCTACAAGGAAGAACAGTTAATACATCTATTATTCAAATTTATGCACCAACCGCTAGGGCCAAAGATGAAGAAATAGAAGATTTGTATCAGCTGCTGCAGTCTGAAATTGATTGAACATGCAATCAAGATGCATTGATAATTACTGGCGATTGGAATGCGAAAGTTGGAAAAAAGAAGAAGGATCAGTAGTTGGAAAATATGGCCTTGGTGATAGAAACAATGCTGGAGATCGAATGATAGAATTTTGCAAAATCAACGACCTCTTCATTGCAAAAATACCTTCTTTCACCAATATAAACAGCTACTATACACATGGACCTCACGAGATGGAACACTCAGAAAGCAAATTGACCACATCTGTGGAAAGCAACGATAGAAAAGCTCAATATCATCAGTCAGAAGAAGGCCGGAGGCTGACTGGAACAGACCATCAATTGCTCATGTGCAAGTTCAAGCTGAAACTGAAGAAAATCAGAGCAAGTCCATGAGAGCCAAAATATGACCTTGAGTATATCCCACCTGAATTTAGAGACCATCTCAAGAATAGATTTGACCCATTGAACACTAGTGACTGAAGACCAGATGAGTTGTGGAATGACATCAAGGACATTATCCACGAAGAAAGCAAGAGGTCATTGAAAAGACAGAAAAGAAAGAAAAGACCAAGATGGATGTCAGAGGAGACTCTGAAACTTGCTCGTGAGTGTCCAGCAGCTAAAGCAAAAGGAAGAACTGATGAAGTAAAAGAACTGAACAGAAGATTTCAAAGGGCCTCTTGAGAAGACAAAGTATTATAATGACATGTGCAAAGAGCTGGAGATGGAAAACCAAAAGGGAAGAACATGCTCGGCATTTCTCAAGCTGAAAGAACTGAAGAAAAAATTCATGCCTCAAGTTGCAATAGTGAAGGATTCCATGGGGAGAATATTAAACTACGCAGGAAACATCAAAAGAAGATGGAAGGGATACAGAGTCATTATACCAAAAAGAATTAGTCGATGTTCAACCATTTCAAGAGGTGGCACATGATCAGGAACCGATGGTACTGAAGGAAGAAGTCCAAGCTGTTCTGAAGGCATTGATGAAAAACAAGGTTCCAGGAATTGATGGAATATCAATTGAGATGTTTCAACAAATGGATGCAGTGCTGGAGGTGCTCACTTGTCTATGCCAAGAAATATGGAAGACAGCTTCCTGGCCAACTGACTGGAAGAGATACATATTTATGCCTATTCCCAAGAAAGGTGATCCAACCAAATGTGGAAATTATAGAACAATATCATTAATATCACAAGCAAGCAAAATTTTGCTGAAGATCATTCAAAAACGGCTGCAGCAGTGTATCAACAGGGAACTGCCAGAAATTCAGGCTGGTTTCGGAAGAGGATGTGGAACCAGGGATATCATTGCTGGTGTCAGATGGATCCTGGCTGAAAGCAGAGAATACCAGAAGGATGTTTACCTGTGTTTTATTGACTATGCAAAAGCATTTGACTGTGTGGATCGTAACAAACTATGGATAACATTGCGAAGAATGGGAATTCCAGAACACTTAATTGTGCCCATGAGGAACCTTTACATAGATCAGGAGGCAGCTGTTCAGACAGAACAAGGGGATACTGATTGTTTTAAAGTCAGGAAAGGTGTGCGTCAGGGTTGTATTCTTTCACCATACCTATTCAATCTGTATGCTGAGCAAATAATCCGAGAAGCTGGACTACATGAAAAAGAATGGGACATCAGGATTGGAGGAAGTTTCATTAACAACCTGCGTTATGCAGATGACACAACCTGGCTTGCTGAAAGTGAAGAGGACTTGAAGGTACAGAAGGAGAGAATATCAAACACCACAGCCTTCAGTATGGATTGCACCTCAACATAAGGAAAACAAAAATCCTCACAACTGGACCAATGAGCAACATCATGATAAACCGAGAAAAGATTGAAGTTGTCAAGGATTTCCTTTTACTTGGATCCACAATCAACAGCCATGGAAACAGCAGTCAAGAAATCCAAAGACGCATTGCATTGGGTAAATCTGCCACAAAGGATCTCTTTAAAGTGTTGAAGACCAAAGATGTCACCTTGAAGACTAAGGTGTGCATGACCCAAGCCATGGTATTTTCAATCGCATCATTGGCATGTGAAAGCTGGATAATGTACAAGGAAGACAGAAGAAGAATTGACGCCTTTGAATTGTGGTATTGGCAAAGAATATTGAATATGCCATGGACTGCCAAAAGAGCGAACAAATCTGTCTTAGAAGAAATAGAGCCAGAATGCTCCTTAGAGGCAAGGATGGCAAAACTGCGTCTTACATACTTTGGACATGTTGTCAGGAGGGATCAGTCCCTGGAGAAGGATATCACGCCTGGCAGAGTATGAGGTCAGTGGAAAAGAGGAAAACCCTCAATGAGGTGGATTGATACAGTGGCTCCAACAATGAGCTCCAGCATAACAACGATTGTAAGGATGGCTCAGGACCGGGCAGTGTTTTGTTCTCTTGTGCATAGGGTTTCTATGAGTAGGAACCAACCAGACGGCACCTAACAACAACATGACAAAATCTCTAAAAGTCTCACCAAAGAAATATAAAAATGGCTCTTAAACATACTTAACTCCATTCATAAAAAGAGAAAATCGAATTTAAACTGAAACATAGTACTACTTTTTAAATATCAGATTGGCAGAGATGAAAACATTTGATAGTATGTTGTGTTGACAAGATGCAAGGAAACAGATTCTCTCATATGCTGCTGGTGAGAATACTTGTAACTATACTTGTAACTTGGTACAATCTTCTAGGAGAGCATTTAGTTCTAGGAGTCCAGCAACTCCACTTTTAGGAATTTATCATACAGATATAGTCACAAATGTATGAAATGCATGAAGATATTCATTACCACACTGTTTGGAAAAACAAAAGCTTGGAAAAAACTCAACTGTCTGTCTCTAAGAGACTTGTGAAATAAATTGTTACATCTATCCTGTACAGCTCTTAAAAAGAGTGAGGCAGATCTATATAAAACGAAATGAGCTTCAAGACAAATTGTCAGGTGATTAAATCAAGGTACAGAAGGAGAGAAGGATATGCTGCCATTTTCAAACATGCTTCCCTAATAGGGAAGACAGATAATCAGCAAAGGAATTTAACAACATTCATTAAGTACAGTTGTGGTAAGTGCTGCAGGAGGCTATGAGAGTACGGAACAGAGGAACCACCTGGACCTGAAGGAGCTGAGGCAGCTTCTCTGGAGAAAAGACCTTTAACCTGAAAAATGAAAGAGTTAGCCAGGTGAAGACTGGTGCAAACATTCCACAGAGGCAATATCACAAGAGGACACTCTGTGGTAAGAAATAGCCTGACATAGTTGAAGACCCAAAATAACAAAATAAACAAACCAACATAAAAACAAAACTGTGTGTCTGGAACATAGTGAGTGCTATGGGTTAAATTGTGTCCTGCCTTACCCCCTGAATTTGTCCTTATACCCGTAAATATGACCTTCTTTGAAAATAGGATTTTCTTTGTTATGTTAATCAGGTCATAGCTGAGTAAGGTGGGTTCTAAATCTAATCACTTCTGAGTTATAAAAAGAGCAGGTTAGACATAGAGACACACACACGGGGAAAGACGGGGCCATGTGAGGATTGTCTACAAGCCAAAGGATACCAAGGAACCAAGGAATGCCTGGGGCCACAGACAAGAAAGGAATCATCAAGGCCAAGACCCTGATTTAACTTCCAGAACTGTGAGACAATAAATTTCTGTTCTTTAAAACCATCCATGTGTGGTATTTGTGTTAAAGCAGCAGTGGGTAACTAATACACTGAGGCAAGGGGAGATGGGTGTGAGAAGACTCTGTAAATTCCCAGTAAGTGACCGTTGAGTGGATTTATAAAAGAAGGAGTACTGCTCAACATCAAGGGAAGTGTCCGTGTCGTTCCTCTGCGTATTTCTTGGTGCCACACAAATTGACTACTGACCTGGACACTTGTGGCAATACTTTTGTCCTTGCTGTCATATTGCTTGACATATAAATGCAGAAGTATTTTTTTTTATTACCAGAAAGAAAAAGACCAAAATTCTGATAGAAATAGATGATTCATGCTCAACACCTTCTAGAAATACTACAATTTCATTATGTGTTATTTAGAGAATTCGGCAGCTTATACAAATGACTAAAAGCCTTGCGAGATGTGATTTTTCAGGAAGTGACCTCAATGCCTAGTGCCTGGGTGAAGTGGCCCCAAACTGAGTAAGAGCATTTTACTGTACCTAGACTCTGGGGTCAGATGTCAGTTATGTGGATGTGAACACAGAGTAAAGAAAATATTGAAACAACATGCCCAAGTCTATCACTGGATGACTCACTTGCTCACTGGCAGATTTTAGGTAGCTTCTCTGGGGATAGTTTTCACTCCACATAGCATATGTTTGGGGGAACTTTTGAAGAAGTCCCAAAATTCTTCCTACGGGAGAGTCTTCTAAACATTGCTGGTAGAAATAGAACAGAGTGAGTTAGTTTGTCAATACGAGCCAGCCCCGTGTTCTAAGAGTCATGAGTACATGGTGCTATTGACAAAATGAGTCACCCAGGAAGGTATGTAGATAGTTGTGAAAAGAGAGAGGACGGACCTAAAAATAACTGTTCCACTGAAGGGTGGAGCTAGAGGCTGGTGTTGTGTCACTCTTGGCTGTTCTTCCTGAAAATTCCCCCATTCAAAGTGGAAAGTGGAATGACCTGGCAGATACCTGGCTGTCAGTGAGAGGTACGCACTCCAAGGTGACTCCAGCTGGTCCAGCCTTCAGGAGTGTGTGGTGGAGATTCTGGAGATCAGACAGGCCTTCTTATCACTTATTCTTTATAGGCTGTTGCCTGAGATTTCACGCTTGGAGCCCCACTCCTGTAGCTAAAGACTTTGATCCTCAATAAAGCAGGACAACGCATTAGGCTATTATCAATTACACAGTCAAAGGTTATTGGAGCCAAAAGATGTTTAGACTTGGTTTTCTTTCTCTTCCTTTCTCTTCCCTCCCACTGTCCAACAAGCTCCATAGGGGCAAGGACCTGGTTGGTCCTGTTTTCTGCTTCATCCCTGGTGTCTAGCACAGAGTAGGAGCTAAATAAATATTTGCTTAAAGAAAAATGGAAGGAATGTATCTCGCCAAGCTCTTTTATTTTGCAGACTAGGAAGCCGAACAGGGAGCAGAGCCTTGCCCAGGGTCATGCAGCCAGTAAGCCGGAATGGGATTGAAGTCAGGGTTTTGCATCCCACCCTGGGCTCGCTCCACTCCAATAGGCTTCCAGTATGACTCAGTATGACTAGGACTGAAAATACATTTTGTCAAGGAGTCCAAGCAGGAGGTCACTGGCAGCTAGACTGGGGACGACTGTTGGAGGAGGAACTGGATGGGGGAGAGGAATAGCCAAGACAGAGCTTCCCTTCCTCCCAGGCCCCCCAAGGGCTGCCCAGCAAAGCCTCCAAAGCACAGACTGCTCCTTCCTTAGCCTGCTGGGGTTTGCCGCAATTTATCTTTCATAAAACTTTGGAGGAAAGGAAGTTTCTGGAGCGGCAGAGGGCTGATGTCTTGTTGCTACACAGGACTTCGCCCTTTACAATACGCAGACAGGTCTCCAGCAATTCACACCTATGTGATGTGTGCCTGTGTGTGTGTGGGGGGGGGGGCTCTCTTTTAATAATCAGATGATAGTTTACATCTGTAGGTTGGCAAGGAGCCATAAAGAAGAGCACCCAAACAAAGAGGAAAAAAGCCAGACTGGCAAGTGGGCTGGCAGGAAAGAAGATCCAGGGACTTTGCCTTTATCCCAGGATAAAAAGGATTTGAAGTTCACTCTGGGTGGGGGTGGGAGGCAGCTTTAACTGATCCCTAGTGGATCTGCAATGAAGAAATGGTCATTTTTGAAGCCAGTTTGCATTTAGTCTCACATATAGTTGTTGCTTTAAACATTTCTAATGCGAAGGGCTTTTGGGAGGTCAGGCCCCAGGTTCGAGCAGCAGGGAAAGGCATGGGACTGGAGAATGGGTGGCGGGAGGCGTGAAGAGCAGCTGCAGCAGGCCTCTTGGCAAATTCTCCGTGAGGCATCAACCACAGAGCACAGCCTTACCTTGCTTGCTGTCCAAGTCCCGGAGTAGATGTGTTCTAGTTCTGTTCCTCCATCACCCGTCTGTCAGTTTGTAATAGTGTGGTGGCTGGTAAGTTACTATGATGTTAGAAATTATTTCAGCACTGGTGTTTCAAATACCAGCAGGTTCACACATGGCAGACAGATTTCAGCAGTACTTCCAGACTAAGGCAGACTAGGAGGAAAGGCCTGGAAATCTACTTTCAAAAATTAGCCAATGAAAACCCTATGGAGCACAATAGAAAACTGTCTGACATAGTGCTGGAAGACGAGTTCCCTAGGTTGGAAGGCACACAAAATACACAGTGGCTTCAACAAGGGACTCGAGCATACCAACAATCATGAAGACCGGGCAACGTGTCATTCTGTTGTACATGGGGTTGCCAGGAGTCAGGGCCGACTCAACAGCAACTAACGACCACAGTTCTGTTCCCAGCCAGTGGGGTGGCAGGGTCTGGACTTTGAGTCCTTAAGGACTGAGCCTAAACCAGTGCCCAAGCTCACAACTCTGGAGGCGGTTCTGGACTTTGCTTAGGCTGGGTTTGGACGCTTGGAGTGAGAACAGCACCAGATGTTTGCTGAGTCAGGCAGCCCCAGTCTGTGTATTTGGCCACAGAATTAACAACTGTTTTGAAAATAGCTGCTGCTTTGGTCAAGCCACAGTATAGGAAAGCCCACAGTGACTGACTGGCCTACAGGTACAGCCAGAGCGGGGTTTGGAAACTGGTGCGCAAACAGCTTACAGGATTTTACCTTAAAGACCATGAAGCCGCATCAGCTGAAATAGGGTCGAGGCAGGTTAAGACTGTCAAGAAAATGGAAGCAGTTTGGATTCGTAGTTTTTTTTTTAATTAAAAAAAATTAATGATCTTCCGATTGTCAAGGACGTTACTTTATGAAGTCTGAGAGGCATATTTATTTTGAATCCAGGTTCTCAAGCATAGACATCCAAACCAACAAAACTCCCACACAAACTTCAGGGATACAGAGTTTAAAAAAATAAAAAACACTTGAGCATGAGAACGTATTCTAAACATGTATTAAACAAGGAGGCACTCAATAATATCAGTAATGGAAACGATGATGATGAAGGAGAAAGAGTAAAGAATAAAGGAAGCAGAAAAAAAAAAAATACCCACAGCAACTCAGATGGCAACCTGTTCAAATGAGTCAGTCTCCTTATCAGCGATTTAAATGTTAAAACCGCTTGATATAACCCAGCAGGAAACTGAACAAGTGATTCTATGTCCAGACTTGGAAACAAAAATAACTGCTTGGGGCCTTCACGCACTGGTTTGTGCAAACCGATGCTGATAAAAGTCTTTTTGGCTAGAGCTGTAATGTGCATTCAGGAGTCTGGAGGGTTTGCTTGGAGGATGATTGGCACTAAAACAATTGCAAATGTATAATACAGGAAAACGTGCTTGACGAAGGTTTCAGCTGATACGTGGTAGCCACTGAGATGATGCAGAGCGTCTTCTAGAGTGAAGACGAAAGAACACCCACTCCATCGGCGCTACACGACGTGTTCAGCCTCTTCATTAGGCTGCCATTACCCTATATCCAACGCACACACACATACACACACTCGCCATATACATTGACATATACATACACACACACACCCCCTCTTTTCTAAATTTTATTATGCTTTAGGTGAACATTTACAGCGCAAGTTAGTTTCTCTTCCATAACGTAGCCACGAGTTGTTTTATGACATTGGTTGCAATCCCTGCAACGTGTCAGCACTTTCCCCCTTTCTACCCCGGGTTTCCCGTGTCCAGTTTTCCTGTCCCTTTCTGCTTTCTCGTCTTTGCTTTTGGCCAGGTGTTGCCCATTTGATCTCATATACTTGACTGAACTAAGAAGCACGTTCCTCATGTGTGTTATTGGTTGTTTTATAGGCCTGTGTAACCTTTGGCTGAAGGGGCACACCCTATCTTTCTCTCAGTCACACTCACACACAGAAACTTCACGCTTATTTTAAATTTCTACCCATCCCAGTATTTCCCCAAGAATGAGAGTGAGTTTGAAATTTTTGACCTATAACATTAAAGTCCCTGGGTTGTATAAACATTTAACATGCTTAGAAGCTAACCAAAAGGTTGGAGGTTCAAGTCCACCCAGAGGTGTCTTGGAAGAAAGACCTGGTTATCTAATTCCAAAAAATCAGCCACTGAAAACCCTGTGAAACACATTTCTCCTCAGACACACACGGGGTCTCCGTGAGTCTGAGCCAACTCTATGGTAACTGGTTTGGGTTTCGTCTGAGGGAAAGCAGACATCTGCCTGTCAAACCCTTCGGGCCAGGACCTCAAGGCCAAAGAGCCCAGAGGCTCCCTCCAGCAGCCCTCAGCCGCCTTTCCAAACAGTCTCTCTGGTCTCCAAGACTTCCCTCGTGTACCACATGCATGTTCTGTTCACATTCTTCTTTGTCCTGAACAAGATTTGGCCCCACTGTGTGGGAGCAACACCAGAAAAGAAAAACAAAATCCATCCACTGAAAGAAAATGGATATTGTGGGAGCTTGGAGAAATTTACATACTTCACTCATTCCATTTTCTGGCAATGCTGGAATCAAAGAATATGCCTTTAAAAAAATCACAGATGTGCACACACACACACGTTAAAAAAATGCTCCAACTCACCAGCTCTGTCCGTCAAGTGGACGGTCATTAAAAGGAGAAATGTAAACACTCCCTTGCCTGTCCCCTCATCCCCTTCCATTTCCCTCATCAGCCCCCTAAAGAGCCTAACAAATTAGTCCAGATTCCATTTGGGTGGAATTAAGGGCCTGTCTGCAAAAGGGCGAGGGGTGGGAATGGGGATGGGGCCGGGTGGAGGGAACAGAAGTGGGAGACGAGAATGTGTTGCTTGAGCCTGGGGCTCTGGCTTCGGCATTTTATGGAGGCAGAGGGAAGATTCGGCTGACACTTTACAGATTGGGTGTAATGTGCCGGGAATTTGGCATTTCTGCCACAGGGCTCCGGCAGCCCTGCTAACCACTTTCTTTCCCCCTGCTGGTAAAAGTGCAGGAGAAAAGGGTTAAATAAATGTTTGTGATATGATAAGGTGCTTGTTTATTCAAGCCATGACAGATCATTGGCTCCAAAGGCAGCTCTGAAAAATAGTACAAAGGGACTGGCTCTCCCCTCGTGGATGATGTGATTTCCTCCTAAGATTCGGCCCTTTCCTAGGAACAATTTGCTCTGGGAATTAAGAAGGATGGTTTCCCTGCAGTTGGAGATGGACAGCATCAACACTGACGCTGGAGCCCAGCAGCTGGGTGGGAGTCGCGATGGGCTGGTCCTGGGTCCTGGGGCCACTTCTCCTGTGAGGACTTCTCGCTCCCTGCCCTGGTGCTGGCCCAGCTCAGAGCTCAGGCTCCAGCCTCCTGCCAGCCCTGGTCAGGGTCCCAGGGAGGTGGGGCAGCCCTCCCCCACATGACTGCTTCTCAGAGCATGGGAAAAGGATTGCCTCACTTGGGAGGGGAGAATTCCTCCCCAGGAAATCCTGCGTGGAAAGTTTCCTCTAGACAGAGCACTGCATCCGTCCGTGGACATTCTGACACTGCCATGAACACATGCACACGTGATCACACACACGTCTATATGTTTATATACAAACACACACGCAGCCCTGTGGGCTTCTTCCTGTTGGGCTCATGTGATTCCCAGATCATCCTGGAGAACTGAGTTCCAGATCCCGGAGCAATGAGGCCTTCCCCTGGAGTGTGGGTATTTTTCCTGCGGGAGGAAACAGCAGTGACTGGCAACCCTGAAAACCACAGAAATTTTGAGCTGGGGAATCCGAGAGCCATGAGACGACCACAAGGTGACCAGGCTGACCCCTTCTCTGCCTCCTAGTCTGTGTCCCTGCATCCACTGCTGCTTAGAGCTGGCTCCAGTCTGCAGCCAAAGGGATCACAGCATCCCGTGATTTCAGGAGAACTCTTCTCTCCCCTCTCCTCACCCCTTCTCCTGGCATGCCACAGAGGGATTGTTCGCATTCTTGCTGAGTAGAAGGGTTCATACAAAATGTTTGGCATAGCTTTCATTGCAAAGAACTCAGTGCCAAAATCAAGCACCAAGGAACAAAACTGTGATCTAACTGCTGTTTCTCCCGATCCTGGGAACCATTGTGTGACTGTCACAATCGCCCTGCCGCCTTATCAGCAGATGTGCTCATCTCTGAGGCAGAAAGCAGCAGGCTGGTGAACCCAGCACCCTCCAGACATGATGACTAAGGTTTGAGCTGATTGCAGGGCCCTTATCAAATATCCACGTTTGGGCTATTTTTATTATTGCATTCAAAACTAATAGGGCTAGTTGAGTGCATGCAGCCATGCGCTCATTCTTGAACAACACAAGATAAGATCCCTGTCCCTAGGAGCTTACAGCCTGACTTTTGCAAAAACCAGATGGCAGAAAATGGTTTCCCTCTGCCCATCAGCAATGATTGAGGGAGTGGAGATGAGAAGGGGTGCAGGCAATTCGTAACTCTCCCAGGGTGGACCCTCTGCCTGGACATTAATCCTGTGTGACGTTTTAATCAGGGGCTGTCTTTCCCCTGCCATGTGCTCCTCCATAGCCACCTCTCCAGGAAGCTCTCAGAATTCAAGCTAATTTCAATAACCTCTTCAATGAAGCCTCATTAGATACATAAATATGCCTCCCACCACACACAGACCCACATGTAATGCACACACACAATCATACATTTATCACGGGTTCCAAAACCAGCAGTAAGTGGATTTTGGACTGCCAGTGGGGACATCAGGAAGTGTAGACTTTACCCATTAGTGTCGTTCATACCTGGCTTATATGCAGTGAGGCTGGATTAGGAAGATCAACCGGGTGCTCCATCACTTCAGTCAAGTCTCTAGGACAGCTTCTGTCTGGATCTGCCCCCAACCATGAATGTCCAGCAGAGTGGTGGAAACAGGCCACCTGGGCTCACATATCAGCACCAGCGGGGGCTCACCCATCAGCACCACCATCACGGAAGAACCTCCACGTGTGTAAGCATGCTGGTGACCTCATGTTTCAAGACAACCTTCCAACTCTTCAAGCCATTTTCTACCTCCTGGGTTTCCTTTAAGAACAAAATCTCCTTTTATGACGACGGTAGGACAAGCTTACCAAAGACACACACACCATTAAAATCCAGGAGTAGGACGAGCGAGCCAGGGAGGGTTGCTCGGCTGTGTTTTGTCTTCAGCTATTTCCCCCAAAGTGGACCGGGAGCCTAGGATAGCTGGGAGGTGACCCCAGGAAGCACCAGTAGGGGGTGCTAATAAGCAGATTACTACCGTGGGCAGCTGAGGTTCACTCTCAATGAGGACATCTGGGAGTCGGTGTAGGACGCATCCAAAGCTCTCCCAGCTGAGGGGCAAGGAAGATGGCGTGTTGATCCACCAATTCCTCTCTGCCATTGGCAGAGGGTCGTTTCATGGGCATCAACTCCCAGGCACCTCCAGGCTTGCCCTGCATGCCAGAAAAGGCTCCGAGGCAAAGAATGGCAGGGCCTTCCATTCAGGGTCACCAGGGCGAGAAGGAACAATGAGAGTCACAGATGCACAGGCAGAGACCCAACTATGTCTGCCATAGGTTCCCTTCACTTCTTTCCTCCCTCTTTCCCTCCCCTCCTTCCACTTTCATTTTCTTCCCTCCTTCTGCTCTTCTTCCCCCAACCTCCTTCTCTGCTTCTTCTTCTTTCTCTCCCCCTCTCTTTTTTCTCCCTTCTCTCCCTCCCTCCTTTCTCTCTCTCTCTTTCTTTCTTCCAATAAGGAACTCCTTTGATGGAAGTTGGAGCTATATACAAATTTGCCTGGGGGAAGGGGATTGATATTGAAAAGTCTGGGGGCGGGGGGGGGGAAGGAAAAGAAAAGAAATGAAGGAAGAAAAAAAAAGGGGGGGGGGAGAAAAACAAAGGGTCCAGCTCAGCCTTCATTTCCTCTGGGAAGTCTCCAAGCCCCTCCTCCCATTCCAGCTCTTCAGCCTGAACCAGGTGGTCATTCTATGGTTCCAAAAGCACACTGAGGGCACCCCTACCCTAGCACCCTTCATCTTGAATTATAATTGTCTATTCTTTTGCCACCCTTATAAACTGAGAAATTTTTTCATTCATTTGCTTGTTTTAATTTCTGCATTCCCAGAATTAAGTGCTTGTCACTGATAGGTGCTTATTTGATTACTAAGCAATGAACGAAACGTACCTTTGAATTATTTCACACTTCTCTCTACCAAAACTTTAAAAGTTTAGCACTGAAGAGAAGTGCCCAAGGGAGGACCTTTGTTGACTGAGTTTCAGGGATCATTGGGTGCCTGTCCTAAGCCAGCTGCTAGCTCTCTGAGGTGATTTTCCAACATGAGAATTCTTTCTATGAAGGAAGAAGACAAATCCACCATGAAAAGCATGGGGCTGAGTGAAGTGAAAAACTCAGGTATTTCAATCCTTGACAACTCCATCCCTGAGGGTTAGAGTGTCTAGCAAAAACTAGTAGCTTGTTAAACGTTAGTTTCCATTCTTGTAAAGAGAAAAGCTGAAGGCAAATTTATCACTCCTCAAAACCAGTTGCAGTTGAGTAGATTCCAATTCATGGTGACCCCCTGTATGTTAGAGTAGATCTGTGGGAATGTTTGATGTATGACCACACATACCCCCCATCCACCTTAAACCCAAGTGCTGTTGAGTCTATTACAATTCATGGTGACCCCCTGTGTGTCAGAGTAGGTCTATGCTCCATAGAGTTTTCAATGGCTGATTTTTTGAAAGTTGATCACTAAGCCTTTCTTCCAAGGAGCCTCTGGGTGAACTCAAACCTGGAACCTTTCTCTTAGCACCAGAGAATGTTAATCATTTACACCACCCAGGGATTCCTCAAAGGAGGTAAATTACAGAACCTGGTTACCACCTCCCACCTTTGTCTCCCAGTCTCCATGGTTTTGGGTTTAGAGATACTTGTCTCTGGTAACAGGTCTCTTCTCTGCTGCAGACAATGGATGACACCATGGTGACCTTTACCTTCACCTCTCCTTCAGGAAATTCCTCCTTTCTCAAACACAGATCCACCCTTCCTTGGACGATGCCCATCCCTTGGTTTCCTGCTGGCTGGACAAAGACTGTAGTTCCTCAAGACTGGGCCTTCCTGGGCTGCAACATGTCCAGGGGCCCGCAGATTCCTGTGAAAGGCTTCTAAAATCTTCTCTGTCATGGGCAAAGGAAAGAGATCATTCCTCTGGCCCAGGGTTTCTCATTCTATGTACTATTGACATTCTTTGTTGTGGGGGGGCTGTGCTGTACATCGTAGGATGTTTAACAGCCTCCCCGACCTCTACCCAATAGATGCCAGTAGCAACCCCTTCAGTTGTGACGATCAAAAATATCTACAGATATTGCCAAATTCCCTCTGGAGGATAAAACTACCCTTGGTGAGAACACTGCTGTAGCCCAAGCCCAGTGAAGACTGGTAATGTTTCAGCCCAAAGTGGTCTCTTGGGGCCTTTTTGATCATGAGGCAGGGTTCTCTAGCATTAATACTTTTACCACTATTACTATCTATTGGGCACCTATTTTATGCTGGACAGACACTGTTTTAGCCCTTTGAGATACAGCCATTATGTGGATTAAATTATCCCCTTTTTTCTGATGAAGAAATGGAGGCTCAGAAAGTCATCCAGCCAAGGTGTTCCAGTATCCCGTGCCTAATGAACTATGGGACTAGGATTCAAACTGAGATTGTTTTGGTTCTCAAACTCTTCTCTCTGTTAAACCCAAATTTCCTAAACTCAATATACATGGTCCAGTCCACTCTGAGGAGCTGGCTGGAGGAAGTAGTTTAGTAAATCCTTTATGCTTGCTGTCTTAGAGTTCTCTCGAGAAAATGAATTAGTGATATTTTTTTTATGTATATATAAAACAAAAGGTTAAGCACTCAACTACTGGTCAGAAAGTTGGAGGTTCGAACCCACCCAGAGGCACCTTGGAAGACAGACCTGCTGATCTGCTCCTGAAAGGTCACAGCCTTGAGAACTCTATGGAGCAGAGTTCTACTCTGCACACATGGGGCCTATGAGTCAGAATTGACCAGACAGCAAACAACAACAACCAATATAAATGTAAAGAGAGGGATTTACTTTAAGGGATTAGCTGTCACAATTGTGGGGGCTGGCAAGTTGAAAATCCATAGGTCAGGCAACAGGCTGGAGACTACTGTTGGCTCATGGTATTGTTGGGGGCTGGCAAGTCCCAAAATCTGTAGGTTGGGTGGCAGGCTGGAGACTCCTGCTGACTCACAGGATTGTGGAGGTTGGTCAGTCCAAAATTCATAGGTCAGGCGACAAGCTGAAGACTGCTGCAGGCTTGTGTCCCAAGATCCATAGATCAGGTGACAGAAATTCAGAGCGCACCTCAAAGAAACTCCCGTTTCAACTGATTGATTGATTATCTTACTGAAGGTGATTATATTACATTACAAGTTAACACATAGAATTAACCACCACACTTACCAAAACAGGAAGCATAGGTTTTGTGACCCCCAAGATTTGGGGGTAAATATAAAATACTTTCTAGAATACACACATTTGTGTTTTCATTCATTCTCCAAAATTCTTCAAGATCATTCTCTCTGCTGGTTGTGCTATGGCCCTGGGGAAAGAGAGGTAAGCAAAAATCCCTGCACTCAAGGAGTCTGTAGGTTAATGGGGGAGGTAGACCTGAGAACCTTCGTTTGCTATACATTATGTAAAGTGCTCTATTTAAAAGAGGCCCAGAATGGCATTGGAGTATGAGGTCATTTGTCCTCATAAAGTTGGAGTTGTGGCCTGCAGCCTGTTTTTGTGAGTCTTAAAAGCTAAGAATGGTTTTCACATTTCTAAAGGGTGTCTAAAAAAAATCCAACCAACCAAAGAATAGGCAACAGACATTGTACATGGCCTGCAAAACCTAAACTATTTCTTATCTGGGCCTTTACAAAAAAGTTGGCCAATTCTAGTCCTGGAATGAAAGAAAGCACCTTTGTAGCCATGAGTAGGTGTATGCATAGAAAATAATCTATTTTACTCCTAGGTTCATGCAATAAATGTGTCAACGAGGAGGCTCTACTACTCTCCTTTGGAGGAACTGTGACCCTACATGATGATCACTTCACAAGAGTTCAAGCTGAGCATCTCATTCTGCATGTCCTTCACTGCCCAGAGCACGAAAAACGTGTGAACTGATATAAAAGATAAGACAACTCTAAGTACTGTTAACAAACCTAAAATTTGGGAAGTTTGACACAACGGAAGTTTTTTTTCTTGCCCACAGTCTAATTGGCTCTGGAAGTAGGACTGCTCTGCTCCATACAGTCATTCAGGGACCCAGGCTGAGGCAGGCTCTGCTGTGTTCAACATCTCACCCTGATGTTACCATTTAGCTGAAAGATGGAAGAAGAGAGAGAACGGTGAGTCATCCACTGGAAGGTTTTTATGGGCAAGGCCTGAAAGTGATGCTCCTCACTTCCACTCCCATCTCATTGGCCAGAACTCAGTCATGTGACCACACCTAACTGCAAGGGAGGCTGGGTAAATATAGTCTAGCTGTGACTCCAGGAAAAGAAAAGAACAGGCTTTAGTGAACACGAAGCAGAAGAAATCTTGAAAAAAGTAAAAAATTAGTCCTTCTGGTAGGGTCACTATAAGTCAGAATCAACTTGATGGCAATGGGTTATAATATTTGAATGCCATATTCAGAGCAAATAAAAACTTGCCTGTTTATGATCTCATGTAGAACTGCCTGCCTAGCTCTGATGTGGTGGAAAATGCTTGAAGGACACAAAAGACCAGTGCTAGGTCTGGGGTTAAGTCACTTGTATCCTCTGGCATTTGGTGTCTCATCAGTCAAATGAAAGAGTTGTACTAGGTTTAAGAATCTGTGAGTCCATACACAGCCTGTAAGAACATGGGAGGACAGCAATAGGACAGGGAGGAGACCCCTCACATGACTGCCACAGTCTTATCACAAAAGATTTGCATCATCAGTCAGACACAGTCTCTTTTTACAGGATATGCCTTGGGAACCTGGGAGAAAGGTGCTTGTGATCCTCTGTGTGTGAAAGATTATGGACAAGCTCTGTGACATTTACCAGCACTCATGCCAGGAAAATGTAGGTACACCATTTAACCATATTGACAGAACGGCTACCATAGAGAATGTGCTAAGCATTGGGGAAGTAAAGATGAATGACACAGAGAGGAGCTTAGGGTTCACTCGGTGGGGAGGTAGATAGGTAAAGAGAATTTAAACTTAAAGTGTAGGTGATACCCGTTTCCGTCGAGTCAATTCTACCTCATGGAGACCCTGTAGGACAGAACAGAACTGCCTCCATAGAGTTTCCAAGGAGCACCTGGTGGATTCACACTGCCAACCTTTTGGTTAGCAGCCATAGCACTTAACCACTATGCCACCAGGGTTTCTGTGATGAGTGATAGGCAAGTGTGATGTACGGTGCTGAGGGGCACAGGGAAACGGAAACTAATGTGGAGGTGGCATGCAGAGCAGAGGGGTCAAGGAAGGCTTCCTAGAGAAGGGGCCACCTGAGCTGAATCTTGAAGGCATTAGCTAAGTGAGCTGTGCTTTCAGAGGGGGAGGGAAGGCAGAGAGTGTATACTCAGGAAAAATGCACAACAAGAACAGAGGCTTCAAGCACTGAAGAGCATGGTGTGTTTGAAGAACTACAGGGAGGTTGGTGTCGCTGAAAGATAAAGTGAAGCGTGAGGAGCTGGAGAAGTAGACAAGGGTCGTAAAGGGCCTCGTCAGCAGCACTCAGGAACCTTTTATTCCATAGGCGATGGGAAGTCGCTGAGTGGGTTTTTCTTGAGGAGTAGCCTGATAAGTTTTGGATAAAAATTCTCCTGTATTATGTTAGAACAGTCCCAGCATTATTTCCTATTTTCTCAGAAAAATAATTTTCTTACTTTTTTATTATTATAAAACTAACACATGTGCATGTAGAAATCTTGGAATGTGTACTAAAGCATAATCTACAAAAGACAGAGATTACACATAAACCCATTATGCAGAGGGGACTACTAACGACACAGCGAAATACATTCTTCTAGTCCTTTTCCTATACATATTTTAAAATACCTGAAATTACACAGTATATAGTACTTCATTTTTTTTTTTTTTTAAGATTTTATTTCATAGCCATTTCCCATGTCCCTGAAAGGGAGCCAACAAGAAGCCCCGTGCCTGGTCTCCCTACTTCTGCCCCTCTCCCTATCCCTGCACCCTACCCCCAGTCTGATCTCAACACAGAAGCCAAAGTAAGCCTCTTAAAATGTAACAGAATTAACTGATTCTGTTAAAAAGTAACAGAAAACTAAAAATAACAAAAAGGAAAATGTTACATACACACCCACCACCCAAAGTCCCCTCACTGCTAACATTTTGATGTCCATTTTCCTAGTCTTTTTTTTTTTTTTCTGTGCATATTTTAAAATAGCTTAGGTTTCATGGAATATAGTATTTTTTCTTCCTTTTTTTTAGTATCATCGCAACTTTTAACGGGAACTCAGTTGTACAAAGTAATATTTATAAAGTATTCCCTGAAGCATATACCATTCATACAATCCTTCAAATAATCTGGGTTTTTTTTTTCCCCCTGGGTCAAAAGAGATCATGGAGAGTGACAGCCGTGGTCTGAGTTGCTTAAATCCTCTGTAAAATTGTATTTTGTATTGTATTTTGGTGCTATGCCCTCAGCTTCTATCAAGAGATAGCATTTTTTATATGAAATTTGCAGTCATATTTGCTTTACGGATGTTATTGAGGTCTTATTAACTATATCAGGCAGTCTTTTACGAGCCCCCAAGGGAAGCATTCTTCTTATATCTTATTGCTAAGAAATGTTTTGCTTCTCCTTAACAGAAGGCATGATTTTTCTTTTTAATCTTATAAACAATGCAAACCAGGTAACTCAGTTTATTTTCTTCTTTTTATTGGCCACTAGGAGATCAGGGTTTTTTTGGTTTTTAGGATATCAGAGCTGAAGTCACATGTTTCTCTCAGCTACCACATAGGACTTTACAGCACACACATTTATATCCTAAGTTTTTATCTGGCTTGCCTTATTTTCTCTTTCCTTTACTTCTCTAATATATGTATTGTCTTAGCTATCTAGTGCTGCTATAACAGAAATACCACAAGTGGATGGCTTTAACAAAGAGAAATTTATTTTCTCAAGTCTAGCAGGTTACAAGTCCAAATTCAGGGTGTCAGCTCCAGAGGAAGGCTTTCTCTCTCTGTCGACTCTGGAGGAAGGTCCTTGTCCTCAATCTTCCTCTGGTCAAGGAGCTTCTCAGGTGCAGGGACCCCATGTTCAAAGGACGCGCTCTGCTCCTAGTGCTGCTTTCTTGGTGGTATAAGGTCCCCAACTCTCTGCTTGCTTCCCTTTCCTTTTTTCTCTTGAGGGATTAAAGGTGGTGCAGGCCACATCCCAGGGAAACTCCCTTTAAACTGACTGGATCAAGGAGGTGGCCTGAGTAACGGTGGTATTACAATCCCACCCTAACCCTCTTAACATAAAATTACAGTCACGAAATGGAGGACAACCACACAATACTGGGAAACATGGCCTAACCAAGTTGATACACACATTTTGGGGGGGACATAATTCAAGCCGTGACATATATATGTGTGGGTGTATATATATATGTATACATATATGTCCATATCCACATATATATAAAGAAAATATTTGCATATTTCTAAAATATTCTACATATGGTATAGTAATATTTTACATTTTTGGAATGAGAAGAGGCCTAGACAAGCAAATTGCCATGAAGATGATTTGGGCAGGGCCAGCCTGTAGGCAAGGAGACCAGTGCGAGAACAGTGGCAATGTGATAGAAAATGCCAGTTTGAGCTAGGGCCTTGGACGTTCGCTTGGGGAGGAGGAAACAGAATTGAGAAATATTTCTAAGGCAGAAACATCTCAGTGCAATGACTGATTAGTTGGGATGGAAGGAAAAGTGACCTCTAGGTCTCTGGCTTTATGGGTAGGGTTACCAGTTGGGGCAGGGAGTAGTTTTGGAGGAAATATGAAGCATTCATTTTGGGGCACATTGGTTTGGAGGAAGCTTTCTAAGACAGTCAGATGGGGATGCCCAAGCCTGTGCCTACTACTCTGTTTGTTTCTATTTATGTTCATTTACTACTGTTGTTTTTCCCTGCCTGGAATACAGCCACTTTGCTTCTAGTACTGATTGAACTAGAGTTATATTTCTGGGCCCCACTTAGTTACAATTCCAAGAAGCCTTCTTGCCCACTTATTTCTTCAGACCTCCAATAGCACTTGTTACCAACATTATATTTAGAGCAAAGACTTGAAACATCTTATGTTGCTACTCCACTTGCTTCATCTTCTAGTGAAATTCATCTAATGATTCATTCAGTGACTGTTTAGCGTGAACCATCCTGTGCTAGGTGAGGGGCACACAGGTGACTCGGACATGGTCCTGGCCCTCAGAGAGCAGGCTTTCTACTGGAAGAGGAGGCAACACACCATAAACAAGTCACTCAGTGCTCCTTGAAGGTACACAAGGTCCATGGTCTTCTTTATTGTTTTTCGTGGTCGCTTTCTTGGGCTACACAGAGCCAAATCTTTGCACATAGCGTATCAACCGGTAGATTATTGATTCAAGCTTGCAGAAGAGAATATAGCAAACCTTGCTAGATAAAATCTAATCTTTCTCCAAGCCACCACAACTCTTATACAATGTGAGTTGGCACAATGTGAGTTGTGTCAGTCACAAATGTAGAGCTTATCCCTCAAATGTAGCTTTCACCTGCTTGACAATGTTAGACCTGCTCCTGCTGTGTTCACATCCCAAAGAGGCAAAATTTATCTGAGGCTCTGACATGGTGGCAATCTTTTGCTTTTGCGGAGTGGACTGGATTTTTAATGGCAGCTAGAAAACATTTTCAAGTCATGTCGGGTAAAGACCCTTCTTGGTCGATAATGTGAAGCATTACAGAAGACTGTGAACAGTAAGTCGGGAGAGTTATCTGCAGACTCTGGATTTGCTCTTAGCTGCTTGAACTTTGGTAAACCAGTAAACTGCTTCCTGCCTCAGGTCTCTGCTTCACAGGAGAACGGACTAGAGAGGAGCTATTTCTGTTTCCTTCTATATGATTTTCTTTTTAAAATGTCTTTAGTTAGAATTTTGCAGAATGATAGTTACTCAGAGTGAGTCCCCTGTGTTCCAAGTATGTCAGTGGGAAGATTTGGATGTAAAAACTGCCGGCTTTAGAAGTTAGGCAATGTTTGGGTGTGTCGGGGAGAGGAGTTGTCCTAGAGAAACTTCTCCCAGTGCATGCGAATGATTTATCAAAAAGGACCCGGCATACTTGGGTTTGGCATCCTGAAGTTTGGATACCTCCACCCTCTTTCTCTGGATCACAAGGCCATCATGAGAGTCGGACAAGATGGCACCATGGATCCTCAGCTACCACCAATGATCACCCTGACAGGGAACACAAAAGACAGTCTGGGACAGAGTGTGACAACAGTGCAGAGCAGAACTCAAATTCATGTAAAAAGACCAGACTTAATGGTCTGACAGAGACTGGAGGAACTCCCAAAACTATGGCCCCGGGACACCCTGTTAACCCAGAACTAAAACCATTCCCAAAGCCCACTCTTCAGAGAAAGATTAGACAGGACTATAAAACAAAAAATCGTACTCCTGAGGAGTGTGCTTTTTAGTTCAACCAGACACAGGAGACCAAATGGGCGGCTCCTGTCTGGAAGCAGGATGAGAAGGTGGGAAATGACAGGAACTGGTTGAGTGAACATGAGAAACCTGAGATGTAAAGGGGGAGTGTGCTGCCACATTGTGGGGATTGCAACTAATGTCACATAATAATATGTGTACAAATGTTTGTATGAGTTTTTTTTTTTTTTAAAGGTGGCACCATGGAGAAAGCACCGCCATAAAGTAGACGTTACCCCATGCTCCACAACCACCGATGCGCCTGGGGCATTTCCTCACCTCTGTAGACCTCAGGCTCTTTATTTAAAAATAAGAGTTTTTGGACCAGAGTCTTATTAATTCCCATTCTGCTCTATATAATTCATCGACCTCTTGTAAACCCAGTGTCTATACATGGGTGATTCACAGGAAATACTTTATTAAAATCACAAGCTCTTTTAGTTTTCATAACAATGACGATGTCTGCATTTTGAACACTCTGAAAATAAACAGCTTCTTGGCTTTGTTTCCTACACCATACAGTCACAGAAAGCACAGATGCTGAGAGACCTGGGCCCGGTCCCTCCACGGCTGCCTTTCACCATGTGATTTTGGGCGAATGACTTTCAATCTCCAAGTTTCACATTCCTCCTCTGGAAATCGGTAATTCTAATATCTCTGGTGTATGTTCTTTGTTGTGATAAGTGAGTGGCACAGGTTTTGGCACATAGTACACGTTTAATAAATGGTAGCTATTGTATTGTTACGTCTGCAACATAATAAAGACATTTGAGTATATTAATCAAATGACTAATGGATGAATGTGGCTGTCATTTTTTGGTTCATTCTACAAAAGAATGAGGTAACAGCTTGATGTAGGAGAAAAAGCAAAAGCACTAGTCTCT
The DNA here is from genome assembly GCF_030014295.1 of Loxodonta africana. NCBI lineage: Eukaryota > Metazoa > Chordata > Mammalia > Proboscidea > Elephantidae > Loxodonta > Loxodonta africana. Next base: position 87,499,609 of record NC_087352.1, on the reverse strand, counting down.
GGGGCTCCGTTTCTTCATTTATAAACTGAGAGGGTGCCCCGGATGATTTCTGAGTCCTCTCTATGAGTCTGTAATTTTTGGTCTGGCTCATAAACTGGATCTGGATGTAATTCCAAAGTAATTCAAAGAGATAAATTCCAAAATGGGGTTTTAAGTAATAGCAGTACCATTGCAATAAATTTAAAAAATGACTACTTTCGAGGACAATCATTTGGATGTATGATTCGAGCCAGATTATTTTAATAATATGTATTGAATGCATACTTTGCTACATTCTCAGTGTGTTTGTTAAATTTGTAGCCACGCCTTAGACATGTAGGAAGAAGAAAAGATAGCAGGAAGAGAGGGAGACAGCGTGAGGTAGAAGGCCAGGGCTGGCTCCTTCTTCTCCCAGGCGGGACAATGGCTTGCTTGTACAAGATTGCCTTACTTTACACAATGAGTATATTCCTGAAGGTAGCTTAGTAGCATTTGTCCACTGAATCATATTTTAAACATAACACAAGGGTGTCCTATTTAAAGCACTCCCATGCTAAAACTGTTTGTAAAAAGAGATGTTATTCTCTCTTTCTAAATCTATATTGAATTTGCTTAAAGAAAAGTTCAACTCTAGTTCTTTTCCTGGAGAGGAAAAGTGATGTCAAGCCACCCTGATGAGAGCTCAGTGTGGGAACAGCTTGTCTGGCCTCCTGGGCTCTCTGGGGAAGGTTGATGGAGATGAGGAACAAATGCATATTCCAGAACTGGACTTTGAATGGGCCTTTGGCCAAACTTGGCCCAATTTCTCAACAGAGAGAAAGCACTGACCGAAGCTGAACACTGACTCAAAGCTAACTTGCTTTGGACATGTTCTTTGCCAGGCAAGCTCAGCACCCTCTCCCTTACTGGGCCAGAGAAAGGAAATGCTGGGACAGGAAGCTGTGCTCTTTCCCCCTTCTATTTCATAGCTCCAGATTTTTTAAAGCTTTCATGACTGGGGATAAGGTGGAGGGTAAATAAGGGAAGAAGACTGACAAGTGGAAGGAGAGGCAATGAGGCCACCCATGAAGATGCAGGGCCTAGAGAAAGCCAGGACAAGCCAGTGGGGATTCATCAAGGAAGAAGAGAAAAATATGGATAAACTTGGGGACTAATGGGAAGAAAAGGAAGGGATTCAGGGAAACCTCATAAACAAGACGGAATGGCAGAGCAGAAGGAAGGCTGGGAAGAAACACATAGTGGCTTCAGTCAAGCTGAGAGCTCCTCCAGGTGCTGACCCCGACTCCAAATTCAAACCTTCTTGATTTAGAAAGATGTGCTGTCATTAACTCCTTACTGTGAAGCCCAACTAACTATTCCTTCTTTAAGTACTCCTGGAATTACAAAAAATTGAGGCATGATGGCTCACTTTCCAGAAAGATTCATGGGAGGGTTTCTTACTCTGCAGAGACTTCATTAGCAGGAGTAGTTGTAAGGAATGACATGCCAGAATGTTGATGGTGGAGGAAGAGAAGGTGGAGAGGCAGAGGGGTAAATATTCAAAAGCAGGTTTGTGTTCAATTTTGAAGTCACCGCCTTAGTTTCAATAAAAATTTAGAGATTCAAAGACCTGGGTAACTGGGATGTCAAGGTTTCACTATTCAACATTCTCTGTCCTGGGAAGAGTACAAATGAATAGAACTCACAGGTCATTAAAACGCCCATCTCACTACTGCATTTATCCAAGCAGGTATATAAGATTGTTAGTAGGAATTTTAGTTCTTTTTCAGCACCTATCTTCCTGAAGAAGCCAAGGGACCATCAGTCAGAAGGAACAAAGAGAAGAGCAGAGAAGAACAGTGGCTTAAATAATCCCCACAATATGTTAACAACCTTTGGAAGATAACCAAGGGTAAAAATCAACATATTTAACTGCTAAATTATAGCATCGTCCAATTAACGTGGACCCTGGATATAAACAGCCATATCAGCTCTGGAGAAAACACTGCCATAGCAGCTGATTCTTCTTCATAGAAGTGTTTGCTCACCTGCAATTATGTACTTAATCATTTAGTTATATTTATCTAGCAGCTCTTTTCCTCTAGACTGTAAGCCTAGTGAGGGGTTTCCCTAGCACATTGTAAGGGCTCAATACATCTGTTATCTGACTGCAAATACCATACCAGTGAACCATATGGTAAACACTACATCTTGGTGTGCTATAGCTAATCCTAAAAGAAGTGGTACAGAGTATTGAAAAGGAATTTGATATCAGGACAGCACTTCTGTTCATGTCCCAGCTCTGTTGTTAACTTGCCATTTGACTTTGGGCAAGTCCCTTCTCTCTACCGCATACTCCTTGCATATGAGATGACAGGATTGGATCCCATGATCTCCGAGACCAATTCTGGCTTTAATAGTGTGTGATCGAGCATGCCTGTACATAAAGTGGGCAGGGAAGGTTTATCTGCGACCAGAATAAGTCGTTAGGAACTTAATAAAAAACTGCCAAATACTGCTTAGAGGAAACCTGGGAGTAAGACTTTGTCTTAAAAGTGCTTGGGTTGCACAATGCAAATGTTCCTTCTGTGTTAGAGGAAGGCCGTAGGATACGATTACATAATCCTCCACCAAGCCTCCTGGGCAGCTCTGGCCAAGCTAACGATACCTATCACTTGTTCAAGGTCCACTTCCTACTGAGTTGTCACACTCTTGAACTGTTGCTGTGTTCAAGTCCAAAAGGGGAAATTTTTTTTGCAATCTAGAGTTGCACCCTGGAGCTGTACAATCATGATTAGTGATAAAGATTTTCCCAGAAACACTCATATTGAGGAACACTCCATACTCAGGAACCTGACATTTCTGTACACGTATTTTGTGAGCTGACTCGACCTTTGGTGTCAAGTTTCCATGAATATTTTTCCAAATGAGAGAGTGAAAACATTTCATTCTGCTGCTTCCTGAGCCATTTCTTTAATTACATAAGGCATGAAATTTTAAATAAAAATTGATTTTTTATGGCTCAGTTTAAAAAGCATTTAGGAGTAAGTGCACAGAAGAGTAATCCGTATTCCGAGCCTGAGTACAATATCCCATAGTTTCCTGAATCTTAATGCAGATGCCACTACTATTGTTGCTAGCTTTAAATAAGCACCCACCATTCTTTAGAGAGTCTATGACAATGCTAATAAAAAATAACTATAGCATGATGTTTTCAAAATATCCCTGGTAAGCACTGAAAAGCCCCAGAATTTCCAGCAGTTGGGTGTATGGCTCTGAGGAAGTCGCTGCCTCTCTGCGTCTCAGTTTGCTCCCCGTGAGACCTTCAGCTGGGTTCCCTGAAGCTCTGGGCCCTGTGGAGGGCCTTAGAGGCCAGGGTGGAGGCAGGTGGGAAGAGGAGAAGGTCAGAGAAACAGATGACGCTCTGGGTTCCCATAGCCAGAGTTCAACTTTTGTCTTTTATATGTGCTAAGAACTTGCATAAAATTTCATTGAAGAAAGGGTTTTGCTGTTTATAAAAAGTTTGAAAAGCAAAAGATTAGCTGACCTTTAAAGACACATTCATTTCTAAAAAAAGGTCCTCTGAGTTCACATTCACATAAGCGTATGAGCTCACGTACACACACACACACACCCCCTCTACAAAGCAAAAAATAAAACTAGTCAACATCCCATGGATAATGTTGGAAAAAGAATACTGGTGTCATTCTGTTGTCTTCTCCCTTAATGCTCTAAAAAAACCCAAACCAAACTTGTTGCTGTCGAGTCAATTCTGACGCAGAGCGACTGTATAGGACAGAGTAGAACTGCCCTGTAGGGTTTCCAAGGCTGTAAATCTTTATGGAAGCAGACGGCCACCTCTTTCTCCCAAAGAGTGGCTGGGGGTCTGAACTGCTGACCTTTTGCTTAGTAGCTGAGTGCTTAACCGCTGTGACACTAGATATTCTTCCCTTAATGCTCTACCATTCCCAGAAGACAGTGCCGGGTGGTGCTAGGAGCTAGGGAAATGCTGCATTTGACTAGAACTATCTGCTGAAACCTGAGTAAGTTAGAGCTGAAGGGAAGCTTAAAGCTCATGTATCTAACTCAACTTCATACATGCTCGGAAAGGTAGGTGGCTTGCCCAAAGACGTATAATTGGTTGGTGGCAGAACCAACATCAGAGGCCAGATCTTCTAAATTCCAGCCCCGTGTCCTTTCCACCACACCATGCTGTTGACAAATGATGAACCTACATGTGATGTCTGTGTATTCTGTATTGATCGACCTCAAAGAGAAAACCCTCCCCATCCATCTCTGTGGTATGGGTGTGTCTCTAGGTCTATCAAGATCCTGCAAGGAAAAAAGGCATGTGAACACGTGTGTGCACAAACACACAAACACACTTTGACAAGGGCATAAGGGATACTGTGAAACCCTTGGCCAGCGGATACTTTAAAGGTTTAGAGTGTTTACCTGAAGAAGACTTTGAATAGAGCCCAATGTTTTAGCAGTTCTCCTAATCTCCAGTAAATGTGCATTGCTGAATAAGCAGAAATATCTCTAATGATGACTAGAGAGCTACAGACACAGATATGGGATGGTATATTAGAGCTGGGTTTCCTGGGACCTTTAATCTCCCACACTCTAAGGCTGGGAGTAGAATTTGTATTTATGCTACTGGTTCAGAGCTAATGAACTTAGAGAGCCTAAGGCTCTTTCCTCTGAAGGATGGTGACAAGTTACTGTTATTCAGCGCAACCACTACTTCTACCACCACTATCTCCACCTCTACCTCAACCACTGAGAACTTGCTTTAGCTGGTTTTGACCTCACAATATCCCTGTGAGTTGTGTCATATACGAGTCCAGAATCCCTTCACACTGCACAGTTCACCCCGTACAATTGGAGCTCTAGTGGTGAGGTAAAGAGACTGTTTGGGTGGCATGCCCAGGTATTGTATGAAGCATCTCTTTGAAGGTAGAGCATCTCCCTCCCACTTCAGCTTGTCTCTAGGGAAGCTGCAAGTGGGAAGTGGGTGGTGGGCCAGCAATTGAGATGGGTTCATTGCTATGGTGTGATGGATCGCTTTTGTGTGGCCTTTCTCGTGATGGTCTTGTAATTACCACTTAAGTGCTTGGGCAGGACTGTGCAAATAAGGTATTTATGGCCTTCCAATGGGATTGGTCACCTTTGCCATCCTGCTAGGTTTAAAATGAGTCATCCCAGAGATGGGAAGGGGAGGATCTCACCACCACCAAGGAAGAAGAGTCAAGATTGGGTGGTTTCCTTTGGACCTGGGATCCTGTGCTGAAAAGCTCCTGGAACAAGGAGACCAAGAGAGGGAGAGAGAGAGGAGAGAGAGAGAGCTGTAACACTGAAGACAGTGAGAAGCAGTGGCAGAGAAGTGGTGGTAGGGAAGACCAGCAGAAGATGGCACTCCCATGGAGGGAGAAAACTGAATGTCTTCAGCAAGAGTCTTGGCTGGGTGCCTCCAGGCACTTGGCAGAGATTGGTTTGCTGACCCATGGAGCTAGAGCTGAGTTCCTTTGGGCAGAGGCCTACTGGCAGAGTGAGCTGCCTTTGGACACTTATTGACAGAGCTAAAAGAACTTTTTAACACTTGCAGAGCAGAGCAGAGGCCAAGGGCTAGAAAGAGGTGTGCCTGCAGGCACAGCTGAGCAGAGGCTGTCCTGATGGAAGAAACGTATCTTGAGCATTCCTGAACCTGAATTCTAATCTGCTACTTCCCTAATAAATCCCATAATCATGAGCATTGTCTGTAGTTCTGTGTGGCCACTGCAGTGATTTACTGAACCCAGAATAGAAATAGAGTGCTGTGGGAGGGAGGATTGGTGTCAAAATTGGTAAAAATGGAAGAGAGAGGAGGCAAATCTGATCTCTGATCTCTTAGGAATCAGCATTGGGCTGGTGAACTTGACCCTCCTTCCCCCTTGTAAAGTTAAAGGAGGTCAGACACTGCTGCCACACCATTTTTACAAGTACAGTTTGATAATTTCAAGCCAAGAGGTGGTGTCCATGTGTGTGGGAACCCATGGGAGCTGGATCATGGTGTGGAACACTACAGGTCTAGAGAAGATAATGATTCAAGGCCCTGGGGTCCAAATTTCAGGGCAGGAGACAGACTGGGGTGATCCCTGAAGAGTTGAGGGGCTGTGAGGAGATAGGAGGCTGGACGTTGCAGCAGCTGTGGCTTCAAGCCCTGGTGGGAGGCCCTCCCAGCCCCGCTCAACTGCTATTCCTACCTCACCTGCTTCTGGGCCCTCTGGGCAGTTTCATTTCATGCAGAAGCTTCAATAGGGCTAGAATTATAAGAATGTGGAGTTTATACTCTTGGGTGGAATGAACAAATGGGGCATTTGCAGGATGTGGCAAGACTTCAGGTTCTAGGTTGCAAATTCAAGGACGGGCTGTGGCTTTCTGGGGTCTCTTCCAGGGCTCACACTTGATCCCTTAACTTTATCCTCTCTTTTGCAGCAGCTCCACATAGAGTTCATGTCATATCCTCAGTCTTATTCCCCTTCTGATCATTAAAACTCCTTTTTAGGGGATGGGAGATTAAATTGACCACTGTGTAGATTTTTGTGTGAGCACATCAAGGCAAGTCTGACATAGTGTAATAGAATCTAACTAAAGACAAAATAATAAATGGTAACAAACACAGAGAGTAAAGTGAAGTGAAGCTGAATTGCTGCTCCCTTACCTTCTTTATCAGGGGAAACAAAACAGGAATTGAGAAGGGTCAAGGTTAGGTCAGGCATGGCCTCTCCCAAGGATAAATATGTAGAAAAGAACTGGACGGTGGGATTAAAATTCAGGAAGGATATAGACACATTTAAAAAATATGCAAATAATAAGTTCCAAAAATTATTCATATAAGATGTCTGTTTTTTTCTTTTTTTTTTTTTAGTGGAAATTTAAAAATAAAATAAGAAAAATGACAACAGCCTTCTAACTGGAGTTAAAATGACGTGTGTCCCTTCTGACTTCTTCTACCCTCAGGGCTTTATACCCTAAATGGGGTTGGAGAAAAATAACTGTGACTCACCCTGCATACTGAAAGACTGAAGATTTCCAAGACAAGAAGAGAATGTGGGAAGGCCCACAGCCCAGGAATTAAAGGGAGACAAAGACTTTGGGAGTGAGAAGAGAGAAAAGGACTACTGGGAAAAAGAAGGAAAGGGGATATTTGTGAGGAAGGGAAGAGGATCCACATAGAAGATTTTTTTTTAATCAGCCAATGAGCATTCTCATTTAAAAAAAAAAAAAAAAAAAACCCAACCACACCACTTGCGGTTGAGTTGATTTGGACTCTTGGAGTCCCCACGTATTGCAGAGTAGAACTGCACTCCATAGGGTTTCATAGCTGTGGCCTTTTTGAAGCAGATTACCAGAACTTTCCTTCTGAAGAAACTTTGGGTGGGTTTGAACCGCCAACTTTTGGTTAGTAGTCAAGCTCTTAACCATTTGCACCTCCCAGGCCTCTATGAAGACACCCTTAAAAGGTGAGGCCTCGTGTTTGTATCTATTGCTATGTAACAAGAAAAATAATGAGCTACACTGAGAGACTATATCCAACTTTCCACTCCTTGTCCACAACTTGCTAAAGTCTAACATTAAGAACTTCCTTGAAGTTCTGTGTACGTGTCCTCTTGGACAGCCCACCCACATTCTGATAATTAGGTTCCACCTGAGACTTTTTCAGTGGGGATCTCGGGAAAGCTCTGGGAAGGTATCTATTTTGTCAAGAGAGGAATCCACGGGGTTGTGGCAGATGTGCATATGCTCCACTGACGCCTATTTGTTTAAGTAGCTCTATTTTGGATCTGAAGGTAGAAATGCTGATATTGTGTCAATTGTATTAGGTATCTCTTACTGTGTAACAAACCACCCCAAAATTTAGTGGCCTAAAACAACAAATATTTATTTCATGGTTTCTGTGGATCAGGAATTCAAGAAGAGCTTAGTGGAAGGTTCTGGCTGAGGTCTCTCATGCGGTTGCAGTCAGGCTGTCAACAGGGTTTGCTGTCGTCTGAAAACTTGACTGGAGCTGGGGGATCCATTTCTAAGATGGCTTATTCACATGGCTGTTGTCAGGACATCCCTGCAACAGGAGCCTCTCCATAGACTGCTTGAGTATCCTCACAACATGGCAGCTAACTTTCCCAGAGCAAGCAGTCGCTGAGAGTGAGCAAGTAGAAAGCCTTTTTATGACTTAGGCTCAGAAGTAACACACCACTGCTTCCACCGTACTGGATTCATTAAAAGCAAGTTACTAAGTTCTGCCCATACTCAGGGGGAAGAGAATGAAGCCCCATCTCTTGAAGAAAAGAGTATCAAAGAATTTGTGGACGTATTTTAAAACCACCAAGCCAGTGCACGGTTGGAGTTCCAGTGGGAAAGTAAAGACACAGTTTGGCTGACCTGCCCAGATATCGTATGAAGCAGTGGAGGTAGAGCCTCTCTTCTCCATTTCAGCTGGTCTCTAAGGAAAATATTGACTTGCTTAGAGCGCTTTTGCTATGGTGGATGCAGATACTCTGCAAAGGAATCCAGTTTTGAAAATAGAAGAGTTTTTATTATTCATGAGATCAAGGTTTTCCTCTAAACTTGGTGGGAGCCCATGACTTCCTGAGATTAGGGCTAGAGCCTCTTCCACCTCATTTCTGTCATTCTCTGTTCAGCCTGGACATTGGACACCGAGGAAGGGAGGTATTGAATTGAATTCTTGAAGAAATCACACTTTTATCTAGCTGGAAGAAGGTTGCTCCACACTAAAGATAATTCTGTGTAACTTATGTGGCCCCTGGCTGCAGGACTGGGTAATCAGTACACAGGCTAGAAAAGGAGGCTAGACCCTGCATTTGGGAGACTTCTCAGTGGCCTTGGGTGCTGATCATCTCCCAACTCAACACACATGCACAAGAGTGCACATGTGCACAGACATGTGTACACACACACACACACACACACACATACACTTACTCTGGGTAACTTTTAGTTTACCAGGGCTACTGTAACAAAGTACTATAAATTGAGTGTCTTAAAACAACGTAAATTTATTCTCTCACAGTTGTGGAGGCTAGAAGTCCAAAATTAAAGTGTCAACAAGGTTGGTTCTTCTGGAAGACTCTGAGGAAGAGTCCATTCCATGCCTCTCTTCTAGCTTCCTATGGCTTCCCACAATCCTTGGCGTTCCTTAGTTTGTAGACCCATCACTCCAATATCTGCCTCTGTTGTTATATGGCATTCTTCCCCACGTGTCTTTCTTCTCTCGGTTTCTTCTTTTCTTGTATGTACACTAGTCATATTGAATTAGGGCCCACCCTATTAATTATGACCTCAAGCTAGCTTAACTAATTACATCTGCAAAGACATTATTTCCAAATAAGGTCATATTCACAGGCATCAGGAGGTTGAACATGTCTTTTGGGAGACACAAATCAACTCATAACACTAAGTTACCACATACAGAAGTTGATGGTGTGTCCTGATTCACACTCACATATGCTCACTCCTTCTGTTTGGTTTTGCCTTCTGTATATGCACTTCATCACTCTATGGTTGTTAAGAGTCAAATGAATTAGTAAGTAGAAATTGTTTTATATAGCAAAAAGCTCCAAACAAAAACAATAATATAATTATTCTTCAAATGGGTCAGGAAGAGGAGAATCTAGTAAGCTAAAGTAATTATCCTGGCACCTAGGTATCTGTTTTTATTATAATTGGTTGTTACTCTTTCACTTTGCTCTCATAATTAAGTTCTTATGACAAAAGACCATTGAAAGTCACCAGGTCTAATTATTGAAAAAATTTTTTTACAGTGATCCAACAATAAATTTTAGAGCTGTTTGAATTTAACCCTAAAAAAAAAAAAAGAAAATGCTTGAAGTTTGGTGGCTCCCAGTAACACTCATGTTAATTGGCCCTTCATCTAGCAAGATTATTGTTGTTATTAGCTGTCATCATGTTAACTCCAACTCATGGAAACCTTATACATACAACAGATTAAAACTCTGCCCAGTCCTGTGTCATCCTCACAATCACTAGCGTGTTCAAGTCCATCATGTTCAAGTCCATCTTTGTGGCTATTGTGCCAATTCATCTCACATGGGGTCTCCCACACCCCATTGGCCTTCTATTTTACCAAACATAATGTCCTCTTCTGGGGATTGATCCTCCTGGTGAAGAGCGAGGTAGAATACATTAATTCCTAATCAGTAGCAGTGATTCTTTGCATACAACATCCATTATAAAAAATAAAGCACTGGTTTGAAAGACTTCCACTTCTGGTTGTGATAGAGCAGTAGGTACCAGATTAAATTTACTGCTATGAATAATGAAAAACTGGACAAAATATATGAGTCGAAGAAGAACACAATGATTCTGCTAGGCTGAGAAAGCAGAGATCAGCACTTAGGGCAGCTAAAGTGGCTGAAATACCAAGGGCAGAGGGGTGAGAGGAAGAAGTCCTTGTGGGACTCCACTGTGATAAGAAATACCACACACACATCTCACGTTCGGTTTGTGTATCCATATATCTCTGGCGTATCATATAGTTTTTCAGCTGCTTTATTCTCCCTTCTAGCTGGTGAGCCCCAATAGCCATGGATCTCTCAAAGCTAGAGAGGTCTGGACAGAATATCTGATAAATGGCCATTCAAGTTTTTTTGTTGAAACCTTAACCTCTTCCACTTACAGTTTTAGCTTTTGTCCTCCAGTTTTTCATCTCCCTAATCTACAAACTCCCACCAAGCTTGTCAGACAGGTTAATTGGTGTCTTTTGTTCTGATGCTTACTCCTTTTTCTTTTAGAGAATAGAGGTTGTCATGGATTGATTTGTGCCCCCTTAAAATATGTGACAACTTTGCTAGGCTATGATTCCCAGTATTGTATGGTTGTCCTCCATCTTGTGATCTGATGTAATTGTTCTCCATTTTATGTGCTGTAAATCCTGACCTCTATGTGTGAATGAGGCAGGATTTGGTTATGTTAGTGAGGATTAGGTTCTGTTTGTTATGTTAATGGAGCAGGATTAGGGTGGGATACATCACCCTTACTAAAGCTACCACACTCGTTTAGGTCACAGCCCTGATCCGATGTAAGGGGAGTTTCTCTGGGGTGTGGCCTGCATCACCTTTTATCTTACAAGAGATAAAAGGAAAGAGAAACAAGCAGAGAGGAGGGCCCTCACTACCATCAAGAAAGAAGAGCTGGGAGAAGAGCACGTCTTTTGGACCCAGGGTCCCTGTGCTGAGAACCTCCTACACCCAGAGTAAGATTAATGCCAAGACACATGGAGATGTCTAAGGAATGCTAGGCCCACAGATGTCGAAAGGAGATAAAGACCTTCCCCCCAGAGCCTTCCTCTAAAGCTGGCACCCTGAGTTCAAACTTCCAGTGTCCTAAACTGTGAGAGGATAAATTTCTGTTTGCTAAAACCATCCCCTTGTGGTATTTTCTGTTATAGCAGCACTAGATAACTAAAGCAGGGATCTGTTACATAACTGCTTTCTCTCCACAGAAATACAGATAGCCCAAAGTGGCTAATTTGTTTTTCGTAATGCTGTCAGCTTCTTTTGGAAATCATTCCATAAGGCCCATTGCCACTGAGTCACTTCTGACTCATAGCAATCCTATAAGGTAGAGTAGAACTGCCCCATAGGGTTTCTAAGACTGTAAAAAAAAATTTTCTTTTTTTTTTTAAATCTTTATGGAAGCAGACTGACACATCTTTCTCCCTTGGAGTAGCTGGTGGGTTCGAACTGCTGACTTTTTGTTTAGCAGCCAAGTCCTTTAAACACTCCTAAACTTTCCTTAAGTAAACTGAATTCAGGGCTGTGGATTATTTGATGGAAGGAAGCTATACAAATAGTGAATTTTATACAAATAGCAACTGTGAAAGGAAAGAGGTGATATCCATATCATTCACTCCCCAACATAGTAACATACATATCTGTTTACCTACAGAGCCAAACAAAGCCAGGCAATGTTTTGTTCTGTTGTACATACATTCGCTGTGAGTTGGAGCCAAATCCACAGCAACTAACAATAACCTACTGAGTCAAACAAATAAACACACATATATTACAAAAATCCTTTCCTTTCCTGAAAGGAGGCCTGGGATTCATTTCAGCAGAAGTGCAGTCACCCCTGCGAGGCACTCTCACATGGTGTCCACACATGGCAGCCTTCCCATTACTTCACCAATGTCTGCTGGCCTCTGCTCAGTGAGCCAGTCGGGCTCCCAGAAAATCCTTCATTCTTTCCCATCTGTGCCTCCCAAGACAGATGTTCTATGTCAAGGACACCATGTCTTGCCCAAGGACTTAGCCAGCACAAATTCATGAGCTGCCTTTGCCTCTAGGAGATGATGTCACGTTGTGAAGATTTGTGCTACAATCTCCCCACAAAGGCGGAAAACCTCCTGAATTCCCAGGGGCTGGGGAGGGAGGAGTTGGGTGGGCATCTCCCTCTATTATGATGAAGCCACAGTGTATATCCCAGCACAGGAGGACGTCTCCTGTCTCAGGAATCTCAAGAGTGGATTCCTTAGCATCTTGGGTAACAGTTTGCTTCTAAACACCCTCTGCTTGCAGGAAATTCTTTTTTAAGATAAATTCTTCTTTAAGAAAATGCAGTGTGACCAGTGTCCTCTGTTGTGTGGCCAGTGTCCCCAGACGTATTTAGGAGTACTCGCAACACTGACCCCACCATCTGTGCAGAGAGCAAGGTCTCACACCGCCTTAGAGTCCCCCTGAAAGAGTGGCCACTTGAAAGACATGTGTTAATGAGGCAGGGTTAGGTTATGTTTGTTATGTTATGAGAGCCCAGTAGGCTGGGGAGAATGCTCAGAGCAGAGCACAGGGCAGCCAGAAAGCCAAGGTCTCTACGTGGTAGGGCAGGCCTGGGGGCCTCACACCAGGCACGCTCATGCTCATTTGACGCATACTAACAACATACACACTCTGATTTTTGAGCCACAGCAGATCAGATGCAGTCAATGACAAGGGGAGTCCAGAACTAGCTAGAGAGAAGCCTAGTGACATGGCCTAGCACATAGTAGGTGCTTGACACATATTTGTTGAACAAAAGAATGATCGAATGATGACAAAAGGCCCAGTTAACAGGGAGAGATGGGCCAGATAAACCATTAAACCTGTTAAAATCCATGCTCCCATGCTTTGGGTCATTTAGTACAAGAAAGAGAACTTTAAATTACAAATTGCCTACTCTGTGCTAGGTACTTTGCATTTGCAATCACAGTTAATGCACCAGTCATCCTGTGAGGTGTGATTTGCACCGTTTTACAGACATGGATACAGAAGCACAGAGTGAGGCAGTGCCCAAGGTCCTTCCACTAGGAAGGGCAGGGCCTCCGTTCCAACTCAGATCTGCCCGGAAGGCCTGTGCTCTCCTGCCGCATTTTACGGTCTTTTCTAAATCTACATCAGTTGCCACTGGGTCAGTCCAACTCATGGCGACCCCGTGTGTGTCAGAGTAGAACTGTGCTCTACAGGGTTTTCAGTGACTGATTTTTCAGAAGTAGATTGCCAGGCCTTTCTTCTGAGCTGCCTCTGGGTGGACTCGAATCTTCAGTCTTCTGGTTAGCAGTTGGATGTATTAACTGTTTGCACCACTCATGGACTTTTTTAAAAATAATTTTTATTGAGCTTTAAGTGAAAGTTTACAAATCAAGTCAGTCTGTCACATATAAGCTTATATACACCTTACTCCATACTCCCATTTACTCTCCCCCTAAAGAGTCAGCCCGCTCCCTCCTTCCAGTCTCTCCTTTCGTGATGATTTTGCCAGTTTCTAACCCTCTCTACCCTCCCATCCCCTCTCCAGACAGGAGATGCCGACACAGTCTCAAGTGTCCACCTGATACAAGTAGCTCACTCTTCATCAGCATCTCTCTCCAACCCATGGTCCAGTCCCTTCCACGTCTGATGAGTTGTCTTCGGGAATGGTTCCTGTCCTGGGCCAACAGAAGGTTTGGGGACCATGCCCGCCGGGATTCCTCTAGTCTCAGTCAGACCATTAAGTCTGGTCTTTTTATGAGAATTTGGGGTCTGCATCCCACTGTTCTCCTGCTGCCTCAGGGGTTCTCTGTTGTGCTCCCTGTCAGGGCAGTCATCGGTTGTGGCTGGGCACCATCTAGTTCTTCTGGTCTCAGGATGATGTAAGTCTCTGGTTCATGTGTCCACTCATGGACTTTTTAAGTATACTTCTTAGCCTTTCTCTCAAACTGAACTCTTCTTCTGCTCCACTGGCCCAATTCAACCCTCAGTCTGTCCCTCCTGTGTTAACAGGTGCCTAACTGGCCTCTGTTTTCCATCTCTGCCCACCTTCCGTGCATCATTTTTCAGCCTCTGCCTGAGTAATCTTTATAAAATATCAGTGCAGGTCATTCCTCTTTCATTAGAAATCTGAGACACCCCTGCTTGGCGTGGTACGCAAGACCCTTCCTGAAATGGACCCAGTTTACCATTCTAATCTCGTTTCTGCCAATTCCCACAGCACTGCTCGAGTCCCAGCCCACTCCCTCTCCTCTAAATGCACCTAAGGCTTTTGTTCTTGCTCTTCCTTCTCTTGGGAAGCAACCCCTCCTACTCTCAACCTGCTTACAGAACACCACGCCCTTCCCCTCCACCACCACCACCCTGCCACCAACCACCACTGTCCAGACCTTACCATCATGGCCTGGAGCCCTGATGGCAGTGGTTAAGAGCCTGGCTGATGACCAAATCCACCAGCTGCTCTTTGGAAGCCCTATGGGGCAGTTCTAGTCTGTCCTATATGGTCATTATGAGTCAGAATGGATGACAGAGGTTTTTTTTTTTTCTTTTTTTACTATAATGGTCTAGTTCAAGTGTCATTTTATCTGTGATGCCTTCCCAAACATAGGATAGCCTCTCAAGTGAATTCCCACAACATTTAGCATATTTATCGGACATATTCAGCTTAGTTGTTTAGGTATATATTTTTTCCTTGTTAAACTTAAATTTTCTCTATGTTAGAGATTTTGCTTTATTTAACCCCAATTCCTAGCACAGGACCAGATACATGGTAGACGATTCATAATGACCAACAATGATAGAAACAGTCAGTGCTCATGGACTCAGTAATCAGGGTAAATGGTGCCTTAGAAATACTGTTTAGGAAATTGGAAAGTGTATCATTCACATTTAAAATGTAAATTTTGTATTTAAAAAAAGTATGCTTAAAAGGGTAAACTTCAGCTATGTGGAAATGTACATCTCTGGGAAATGTCATTCTCAATTCCAGATAAATGAAGATAATATTTTAAGCAACAATGTTTAGCTAAATATGACTCCATACTTTGTTCACACATCAATTCACAGGTGATCTCTACATGGCCAGGAAGATACAGCAAAATCTTCCCATTATCTTTCTGGTGGTCATCTCAGTGGGCATCTGGACTAATCAGAATGGCCACCTGGAGTCAGGTAGGCTGAAGGACGGGTGATGTGGGCTGGCTGATTCTTTAATGTACCACCTGCACATGGTGGCTTATGGCTAATTTCCCCAACTTTTTATAGAAAGGGCACAACGTTGTTTATCAAACAGAATGGTTTTTAAAACAACTTAATTAAACTCTTTGGGTTTGGGCCCTGTTAAATTTGAATAGGCATAGAATTTAGGGTAAAGTTTACGTTTGTATTGTTCGTAAAAGAAAAGGTTTAGGAAGCAAAGAACAATATACACAAGATTGCTGGGAGGGGGCAGGGATGTGAAGATATCTAAGCAAATAAACTGTTTTTAAGCCACCTCAAACACTAGAAAAGCATTTATTTGCATATAGATGAATGATATGACTGCCTCTGCCTGGAACCATTTTTCACTTTCCACTCCTCTCCCCTTTCTTATAACTTTTACTGATCCTTCGAGTCATGCCTTAAATGTCACTCCCTATGGGAAGCCTGCACTGACCCCTAGACTCGGTGACTCACTCCTATTATATACTCGTGTTACCCTCTCTGTCCTCCATTATTTAAATTACTTGTTTATTATCTGTCTTCCTTTGCCAGGCAGTAAATTCCACAGGAACGGTAGCAAAGATGTTCTTAGCACTTAGCCCCATCCCGGCACACTGCCAAAAAATACTTGTTAAGTAAACGTATGAATGAATAAATGATATGCTAATTACAAATTACAGGTTCTTCTAAGGAAACTTTTCTCAACCAGTTACTAACTGGATTGGGCAGGCTGTCCTTTAACTCTTTCCTTCATTCTTATCCTTCCTCCTTCCCTCTCTTCTCTCCTCCTTCCTTGCTTTCTTTATTTTACAACTATTTTTTAAATGCCTGCTTTAGCCCTTCCCTCCTTCTCTCTTTCTTTCAACAACTATTTATTAAATTCCTGTTTTGTGCCAGACTTTGTGTTATGTGATGAAGCGGACATCCTGCCTTCAGAGCTCCCATAATGCTTTGTAGCACTTAGCTATTTACATAATTACCTCCCATCTGGGTTGTAAGGTCCTGGAACTCAGAGTCAGGCTCTTATTCATCCTACATCACCAGAACCAGTGGCACAATGAGTGTCCAACAGTAAGGACTTCATAAATATTCATGGAGTGGTAAATAAAATATTTTAAATTGATACACCTTTGGAAATTAACTTGGCAAAACGAATTAGTACCTTAAAATATTTATATCCTTTCACCCAGTAATCCCAATGTAGCTTAAGTCAATCATTCAGAATTTAAACAAAAATACCAGCATAAAAATATTCACTGCAGCACTGTTTATAACAGTAAAAACTGGGAGCGAGTTCAATGTCCATATGCAGAAGGAAGGGTTAATAACCGATGATGCACACATGGACGTGTTAAGATATTGTCCAGGCTTTATACACGATGCTAGGAGCATGGGAAAAAGATTATGAAATGATGTTACATAAAAAAGAAGTATTAAAGTTGTACATAAATATGTTCATAGAAATTAAGGCAAGCTAGTTTTTTTTTTTAATCACAGGCTACATGATACCTGAAAGAAATGGGCCAAATTTTCATGTGTTTGGCGAATGATCAATATTGCTTTTAATTCCTTATGCTTAAGTAATTTCCAATTTTTCTTAAATAAGCATTTTATCTTTTTATGATAAAATGATATCACTAAAAGACTACCACTTCCAGCAATTATGGAATAACAGGAACCACCTCTCCGACCGTAAACAAATCAGACAAAGTGTATGATGTACCAGTTTGAGACATTGGACAACAAATTTCACAGGAAAATGACTCCTGAGAGAAGGGAAACAAATGAGGTGAGCCCCATGAATTCCCTAGCTCATTGCCTGGACAGGGTTTTGAGGCCACAGCACAGAAAGACGAAACCCAAACAGAGCCTAAGTTGAACTGACAAGAGTTCAGAGTTCGAGAAGTTAGAATTTTCAGGGCAGAGTACCAGAGAAGAGGGAGTTGTACAGAGGGAAAGAATTTCAGAGAACTGCAAAGGATTTCCCTTGAATCTTCTGTTGATCATTGATCTATGCACTTATACGAGGTACCTACTAAGGCTGAGGAAAGAACCACTGGGAAGGAATAAGCAGAAGAACTGCCAGAGCTCATATAAGGCCCAGAACAGTTGGTGTTCCCACCAAGCAGAGAGGAAAGACCTCCTCCACATGGGAATGAGTCCTCCGAAGTGTATGGCCTCAGTAGTGGGGTCAAATGATCCCTAGATTAAAAGCTGTTCTAGACCTGCACTGGCAAATGTTACTGCAAGCCTCAAAAGGATTAAACTGTTCCCAATTGAGTTAACTGCATCCCAGAACAAAGACCAATAATTTTCAAAGCACTACACAAAAGAAAGTCCTAACAATATAAAATTCACAATGTCTGGTGTCCAATCAAAACTTTTCTGCAAGAATCAGGAAAACCCAACCTGTAAGCAGGAGAAAAATCAATAGAAATGGGCCCAGAAATGGCACAGATGCAGAATTAACACACAAAGTCGTTTAAACGACCATTTTAAACATATCCTACAGATTCAAAACTTAGAGGAAAGCATGAGCATAATAGAGAGAAAAATAGATGATGTAGGAAAGACCCAGAATGATCGAGCTATGAAAAATCAAATATCTAAGATGAAAAATACACTGTGAAAAAATGATCAGTGAACTTCAAGACAATGAATTTGAAGTCTGTTTGCTTCCTCAGGATTAGATGAAGTCAAATATTCTTGGCAAAAATAGTGCATTGTATGAGACACATGATGTAAATCCATCCCATTGTTGATAATTTTGATTACTTGCTTAAAAATGTTTGCCAAATTTCTCCAATGTTAAGTATACGGAGTTAGCCAATCTACAAGGCTCTAGGGCACAATCCTCCAGACTTCCAAGTCTTTCCAAGACTTCTGACACCAACTACAAGGAGTTAGGGTCCAACAACAAGACCACCCTCACTTATGACATCAACTGCAAGTTTGCAGAGTTTCCAAAACCACCCTCAAGTTCGATAATTCACTAGACAGAGTCACAGATCTCACTGAAGCTGTTATGCTTACAGTTACTGTTTATTACAGGAAAAGAATACAAATTAAAATCGACCGAAGGAAGACACGCAGAGGATAGAGTCGGGAGGGTTCTAAATGCAAAGCTTCTGTTGTCTGAAAGATGAGTTACTTCCCAGGATCAATGTGTGATAATAAAAAAAAAATTTTTTTTTTTTTTTTTTTTTGTTTGTAACAATAGGCACAAAGTATTCCCAGGCAGGGATATTCACCAGAGCTTAGGTGTACAGCATTTTTATTTGGACTTCATTGTGTAGACATCGTTGTCTGATTGATTGCCCATATGATTGCTCTTAGCCTCTAAGTTAACTAACACAACATTACCCAAAGCCTCCACCACCCATGGTTGATTTTTTTGGCATTGCCAGCCCCCACCTATGGCTATTGGGTGTGGCCAATTCCCCCCAATCTAAGATCTGGTGTAGCAAGCCCCTACCCTCAACAAAGACAATCATGTCAGGTACGATATGGATTATCTCCTGGAAGCCAAGGGCAAAATCCACACTCCCTGTGGGCAAAGTTAAATTCTTTACTGCATATTTATATACCATATTACCTTTGTAATTAGTACATAGTGTGCGTGTGTGTGGGGGGGGTGATGCTTTGAGATTGTGTGACTGTTTTGTTCCCAATGTGTCATAGGTCCCCAAGACCACTCCCAGTGTCAATGATTTGCTAGGAGGATTCAGCAAAAATATACTAGACAAAGATCAGCAAAGGGAAAAGATGCATGGGGTGAAGTCCAGACGAAACCAGGCACAAGTTTCCAAGAGTCCTTTCCCAGCGGCATCACATCAAACCAAAACCAAACCCATTGCCATCAGTCGATTCCAACTCATAGCGACCCTATAGGACAGAGTGGAACTGCCCCATGTGGTTCGGAGTCACATAGGAGGTGCTTAGTTCCCACCACCACCCCCATCCTGCAGTAACGATTTGTAACAACTGGTTTGAAATCTTGTCTACCAGGGAAGCTCGTTGGAGACTCAGTGACAAAGGTTTTTTTGGGGGGGAGGGAGGCTGATCCAATACATACTCTCTGCCTAGCACATACTCAAATTCTAGACCCCGGAAGGAAAGCCACATTGTTTGTATAAGCAGTTTAGGCACATCCCCACTCTTATCAGCTCTGGGAATGGTGGGAATGCTTCTGAATTCCAAGATGCCAGCCAAGGGCCAACCTTGCAAACAGGTCTTTCTAAGGATAACAGTCTCAGGCCAGCTATGCTCTTCTCTGCATACCCAACAAACTCTTACTCAGTGGCTCTGGCACCCATTGAAGATCTTTGTCTGAATTTTTAAAAATAATATTTTATTGTGTGAAAAGTCTACACAGCAGATAAAAGTCTACACAGCAGATTAGGTTCCCATTAAACAATTTCTATACAAATTGTTCAGTGACATTTTGGTTACATTCTTCACAACAGATGAACATTCTCATTATTTCCGTTCTGGTTGTTCCTTTTCCAGTAATCCAGTTTCCCTGATCCCTTACCTTCTCATCTTTGTTTTAAGTTTTCGTTGACCGTTTGGTCTCGTATAGATGATTTTTTAAAGGAGTGCAGTACTCATGGGTGATATTCTTCATACATTTTGGTGCTCTGGCATTGGGTGCATAACTTTAATTGTTATGGCTTCTTGGTGAATTGTCCATTTTATCACTATATAATGTCCTTCTTTGCCCCTTATAATGAATTTTGTCTTGAAGTCCATTTTTTAAAGATATTAATATTGCCACTTCTGCCCTCTTTTTGGCTATTCGTGTTGTATATTTTTTACCATCCTTTGATTTTTAACCTATTCATATCTTTGTGCTTAAGGTGTGTCTCTTGTAGGCAACATATTTATGGGTCATTTTTTTTAATCCATTCTACCACTCTCTGTGTCTTGACCAGTGTGTTTAATCCATTTACATTCAATGTGATTATCAGTAGGGAAGAATTTACTGCAGCCATTTTGTTACGCCTTTTTGTTTATGGAGTTAATGATTTCTTTGTTCTTTACTTTCTGTGCTGAGTTATTTTTGTATATGGATTTTCTTTTCTTTTTATTTATTATTGTTGTTTTTGTGTTTATTGAATCTTTCTGTTTTTCTTTATTTTGGTGAGTAGATTTATTAATTTTCTTTGTGGTTACCATGAGGTTTACATTTAACATCTTACATTTTAGACAGTCTGTTATATCTTGAAATCATCTTAGCTTCCTCACCATATGGAACTTCTATAACTACTCCAGTCATTCCTCCCTTTTTTGGAAGTTGTCTTCAATTACAACTTTGTACTCTGGATTTCCTGTAATTATTTTTTAACTTTATTTTGCTGTTATGATGTCTTCACTTGGCTGGTATCAGGGTGATAATCTCACGTGTCTTTACCTCAGGTTGTTGTCTGAGGTAATAATATTTCTTGTAGGGCTGGTCTGTTGGTTACAAATTCCCTTAATTTCTGCTTATCTGAGAATGTCCTAATTTCTCCTTTGTTTTTGAATGACAGTTTTGCTGGATATATAATTCTTGGTTGACAGTTCTTTTCTTTAAGGACTTTGTATATATCATCCTATTGCTTTCTTTCTTGCATAGTTTCTGATGAGAAATTAGTCCTTAATATTACTGGGGCCCCTTTGTAGGTGATATTTCCCTTTTCACATGCTACTTTCAAAATTCTTTCTTCATCTTTGGATCTGGAAAGTTTGTTTATGATATGTCTTGGTGAATTTCTCTTGGGTCTACCCTATTTGGAGTTTGTTGAGCTTCTTCGTTGAAAGGTCTTCTCATCTTTCATGATATTTGGGAAGTTTTCTGCCATTATTTCTTCAAAAATCATTTCTGTACTTTCTTTTCTCTCTTCCTTTTCTGGGATTCCTAATTTGCATATGTTATTCTTCTTGATGGTGTCTGTCCTATATAACTCATGGACTTTCTTCCTTTCCCTTCAATCTTTTTTCTTTTTGCTCCACATGCAGAGTCATATCAAAGGCTTGTCCTCTATTTCACTGATTCTTCCTTTCATTTTTTTTGGTTCTACTTCTGTGTCTGTTTTTCTCTGTGTTGTCTGGAGGAACAAAATCCATGAAGCACATATAGATATATTGAGAGGAATTTACTTCAAGGAAATGACTCATGTAAGTGTGAGGAAATGGCTCACACAATTGTGTGGGCTGGCAAGTCCCAAATCTCTGGGTCAGATGGCAAGCTGAAGGCTTCTGGCAGGTGGAAGTCTGCGGCTGGTTGCCATAGTGGCAGGGGCTAGTGAATCCAAAATCTGCAGACCTGGCAGAAGGCTGAAGTCTTCTCATGTCCCAAGAACCAGAGGTCAAGTGATGAAAAGAGTACAGGATCAAAAGAAAGAGAGCTTTGCCAAAACACTGCTTGTATTTTGAAGGAAGGCTCCACCCCTAAAGAAACCCCCCTTCTCCAACTAATTAGCTGCTCACAACAGATTATGAGATGGAAGATGATTGCATAGTGTTTGCCAAACCACTGAGAATCACAGCCTAGCCAAGTTGACACATAGTATTAACCATCACAGTGTCTTTCTATTGAGTTGTTTATTTTTGTTATGTTACTGCTAAGCTTCTAAATTTCTAGTGTTTTTTTTTTTTTTTAAGGATTCTATTTCTTTATTGAGTCTGTCATTTTGTTCTTGTATTGTTTTGCTGAATTCATCTAGAGTTTTTCTGTGGTTTCCTTGACCTCTTTGAGGAGGCTTCCTACTAGCTTTTTGAATTTTTTGTCAGGTAGTTCCATTATTTGTCTTCCTCAAAGAGCTTTTCTGTACCTTTATTTTGTTCATTTGCTTGAGCCATCTTTTCCTGATTCTTTATATGATTTGTAATTGACTGCTGCCCTCAAGACTTTGAGGTTTTGTTTTATTGATTGATTGATTGATTTTGTTTGTGCATCTTTTTGTTTTGTTTTGATATATCAGGAGCTTAGATTCTTCCCTTTCTCTTTAGATTGCCTACCTTCATTTATATTATTTTGATTGTCATTGTTTTATGATATTGTTCTACGTACGACTTTGGTGCTGCCAGTTGGCTGGGTGTGATTTACTCTCACTCATGGGTATGGTGGGTCTCATACACACAGGAGTCCTCTGTTATTACATGCGTATGTCTTCCCTTAGACAATTGGACAGAGGTGCAAGAGCAGGTCCCTTTCCCGACATGAGGCACCAGGTGTCAGATGGTCAAGACCCTCTCAACTCTTGAGGATAGCATGGTGCTTCTGCATTGATGCAAGCAGTTAGTATGGCCCCCAGAGAGCAGAGCAGGTCATCTTCATAGTCACAGGGAGGCAGTGCTACCCAAATAGGTCAGGCAGGCCCTCTGTGCTGGGATGGATTGTTGGGTCACAGTCGGGTGGGGGAGGGCAAGGGGCCTCTATGCACGCATGGACTATCTGCAAGACCAGGCAGGGTGTGGAAGTGGTGTTACCACTGCCTGTTGGGGAAGGGGTCAGTGGGGCACAGGAGCACAAGAGTGCTGGCCTGCATGGCTGTTTGGGGTGGAGGAAGGTGAGGTATAAGAGTGTAGAAGCATGCACTGGTGTGGCTGGTAGGGGTACGGTCTGCTCAAACAGGAGGGAAGGAGGGTGGCATGGGGTTGATTGGGGGGAGGACTTCTAATTATTACTCTGTGGTTTTACTATTCAGTGGCCATCTGCCTTCCATTGGCAGACACTGCCACTAATAAGTAGTCCTGTCACTGGCTTCTAGTTCCCTCCCTTCTCTGCTCTCACCTGGGACACTGGAGTTCTTGGTTGCTTTTCTGTACTTTCCTTTTACCCCTCTGGAGATGTTCACTCTCTGTTTTATCAGTCCCCCATCCTGAGGTTCCACTGATTTGGCTTGCCTTACTTTGCTCCAGTAGCACTTCCCTCTGTTCCTGTGTTTCCCTATTTTCAAAGGTATGGCACTCTTATGCGTTGCCGTCTTGGGCTTGTTCTGATCTGACACATGTCTTCCTACTTCATTTCTTTCAGGTTTCTTTACACAGCATCTTTGCCTCTGCTGTGTTCCAGGAAGTTGCCCTCCTAGGCTCTCACCGAGGGATGTTGCTTGCTACCGTCCCAAAACGGCTACAAAGCACTGGCCCATTGGGCACAGCACAGAACATCTGTGAATCTCCGCATTCTTGCTGTTTTTGTTCTAACCCTCCTTCCAGTTGGTGCTTGGTCCAATTCTTCAAACTTCCATTTGATGTTCAGGGATCTGACATCATTATTTACATCTATTTCACTTAGTTTCCTGAGTCTTTGTGGTAAGGGGATAGATACTATGGTGCACCTGTGTAAGCTGCCATCTTCAGGAATCAAAGCTGTCTGTGCTTTTTTCTCAATCTATCCAAATTGATTATTGAAATGGTGGCTGAAAAATGGTGATTTCATAGTTGGCATTCCTTCTACATTTATTAACTGGCATTTTTCTTTAAAGAAGAGGTTTCCTTACCTTGTTCCCACCAAATGATCATTTTATTTTATTCTTCTAATTCTGTATATAATAATCCATCACTGTCATCATTCTTTTTTGATGCTCATTGCCCTACATTTAGTCCCTGGGAACTCCTTCAAGTAGGCGTCTATGTCCTTTTGACATATTTCAATGTATCTGTGAGTACTTCCCTACTGCCTGAGATGCTGGCACTATGAGATGCTGCATGCATACATGGAACTTTTCCCGTTCCAGAGATGGCATAGTTGACTTCTCTGAGGAGCACTGATTCCTTTTGGAGGACATTAGCATTTAGAAACCAAAAGCTTGGTGTGCTCTTGTGACTGAATTGTCGTTCCTCCTAGGCCCATTCAGTGGACAGTTATAAAATGTGATTTAAAAAATCATTAAAAAACAGAAACCCATTGCCATCAAGTCGATTCTGACTCATAAAGACACTACCGGACAGAGGAGAACTGCCACATAGGGTTTCCAAGGAGTGGCTGGTGAATGCAAACTGCCAACCTTTTGGTTAGCAGCCAAGCTATTAACTGCTACACCACCAGAGCTCATATTTAAACTCCAATTTCAATCCAACTTCACGGGGTTCGTCCTGTCTTTCTCTCAGTTCATATTTGCATTAGGTTGAATCATATAAAATTTCCTTTTTTTTTCTGTTAAAAAATTACCAAATATCATCAATTTCATATGGTTCAACCAAACTCCCATAACGAGGATCTTGATTCTCAAGGGCACCAATTTTATTTTGCAGTTATTTTTCTTCTATATCCACTGTCAGAGTCGCATGTTCAAAAGTTGTTTGGGTTAAATCATACTTTCTTCTGAATGTTTTTATTGTCAAGTTGATATAGTTAGGTTTATTTATTTTGGTTTATATTTACATTTAAGATTTTTACCCACTTTGCTATTTAAATTTTTGAATATATAATACATAAACGAGGTTCAAAAGTCGAAACATTATTTAAAAGTTTCACTCAGAGAAGTCCTGTTCTCTTTCCTATCCTTTTATTCAATTCTCATCACTGCCAGTGATTTACATTTTGTTAGTTTCTGTTTTATTCTTTTTTAAATTATTATTGTGCTTTAAGTGAAAGTTTAGAAATCAAGTCAGTCATTCACACAAAAATTTATATACACCTTTTTTTTTTTTTTGCTATATACTCCTAATAGCTTTCCCCCAATGAGACAGCACACTGCTTCCCTCCACTCTATCTTTTCTTGTCCATTCAGCTAGCTTCTGACCCCCTCTACCCTCTCATCTTCCCTCCAGACAGGAGATGCCAACATAGTCTCATGTTTCTACTTGATCCAAGAAGCTCACTCTTCACCAGTACCATTTTCTATCCCATAGTCCAGTCCAATCCCTGTTTAGAGAGTTGGCTTTGGGAATGGTTCCTGTCTTGGACTAACAGAGGGTCTAGGGACCATGACCCCTGGGGTCCTTCTAGCCTCAGTCAGACCATTAAGTCTGATCTTTTTATGAGAATTTGAGGGCTGCATCCTACTGTCGTACTGCTCCCTCAGGGGTTCTCTGTTGTGTTCCCTGTCAGGCAGTCATCATTTAGCTCTTCTGGTCTGAGGCTGATGTAGTCTCTGGTTTATGTGATCCTTTCTGTCTCTTAGGCTCATAATTAATTTCTGTCTTTGGTGTTCTTCATTCGCCTTTGTTCCAGGTGGGTTGAGACCAATTGATGCATCTGAGATGGCCACTCACTAGCGTTTAAGACTCCAGACACCACTCTCCAAAGTGGGATGCAGAGTGTTTCCTTAATAAATTTTATTATGCCAATTAACTTAGATATCCCTTGAAACCATGGTCGCCATACCCCTGCTCCTGCTATGCTGGCCTTTGAACCATTCAATTTATTCAGGAAACTTCTTTGCTTTTGGTTTAGTCCAGTTGTGCTGACCTCTCCTGTATTGTCTGTTGTCTATCCCTTCACCTAAAATAGTTCTTATCTACTATCTAATTAGTGAAAACCTCTCTCCCTCCCCACTCTTGTAACCATCAAAGAATATTTTCTTCTCTGTTTAAACTATTTTTAGAGTTCTTATAATAGTGGTCTCATACAATATTTGTCCTTTTGCAACTGAATAATTTCACCCAGCATAATGCCCTCCAGATTCCTCCATGTTATGAAATGTTTCATGGATTCATCACTGTTCTTTATTGATGCATAGTATTCCATTGTGTGACTATACCATAATTTATTTCTGCTTTCATCTGTTGATGGGCACCTTGGTTGCTTCCATCTTTTTGCTATTGTAAAACAGTGCTGCAATGAACATGGGTGTGCATATATCTGTTCATGGAAAGGCTCTTATTTCTCTAGGATATATTTCAAGGAGTGGGATTACTGGGTGGTATGGTAGTTCTATTTCTAGTTTTTTAAGGAAGTGCCAAATCGATTTCCAAAGTGGTAGTACCATTTTACGTTCCCACCAGCAGTATATAAGTGTTCAAGTCTCACCACAACTTCTCTGACATTTATTATTTTGTGTTTTTTGCATTAATGCCAGCCTTGTTAGAGTGAGATGGAATCTCATTGTAGTTTTGATTTGCGTTTCTCTAATGGATAACGATCTCGAGCATTTTCTCATGTATCTGTTAGCTACCTGAATGTCTTCTTTAGTAAAGTGCCTGTTCATATCCTTTGCCAATATTTTAATTGGGTTATTTGTCTTTTTGTAGTTGAGTTTTTATGGAATCATGTAGATTTTAGAGATCAGACACTGATCAGAAATGGCATAGGTAAAAACTTTTTCCCAGTCTGTAGGTAATCTTTTTACTCTTTTGATGAAGTCCTTGGATGAGCATAGGTGTTCGATTTTTAGGAGCTCCCAGTTATCTGTTTTCTCTTCTTCACTGTTAGTAATGTTTTGTACACTGTTTATGCCATGTATTAGGGCTCCTAGCATTGTCTCTATTTTTAATTCCATGATCTTTATTGTTTTAGATTTTCTATTTAGGCCTTTGATCCATTTTGAGTTAGTTTTTGTGCATGGTGTGAGGTGTGGGACTTGTTTCATTTTTTTGCAGATGGATATCCAGTTACGCCAGCACCATTTGTTAAAGAGACTGTCTTTTCCCCCATTTAACTGACTTTGGGGCCTTTGTCAAATATCAGCTGCTCATATGTGGATGGATATATGTCTGGAGTCTCAATTCTGTTGCATTGGTCTATGTATCTGTTGTTGTACCAGTATCAGGCTGTTTTGACTACTGTGGTGGTATAATAGGTTCTAAAATCAGGTAGAGTGAAGCCTCCCCCTTTGTTTTTCTTTTTCAGTAATGCTTTACTTATCTGGGGCCTCTTTCCCTTCCATATGAAGTTGGTGATTTGTTTCTCCATCTCATTAAAAAACGTCAGTGGAATTTGGGTCGGAATTGCATTGTATCTATAGATGGCTTTTAGTAGAATAGACATTTTTACGATATTAAGTCTTCCTGTCCATGAGCAAGGTATGTTTTTCCACTTATGTAGGTCTCTTTTGTTTTCTTGCAGTAGTGCCTTGTAGTTTTCTTTGTTTAGGTATCTTAAATCTCTGGTAAGGTTTATTCCTAGGTATTTTACCTTCTTGGGAGCTACTGTAAATGGTACTGATTTGGCGATTTCCGCTTCGATGTTCTTTGTGTTGGTGTAGAGGAATCCAACTGATTTTTGTGTGTTTATCTTGTATCCTGATTCTCTGCTGAACTCTTCTATTAGTTTCAGTGGTTTTCTTGAGGATTCTTTAGGGTTTTCTGTGTATAAGATCATGTTATCTGCAAATAGAGATACTTTGACTTCTTCTTTACCAATCTGGATGCCCTTTATTTTTTTTATCTCACCTAATTGCTCTGGCTAGGACCTCCAGAACAATGTGGAATAAGAGTGGTGATAAAGGGCATCCTTGCCTGGTTCCCGTTCTCAAGGGGAATGCTTTCAGACTCTCTCCATTTAGGATGATGTTGGCTATTGGCTTTGTATAAATGCCCTTAATTATGTTGAGGAATTTTCCTTCTATTCCTATTTTGCTGAGAGTTTTTATCATGAATGGGTGTTGAACTTTGTCAAATGCGTTTTCTGCATCAATTGATAAGTTCATGTGGTTCTTGTCTTTGGTTTTATTTATATGATGGATTACTTTACCTGTTTTACTAATGTTGAACCATCCGTACATACCTGGTATGAATCCCACTTGGTCATGGTGAATTTTTTTTTTTATATGTTGTTGAATTCTATTGGCTAGAATTTTGTTGATTTTTGCATCAAAGTTCACGAGGGATATAGGTCTGTAACTTTCTTTTTTTGTGCTGTCTTAATATTACCTGGTTTTGGTATCAGGGATATGTTGGCTTCAGAATGAGTTTGGGAGGATTCTGTCCTTTTCTATGCTCTGAAATACCTTTAGTAGTAGTGGTGTTAAGTCTTCTCTGAAAGTTTGGTAGAATTCTGCAGTGAAGCCGTCTGGGCCAGGGGCAAGGGGAGTTTTTTGATTACATTTTCAATTTCTTCTCTTGTTATGGGTTTATTTAGTTGTTCTACCTCTGCTTGTGTTAGTTTAGGTAGGTAGAGTATTTCTAGAAATTCAACCATTTTTTTAGGTTTTCAAGTTTGTTAGAGTACAGTTTTTCTTAGTAACCTGATATGATTCTTTTAATTTCAGTTGGGTCTGATATGATATTGCCCATCTTATTTCTTATTCTGTTTATTTGTTTCCTTTCCTGTTTTTCTTTTGTCAGTTTGGCCAAGGGTTTATCAATTTTGTTGATTTGTTCAAAAAAAAAAACCAGCTTTTTGTTAATTCCTTCAATTGTTTTTCTGTTTTCTATTTCATTTAGTTCTGCTCTAATTTTTATTACTTGCTTTCTTTTGGTGCCTGAGGGTTTCTTTTGTTGCTCTCTTTCTATTTGTTCAAGTTGCAGGCATAATTCTTTGATTTTGGCCCTTTCTTCTTTTTGGATGTGTGTATTTATTGGTATAAATTGGCCTCTGAGCACTGCTTTAGCTGCGTACCAAAGGTTCTAATAGGAAGTGTTTTTGTTCTTATTGGATTCTGTGAATTTCTTTATTCCATCCTTAATGTCTTCTATAACCCAGACGATTTTGAGCATTGTATTGTTCAGTTTCCAAGTGTTTGATTTCTTTTCCCTGCTTTTTCTGTTATTGATTTCTACTTTTACAGCCTTATGGTCAGAGAAGATGCTTTGTAATATTTTGATGTTTTGGGTTCTGCTAAGGCTTGCTTTATGACTAATACATGGTCTATTCTAGAGAATGTTCCATGCTATTGGGTGCAGTGTTCTGTCTATGTCTATGAGGTCAAGTTGGTTGATTGTGGCATTTAGACCTTCCGTGTTTTTATTGAGCTTCTTTCTGGATGTCCTGTCCTTCACCGAAAGTGGTGTGTTGAAGTCTCCTACTATAATTGTGGAGCAGTCTAGCTCCATTTTCAATGCTGTTAGTTTGTTTTATGTATCTTGAAGCCCTGCCATTTGGTGCATAAATATTTAATATGGCTACATCCTCCCGATATATTGTCCCTTTTATCATTATATAGTGTTCTTTCTTATCCTTTGTGGTGAATTTAACTTTGAAGTCTCTTTTTTCAGAAATTAATATTGCCACTCCTGCTCTTGATATATTTTTTTCCATCCTTTGAGTTTTAGTCTGTTTGTATCTCTAAGGTGTATATCTTGTAGGCACCATATAGACAGGTCGTGTTTTTTTTTAATCTGTCCTACCACTCTCTGTCTCTTTATTGGTGCATTTAGTCCATTTACATTCGGTGTAATTATGGATAGGTATCAGTTTAGTGCTGTCATTTTGATGTCTTTTTTTGTGTGTGTGCTGTTGACAGTTTCTTTTCCCACTTAATCTTTTTGTCCTAAGTAGATTATATATTGTCTTTTCCTCTTATTCGTTGTTGATTTGGTTTCTGCTGAGTCTTTATTTTTTGCTTATATTTCATTTTGATGAGTAGGATTGTTAGTCTCCTTTGTGGTTACCTTAATATTTACCCCTATTTTTCTAAGTTTAAACCTAACTTTTATTTCTTTATATCACCTTGTCTTCCCTTCCATATGAAAGACCTATGACTACATTTCTTAGTCCCTCTTTATTGTTTTCATGTTTTACTTAATGACATCGCTGTTTCCCTATTGTGAGCATTTTTTAAAATCTTGATTTGTTTTTATGATTTCCCTATCTGGGTTGATATCTGATTGCTCTGTCCAGTGTCCTAGTCTTGGCTTTACATCTGATATTATTAATTTGCTTGTAGTTTTGGTTTGGTTTTTATGAATTCCCTAAACTTCAGTTTATACGGAAATGTTCTAATTTCGCCTTCACATTTGAGAGACAGTTTTGATATTATTGATTTGCTTGTAGTTTTGGTTTGGTTTTATGAATTCCCTAAACTTCTGTTTATATGGAAATGTTCTAATTTCGCCTTCACATTTGAGAGACAGTTTTGCTGGATATGTGATTCTTGGCTGGCAATTTTTTTCCTTCAATGCTTTATATAAGTCATCCCATTGCCTTCTTGCCTGTGTGGTTTCTGCTGAGTAGTTCAAGCTTTTTCTTATTGAGTCTCCTTTGTAGGTGACTTTTTGTTTATCCCTAGCTGCTCTTAGAATTCTCTTTATCTTTGGTTTTGGCAAGTTTGATTACAATATGTTTTGGTGATGTTCTTTTACAATCTACCTTATGTGGAGTTTGATGAGCATCTTGGATAGATATCTTCTCATATTTCACGATATCAGGGAACTTTTCTGCCAACAAATCTTCAACAACTCTCTCTGTTTTTTCTGTTATCCCTCCCTGTTTTGGTACTCCTATCAGTCGTATGTTATTTCTCTTGGTAGAGCCCCACATGATTCTTAAGATTTCTTCATTTTTTAAAATTCTTTTATCCAATTTTTCTCAAATATGTTAGTGCCAAGTGCTTCATCTTAAATCTCACCAGTTATGCCTTCCACTTGCTCAATTCTGCTCCTCTGATTTTCTATTGAGTTGTCTATTTCTGGAATTTTATTGTTAATCTTCTGAATTTCCGATTGTTGTCTCTCTATGGATTCTTGCAGCTTATTAAATTTTTCATTATGTTCTTGGATAACCTTTTTAATTTCTTCAGCTGCTTTGTCTGTGTGTCCCTTGACTTGTTCTGCGTATTGCTTGATCTCCTTCCTGACCTCATTCCTGATGTTTTGAAGAGTTCTATATATTAATCTTTTGTTTTCTACATCCGGTAATTCCAGGAAGGAACCTCCATCCAGAAGATCTGTTGATTCTTTGTTTTGAGAGCTTGTTGAAGTGATCATGATCTGCTTCTTTATGTGATTTGGTATTGACTGTTGTCTCCAAGCCATCTGTAAGTTACTATATTATTTTATTTTGTGTTTGCGTACTCTATCCTAGTTTCTTGCTTTGTTTTGTTTTGATATGCCCAAATAGGTTGCTTGACTGAGCTAGCTTGATTATTTTCACCTTTGAAACTCTATCATCCTGTCACCAGGTGACTAGAGCTGTTATCAGGTATATCAGCCTAGGTGTCCATTCACTTTTCTTGTATGAATTCAGCTCAGGTGCCCAGGTTGTTGGTCATCAAGTGTGTGGTACAGGCTCTGTCTTACAGTTTTAGAGGGGCAGGGGTGTTTGGTGTAGGTACCAGTATCTGATTGCAGTAGGGGGTCACGCTCTGAACAAGGCAGGGGGCTGAAAATCATCCCCTGAGTGTCTGTGAGGAAAGCACGTTCCTGTTCCCTAGAGAGCACAGGTGTGTGAGTTCTGCAGACAGACCATGGGCACCCAGTACTTTTGGTTGTAAGGACTGGGAGGTACCAGTTATCCTTGGGCCCCTGTTGCAGGTGGCTGTGTGACCTGAGTAGAGCCACCAGTCCTTAGGCCCCTGATGTGGGTAGGTGAGGACGCTGTTTAATAGGCAAAGTGGTGTCAAACATCAAACACCCACCTCTCCACCACACAGCAAAACTGTTGCGGTCTACCAACAAGGGCCCACACAAATCTGTGCAGGAGGGGAAAGGTATTCAAAGTCTGTGGACCATTTATGCCTGGACAGGAGCCACTTCTGCCCTGAGATCCTCAGGTTAGTGGAGCTGGCAGATTATCTTTTCCCCAATTATGAATTTATTCCTTCTCCAAGGCTGGGAGGATGGCTCAAAGTGCTCAGCAGGGCCTATCTTTGCCCCAGGGAAATCAACATCTACTGAAGCCAGCTTGGGGGCTGGGGACACTGTAAAATATACGCAAGTACTTGGCTTTTGCTGAGAGTGCCATTCTTCTCTGGTTCCAGAGGTGTGAGTAGGCTGTGTGGCTGGCTGTTTCTGCAGTCGCTCCTGGGAATGGTGCCTGAGGGTTCCCAGCAATTCAGGTCCAGCAACTCCTCTCCTCTTCTGAACCATCTCTCCCTCCCCTGCTGCTCAGTCTGTTTTCTAACTTTGCCTTTGATGTTTGGGACTCCTAGCTTGTCATAAATGTAATCGTTTCACTTGTTTTTTTGGGGGGTCTTTGTTGTAAGAGGGATCACTGAAAGTGTCTGACTACTCCTCCATCTTGGCTCCACCTCCCAGTTTATTCTTTTTGTGCCTGTTTTCTTTTTTTAAAGCATATTCACATGTTTTTACAACATATATACAACTTTGTCAAGATAAAATTCACATACCATAAAATTCATCTTTTAGAAGTATACAATTCAGTGGTTTTTATTCAGTTGTGCAACCCTTATCACTGTCTAATTTTAGAACATTTCCATGACTCCAAAAAGGAACTCATACTCATTTGCAGTCACTCTTCACTACTGCTACCCCAGCCCTTGGAAACCACTGATATATCCTCTGTTTCTGTGAATTTGCTTATTCTGCACATTTCATATAAATGAACTCATACGATAAGCTTCTTTCACTTAGCATAATGTTTTCAAGTTTTATCTGTGCTATACCATGCGTAAATACTTAACTCCTATTTATTGCCAAATAATATTCCATTGTGTATATATATACATATATACACCAAGAAGGCCTGGTGGCACTAGGCAAAAGGTTGGTGGTTCAAACCCAGCAGCTACTTTTCATGAGAAAGATGTGAAAGTCTGCTTCTGTAAAGATTTACAGCCTTGGAAATTCTATGGGGCAGTTTTACTCTATACTATAGGGTCGCTATGAGTTAGATTTGACTCAGTGGCAATGGGTTTGGTGTGTTTAGGCCCCTTTGGAAATTAAGGTTTTGTTTGAACAGGCAGTGGGATAAATATACCACATTTTGTTTATCTATTAATTGTTTGATGTACATTGGGGACTTTTTAAAACTTTTTGTCTATTATAAATAATGCTTCTATGAACTTTTGTATACAAATTTTTCTGCATGCAGATGTTTTCAATTCTCTCAGTTTCTCTTTAGAAGTGGAATTGCTGAGTTATATGACAACACTATGTTTAACATTTTGAGGAAATGTCAAACTATTTTCCAAAGTGGCTGCACCATTTTATATTAGCACAAGGAAAGAATGAGAGTTCAAATTTCTGCACATCCTCACCAACATTTGTTATTGTCTGACACTTATTTCAGGCAATAGTTGAGTGCTCGGCTGCTAACCAAAAGGTTGCAGTTAGAACCTACCAGCTGTCCCTCAGGAGAAAAGACCTGGAGATCTGCTCTCATAAAAATTTTAGCCTTGGAAACCCGATGGGGCAGTTCTACTCTGTCCTATAGGGTCACTATGAACTGGAACCAACTTGACGGCACACAACAGTTGACATTAAATCAATTCTGACTCATGGTGACCCCATGTGTGGCAGAATAGAACTGCACTCCGTAGGGCTTTCCTGGATGTGACCATTCAGAAGCAGATTGCCAGGCCTTTCTTCTGAAGCACCTTTGGGTTGGTTTGGATTGTCAGTCTTTTGGTTAGGAGCCAAACAACCATTTGTGCTACCCAGGGACTCCTTTTAGGGATCTTAGTGGGTGGAGTGGTGTCTTATTGGTTTTGGTTTGCATTTTCCTAATGGCTAATGATGTTGAGCATGTCTTCATGTGCTTATTGATCATTTGCGTATCTTCTTTGGAGAAATGTATGTTCAAATATGTTATGGATTGAATTGTGTCTGCAAAATAAATATGCTGAAGTCCTAGCCCTTGCATGGTAAATGTGGCTTTGCTTGTGGAAATAGAATTTTTCTTTGTAGATGTTATCAGTTAACAAAGCCATACCAGAATAGGGTGGGTCCTAATCCTTTCTGAGTCTCATTTTATAAAAGAGAAGGACAGACACAGAAACAGAGTCACATCGAGGGAGCATATACCCTGTGAGGGTTAGTCTACAAACCAAAGAACATCAAGAAACACCAGGGCCGCCAGAAGCTGAAAGAGGCAGAGGAGGATCTTCCTCTAGAGCCCACAAAGAGAACTCATATCCCTGCTGATGCCCCAAATGTGGACATCTAGCTTCCAGAACTGTGAGAAAATTAATTTTTGTTCTTTAAAGTCATCTGGTTTGTGGAATTTTGCTATTGCAGCCATAGGAAACTAAGACAAAATACTTTGTCCACCTTTAATTTTGGGTTGTTTATCTTTTTCTGTTGAGTTGTTGGTTATGTGTTCTGGATACACATTCCTTATCAGATATATAATGTGTAATTTTTTTTCATTCTTTGGGTTATTTTTGCACTGTCCTTTGCAGTATAAAAGTTTTTAATCTTGATGAGGTCCAATTTATTTGTTTCTTTCTTTTGTACCTTGTGTTTTGGTGTTGTAACTAAGGATATGAAGATTTATCTTCATTTCTTCTAAGAGTTTTATAGTTTCAGCTCTAAGGTTTAAGCTAGTTTTTGTGCATGGTGTGATGATATAGGGGTTCAATTTCATTCTTTTGCAAATGAATATCCAATTGCTTCAGCATCATGTGTTAAAAAGACTATTCTTTCCATGCTGAATGTTCTTGTCACTTTTGTCAAAAATCAATTATCCATGAGGATAATTGGATCTCCACTTGCAAAAGAGTGAAGTTAGACCCATACCTCCCACCACATATGAAAATTAACTCAAAATAGATCAATGAGTTCATGAGAAGAACTGAAATCATAAAACTCTTGAAGAAAACGTAGGGGTAAAACTTCAAAAGCTTGCTTTTGACAATAAATTCTCATGTATGACACCAAAAGTACAAACAGTAAAAGAAAAATATAGGTAAGTTGAAATTCATAAAAATTAAAAAAAAATTTTTGTGCATGAAAGGACATTATCAAGAAAGTGAGGGGACAATTTACACAATGGTAGGAAATATTTGGTGACCATATATCTGATAAGGGTTTAATATCCAGAGTATATAAAGAATTCCTGAAACTGAACAACAAAAATACAAACAACCCAATTTAAAAACGGGCAAAGAACTTGAATGGATATTTCTCAGGCAACTACAATGCTAAGCAATTGTCAGTGATTGTTTTTGACAAATGCCCTGCAGATAGGGCTTTCAGACTGACCAAGCTCTGAGTCAGGTCAAATAATGACAAACCCTGTGAACGGAAGCTCCAGGTAGCTTCTGTAAAGCTCAAGTACTGACAGTTCTATTGGTATGGTATTTTTTGAGGATCTCCAAACCTGTTCTACCTTCTCCAAGGGCTACCAGCCTGCTGGTTTTCACAGGTACCATGGTCATGATGCTATTGGTTTTCAAGGCAACTATAGAGCTGGTTAATTTCCAGGGTTCTGAAAAAGTTGATTTTGACAAATTTTCCACTGTTCTCTTGCTTTTATGGATGAGCAAATTTTCAGAGGTCCTATTCCACCATTCCAGAAGTTCTGCTTCCTATATATATTTTTTCTCCTTATTTCTCACACAAAATGTAGCATAAAGTACATATTCTTTTGACATTCTGATTTGTTAAAATTTACCAGTAGATCTAGAAATGATTCTGTATCAGTTCATAGAGACCTCACTTAATTTTTTAAATAGCTTCATAGTATTCCATTGTGTGAATGCACCGTTATTTATTTAAGAAATCTTCTATCTATAGGTTTTTAGATTGCTTGACTTCCTCAAGGTAATTTGTTTTTAGTACATACGCTTACTTTGTGGTAGAAGTTGTACTAAGTATTTTTCATGCATTATCTTACTTAATCCTCAAGTAGTAGTCCTTGAAAAATCATTTGAAGTAGGTATAGGTATTATCCCATTTTATAGATGAGAAACTGAAGCCTATTGAGATGAAGAAAGTTGCCCAAAGTCACACAGTGAGAAAGTGGTGAAGTCAGGTTTACAACACTTATATCTGACACCAAAGTTATTTCAGGGAGTCCTTGATATCCTAAGCCACCAATGTCTCAGACCCCATATGGTATTGACACAATGCAACTTGAGCATCTTCTGAGGAAAATAATCTAGTTAAGGGAGCATCACAGAGGTACCTTTATGGGGCCTCCCAGGTGTCAAAAGATTTGTCGGAAGACATGGCCTCAAAAAGCAGAAACCAAGCTAGAAGAGAAAGAGAACATTGAAATATGACACTATGTAACTAAGATAGCCACCCCTGAGTGCACATGGGAAATATCTTGGTGTCTACCTGTGAGCAGGGAAGAGTTATAGGAGCAATTGGAGATTCTGCAATAACAGGCGAGAACAAAACCAGAGAAATGCAGTTATTTACTGCTAATGAGGGGCTACTAGATTTAGCAAATAAAAATACAAAAACCAAAGAAAAAAACCAAACCCACTGCCATCGAGTTGACACCCTGCACAGCACCCAGTTAAATTTGAAATTCAGGGAAATGATGAATTTTTTTTGGCATAAATATGTCCCAAATATTGCATGTGACATACACTAAAAAATGACTTGTTGTTTATCTGAAATTCAAATTTAACTGGGCTTCCTGTATTTTATCTAGCAGCCCTATCTAATGTGTCTCCATTTTACCCCCCAGGCTGCTGAGACCTGAAGAAACACATCACACAACGGTATTGGGAAATCACACTGTCATTGGAATACCATCCCAGAATCTTGCATTATGTATCCACTACTATGTGGCCTTGAACATGTTTGTCTCCAGATACTTGAGCTTCTCCTATTGCAAAACAGAATTCTCACTAGAGATAAGGAGTGCCCATAAGTATACGCAAAAAAAAAAAAAAAAAATTTCAGTATCATGTGCTCGTTAATTTTCAAAACAAACTATACTATAATTTTGGGGTTCTTTACACTTCCTTGCAGACTCAGCTGTCTCCATTCTTCTCCATTCCATTTTGTTTTCTCTAAGGGTAAAAAATTGAAAACTGACCTGCAGGCTTGGGGGACTGAGATGTAGTCCTAATAAATCTATAATTGGCATATATTCTGTTCAGGAGGAAAATCCCTCCTTTTTCTTCAAATCTAGCATGAAATTTCTCAGCAAGTTGACCAAAATTCTTCTTTCTTCCCTAAGGGAGGCTAGAACATCCACTAGCCTCCAAGTAAACCTGCATACCTGCCCCCAGCTCTGGTATGGACTATTTATCTAAACCAAGGCGGTTGACCAGGTAGACCAGGTAGCCACACTGAAGAAAGCTGTGAAAGTTGTTCTTGGTATATTGGATTCTATGTTAGATTGCAGTATAGGCCTTGACCTCCACAGATTGAAACCAGAAAGGATCTTGTGCCTACTTTATAAAATGAATTGATTTATTAGATAGTACCACTGTACTTCCATGAATGGTCTCCTACCTTCTCTGTTAAACACACGTTCAATGATTCATAAATTGCTGTGTGACTCTCTGTAACAGATCTCACAAAAGTCTGACAAAACTTACCCACTAAAAAACAAAACTTAAGTGGTAGATAAATGAGAAATTTATGATTCTCTTATGGAACTGCTAAATAACAACAGGTCTGAATGTCCTCTTTGTTTTTTTTTTTAATTTAATTGACCTTTTCTTTCTAAGTCTCAAGCACTTCTGAGCAGACCCTTTGGCAAAGAAAAGGTCTGAATGTGTATTCTGTCTTGTACTTTCTAAAATTCTTTCTTCATAGCTGTTCCTGCTGGAAAAATTCCAAGAAAAAGTGATTCCTCCACAGATTTTTACCTGATCCATTCATGCAGCACCCTATGTATGAGACATTTGCAGAGTCTCAGGTCCTCTGGAAGAAATCCTTGTAATGATTATAATAAAATCTTAGTAAAATTTCATAAAGGGGTCCAAAGTTAAAAATCATCCCCCAAACTTAGAATTCAGAAGATTGGGATTATTTGAAATTTTATACATGAACATTTAAAAAATGAGTATATTGCTTAATTTGATTACCTCAAAAGCCTTATAAAGATGGATGGACTTTTAAAAACCCTTTAAAGTCTGAGATTTTTCTCAAGAAAACCATTCTTAATTTCTTCTGATTATAAACTATAATTTAAAATATGGGTAAAGTGCAAGTTTCTCAAATAACTATTTCTAGTTTAAATGTTGAAGTTATTTGTTAATTTAACTGCCATGGCACCTACCAAAAATAAATAAATAAATAACCTACCAAAGAAACGTCCACTTCTTAAAACATAATGTACACTGCTCTACACAAATTGTTCCCTACAATGGAACACTATCTGGGGAATCATTAAAAAACAAAAGGCTTATAGAATAGGTGTTATTATTCTCATTTTACAATGAGACTGAAGGATTAAGTCATTCCCACAGGTACACAGCTGATATTTTAATCAAGGTCTTCTGCTGCAAATACAACCACACGCTACATTTAGATGAAACATGATTTGTAACCAATATTGATTTAAAAAGATAGAAACCCATTGCTGCAAGTACATTATGACTCATGGAGACCCTACTGTTATAGAGCAGAACTTCACTCCGTAGGGTTTTCTTGGATATACTCTTTACGGATACAAATTGCCAAACCTTTCTTCCATGGTGCCACTGGGAGGTTTGGAGCCACCAACCCTTCGGTTAGTAGTCAAGTGCAAACAATTCATGCCACCCAGGGACCCTTAATGAGATTAGCTGCCTCAAACTAATGTTAGCAAGATTAAAAAATTTTGTTATTGATACTAACGTCAATAATAAATAAAGAGAATGTTGATTTTGAAGGGATCCTGAGACCTTGGAAAGTAATAAGAACTTTGTCTTCCACACAGAGGGTTCTCCTCCAATGGATACATCTACAAGGAACATGGCAACTTGTTGATATTCTGAATCCTTGCCAGGATAGTCACATACTCGGGGTGCTTGGATGAGGATCCATTTCTCCCTGCAGGGCACCAGCAGGGCTCAGCCAGTATAGATTATGGTTATCTCTGCCATAGATGTTGCATCCTTTGGGGTTAGGAGTCCAGCTTGGAAGCAATTCCTCAATCACCCATTTACAGACGCTCTCAGTGTAGTGCCTTCGTGGGTCCAGATTTCACATTATTTGATCTACAACAGCCTTAGAGCTTTATTTAAAAAGTCAGTGAGGGTCTCTTCAGGCTATTATAAAAAGCCAAACTAATTAAGCCATTCATCCCTTCATAAAAATCACCCATGATAGTAATTTCGTCTTCGTTTAGCTAAATAAATCAAGAGAAATTCTTGTATGACTGTTGTTGTTGTTGTTAGGTGCCATCAAGTTGGTTCTGACTCACAGTGACACTGTGGACAACAGAACGAAATACCGTCCAGTCCTGTGCCATTTTCACAATCATTATTAGGCTTAAGTCCATTGTTGCAGCAATTGTTTCAATTCATCTTGTCAAGGGTCTTCCTCTTTTCCACCCACCCTCTATTTTACCAAGCATTATGTCCTTCTCCAGGGACTGTTTCCTCCTGATAATATGTCAAAAGTACTTGAGATGAAGTCTCACTATCCTCACTTCCAAGGAGGACTCTGGCTGTACTTCTTCCAAGACAGATTTGTTCATTCTTCTGGCAGTCCATGGTATACTCAATATTCTTTGCCAAGACCAAAATCCAAAGGCGTCAATTCTTCTTCTATCTTCCTTATGCATTGTCCAGTTTTCATGCACATATAATGTGATTGAAAACATCATGACTTGAGTCAGGCTCACCTTAGTCCCCAAAGTGACACCTTTGCTTCTGAACACTTTAAAAAGGTCTTTTGCAGCAGATTTGCCCAATATGATACATCGTTTGACTTCTTGACTGCTGCTTCCATGGGTGTTGATTGTGGACCCAGGTAAAATGAAATCCTTGACAACTTCACTCTTTTCTTCATCTATCATGATGTTGCTTATTGGTCCAATTGTGAGGATTTTTGTTTTCTTTATTTTGTAGCGTAGCTCATACTGAAGGCTGTAGTCTTTGATCTTTATTGGGAAGTGCTTCAAATCCTCTTCACTTTCAGCAAGCAAGGTTGTGTCATCTGCCTATCACAGGTTGTTAAAGAGTCTTCTCCAATCCTGATGCAGCTTTCTTCTTCATATCGTCCAGCTTCTCAGATTATTTGCTCAGCATACAAATTGAACAAGTATGGTGAAAGGATACAGCCTTGACACACCCCTTTCCTGACTTTAAACCATGCAGTATCCCCTTGTTCTGTTCAAACGACTGCCTCTTCATCGGTGTACAGGTTCAGAATGAGCACAATTAAGTGTTCTGAAATTCCCATTCTTTGAAATGTTATCCGTAATTTGTTATGATCCACACAATCAGATGCCTTTGCATAGTTAGTAAAACACAGGTAAGCATCTTTCTGGTATTCTATGCTTTCAGCCGTGATCTATCTGACATCAGCAATGATATTCCTGGTTCCACATCCTCTTCTGAATCCAGCTTGAATTTCTGGCAGTTTCCTGTTGATGTACTGCTGCAGCTGTTTTTGAATTATCTTCAGCAAAATTTTACTTGCCTGTGATATTAACAATATTAGATAATTTCCACATTTGGTTGGATCACCTTTTTTCTAGAATGGGCACAAATATGGATCTCTTCCAGTCAGTTGGCCAGGTAGCTGTCTTCCACATTTCTTGGCATAAATGTGTGGGCATCTCCAGCACTGCATCTGTTTGTTGAAACATCTCAGTTGGTATTCCGACAATTTCTGGAGCCTTATTTTTCCCCAAAGCCTTCAGTGCAGTTTGGACCTCTTCCTTCAATACCATAGGTTCTTGATCATATGCTACCTCCCAAAATAATTGAAGATCAACAAATTATTTTTGGTCCTTTGGGTCTGTGTATTCCTTCCACCTTGTATGGCTAGAAACCTACATTCAGGTCTAAATTAAGTGCTTACCATCTCCTTCTCTTTATTTCTACTTTTAAAATATGCCTTAGAGTCTTTCATATCACAGTACACAAAAGGACCATTGGCAATTTCTCACTTAGGTTCTGCCCCACATGAGCTTAAACTTGTACAGTAGAATCCAGAGACGTGGTACACTCCTCGTGCAGGCTTTGTCTGGAGAATTCCACCTTATTCTTCAGGATTCTGAACCCAGTTCAGATTCTTCACTTAGTTACTCTGGGCTTCATTTTCTTTACCCATACAATGAAGGAGTTGGATGAAATAATAAACTATAGATCATTTCTTACTTTCAAATTCTATGATATCCAAATGATTGCTAGGAAAATTACTTCTCACTTTTACTGAAGTTCTGTCACTTATGCCTAAGCGGAGGTTGGGTGAGTTTGAATGCAGTACAGTGGAAGGGGGGCAGGGGCCAGGAAGGTGAGAATAAAACTCAAGGTCAACTAAAGCCTAACCCGTGATTTCCTGTCTACCCTGAAAATGGGGATTTCCCAAACTTCAGAGCCAGAGTCCATTTATCATTTGTTACTCTATTACGGATAACAATCAACGTCATTAACAATGATGTGCCAATGTTATTTGGCTACAAAAAGTTGGCCCCCTTTTGTCTGTGGCTAGGTACTGATGAAAAAGAGAAAAGTCAATTAAAATTATCCTAAAACACTCTACTATTGGTACTATTGGTATTTGCAGGATGTTTACTGAACCCTGTGAGAGAAGATTACTTACAGAATTTCTTTATTCCAGAAAGTTCTGTGACCACCTAAGTAGCCTGACTGTCTCCTATGCAAAGAACATGTTTTCTGAACACTAAAGAGAAGGCCCTTCGGTGTCTCCCATGACGTACTACGTGGGAGGAAAATGGTCTTAGCCAAATCAAAGTCTCACAGTGAAGTGCCTTACATGACCTGGGGAAGGACAAGGCAAATAGCAGTGAATCCATGGGAACAGCTTGTATTTATAGCAAAAGTCAGAGAACTGAGAATACGTGGACTGGATCAGGAGCCAGAGTGTGGTTCATTGATGTTGAAAGCCTACTATGTGCCAGGACTGTGTTGGCCCAAGGGAGTCAGTGGGAGAACAAGGCTAACAGGGCTGCAGCCGTTAATAGAGCTTGGAGTTTGGCAAAGGAGGCAAACTTTAAAGGAATAGGCTTGAGTTTTTGATTTCCTGGTGGTGATGACATGGGGATTTCCCAAGCTTCAGAGCCAGTTGGTCTTACAGCTGTGACAAGTACAATGAAGGAGAAGTACAAGGTTGACCTTAACATCCATCTTCAGGACCTCAGAGGGATTAATAGAGACCCTCAGGGTTAAATTTTTTTTTTTTCCTCAGGGTTAATAATAGCAATAGTATACCAGTGACCAGGTACTTTTCATACATTATCTTACTTAAAGAAGGGGTCAGACACTTGATGCCCCACTATTAAAAGGTTGATGATCCATAAATAAAAGTGGCAGGGGCCTCTACTTAGCGTTTGGATACTGACACACTTTCATTCACAAGAAAACAATCAGTCTTGGGATTTCGAGTTTGCTAAAAAGCCTTATTGGAGTCCCTGGGTGGTGCCAATGGTTTATCCACTCAGCTGCTAATTGAAGTTTGGAGGTTTGAATTCACCCAGAGGCACCTTAGAAGACAGGCCGGGGTATCTCCTTCCACAAAACCAGCTATGGAAAACCCTATGGAGCACAGTTGTATCTGACACGCATGGGATCACTATGAGCTGGAATCAATTCAACGGGCAACTGGTTTTTTTGTTTTGTTTTGTTTTGTTTTAAAGCCCTATTAAATTGTGATAATATCTTATAATTCACACGCTAAAATATGGCGACCAATAATGCACAGTATCATATAGTCGTGGAGTTGTCTCACTAGTGGCGAGAATAAGTTTGGGCTCTTACGAGGTCTGCCAGCTGGGGGGGTGGCTGGAGCCAAGAGGCAGCACCTTGTCAGGGAGCACAGTCATGGACTGGGTGCCCCAACACCCCCACCTCTGAAAGGAAGGGTAGGGGAGTGGAACTGACTTGCCTTAGTATCAGGCGTAGGGGTTTGACCTCATTCTCTGTTCTCTCCCAGTATAGCTTCTCAGGCCAGACATCGCATCACTGGGGTTGAACTTTGGAGACTGTGTAATTTTACTAATGTCAAAATAGCTTTATAAACCACTATGTAAAAAGTTAAACACCAGCATTCAAATCCGCACAAAATATGGATTTTCCTGGACAGCCAGCAAAAGCATCTGGGTAGACTAAGCAAAGATTTAGTTTTAA
This sequence comes from Loxodonta africana, assembly GCF_030014295.1. NCBI lineage: Eukaryota > Metazoa > Chordata > Mammalia > Proboscidea > Elephantidae > Loxodonta > Loxodonta africana. The sequence continues at coordinate 87,456,168 of NC_087352.1, read as the reverse complement.
GTGGCCTAAAAATAGAAGACCATGTGCCACTAGGACATTTGTCCACTAACACCGACTAAAGAATAAATAAAACAAGAAATTAATTTGTGAGGTATATATTAGTATCCATGCAATGCTGTTCACTAGCACAATTTCCCACTTTCTCATTTTTCTTTCTCCAAAATGTTTTAATAACAGGAAAAAAATGGAAAAACATTTCTGGCACATTTATATTAACATTAATTTCTTTCAAAAATTTGACCAGAACAAAAGAAAATTTGAAGACCATGTGAATATTCCAACTGTATGAATGGGTAAGGTAGAAAGTGGGGGAAGATGGAACAAGTGGTAAGAAAGAGCGTTTGATTCATGTTGATAAAAATAGTTGTCCTTTAAACCAAGTTTTCAATAATACCTAAAATAAGTTGTTGTTTAAGGAGCCTTAACAAAGTAGAAATCTTTCCTAGGCCTCATACGTTACCAGCAAATATTTTGGACTTGTTTTGAAGTGAGTTTTACAAAAACAAAAAAAATGGTGTAAAAGCTTTCATGTTTTCATTGAATTTCCTCCTACATAGCATTTAACTTTTGGGATTTTACTAAATACTGGAGATGGAGAGGTGGGAAGTAGAAGGAAAGAATAAAGAGAGAAGTTGCTTTTTTTTAATTTTAAATCACCTTAGACCCTTTTGGTTAGGTCTCACTGAGACCTCCGAGAGCACAGTCTGTGGACACGTTTCTCCAGCTGACTCATGAGACCCACTCTCCTTGCCACCTTGTCACCCCTTTGATCAGTGAGCCTCCCCTCCACTCTCTTTTTTTAAGGACCCGGGGAGAGAAGACCAATATTTCATATGTGCTCAGTTAGGGATAGAATGATGATCGATAAAGGTGGGGGTGCACATTTCAGGGTGGGAACCAAGTGAAAAATCATGTGGATAGGGTCAGGGGAAAGACCAGGCTTAGGATTTAGGCCATGCCCATCTTCCTGCCCATGTATTGCCTCTGAAAGAGAGCTCACAGTGATGATGCCTTGTTTGAGGAAAAGCCTCCCAGGAAAAATAATTAGCAAGAAATGGAGGTGCCAGATAAAAAGAAGGGGGACTGAGGGGGAAAGAGGGCCGAGGATAGCCCTTCACAGTGACCCTGAGCTCTTGAGTGACCATTTCCCCTACAGAGATGAAGTGATGCCATCATGGGGTACAAAGGCTTCCTTGAAGTGACCCCTCCTTTCCTCCCCAGGCTGTTCATACCAATAATAAAGACATACCAGAGACCGCCAATATTGAAAGCTGTGAGCTGTTGGAAGCAGACCCAGGCCTTTGGGAATCCCCATGAAAAACATTCTATTCCTTTGCACCTGTAACACAGTCCCAGTATGACTGTATCTCTTAAAGTCATAGGCATCTGTTTTTGAGTTTGCTCCTTGGAGACAGAAACAGGATTTCAATGTATAATGTTTTCTTCTCATTTCCTGCTATGCGCTGCTGTAAGTTTCTATTCTTACCTGACTTGGTGAATCCATTCACCCTGTGTTACAGACTGGGGCATAGGCTTAAACAAAGACTAGACTAAAAGGGATGTTTAGGAAATGGAAAGTTCTATAACCATCATTGTTTCAACTGCTTTTTGAAAAATCTTTGCCGGCACAATAGGGAAGTCAAACAGCGTCTTTCTCTGAAGCTATGGAAAGATATCGAGTCATCACTTGGGTTTTCAGTGCCTCAGGGCAGCAGGACAGGCACTGAGCAGCCAGGATACAGGCTTAAGGATCCCATCCGATCTGTGAGAGTCCAGGCAAACCACTTCCACAAACAAACAAAAAACAACCAGATGACCAAGTCCAGGACGACCGCACACTTTGCTGTCAGGAATTCATCAACTTTGCCAGACACAGATGAATGAATCGGTTTCCCATTCATGTTCTGACTTTAAAGAATGCGGTGTCTGCAAGACATGGCCTTCTCTTGGGGAAATATGATATAGTAATATCCCATTTAACTAAATACTATTTTAACATAAGGCAAGTGACTGTGGCAAAGTCGCCTGACCCTTGCTGACTAAGCCACGTGCAGGGGCTTTGAACTGTTCTTTAAGGACACTTATTTCCACCAAGCAGTTGTTGAGTTACCTGAGAAGCAATATTGCCAAATTAGTATTCTTTCCTCCAAATTTGAATGTAACAGGATGTTAAGAAGTGTACTCAAATTCTCCTCTCTGACTGTATTGCTACCCTGCCTGTGACAGGTTGGAAGTTTTATTTTCCTCTGGGAAAATAGATTGGGTGGAGAGTGGAAATTTGAGCAGCCTTAAACTTCTTCTCAGTTCTTGCAGTATTTTCTAAGAACTGATCACCAATTTATGCTTTTATGGGATTTTATAAAACCAAATGACCTTAGTCCCAAACCCATTCTATATAAATGGAACTTTGCTATAACAACGAACTAGATCAGTTAGTGTCTATGGCTGCCTGTGAAGGCTAAAAACTAAGTTCAGTATTTGGGTGGGACTGTTCTTTTACTGGAAACCCTGGTGGCGTAGTGGTTAAGTGCTACGGCTGCTAACCAAGAGGTCGGCAGTTTGAATCCGCCAGGTGCTCCTTGGAAATTCTATAGGGCAGTTCTACTCTGTCCTATAGTGTCTCGACAGCAGTGGGTTTGGTGGGTGGGGCTCTTTTACCATCTGTCAATGACATTGTTCACAGAAAATAACAGTCCTTAGCACAGTTTATAACTCTACAGAGTGTGTTTTTTTTTTTATTACTGTCTGCCTCTCTTGCGTGCTATACCTGAGAGGAAACACCTTCTGGAAACAGTACTCAGAATAGAGGAGAGCAGGTCAAAAACCATCTTTTTGGTAAAAAGCTGACCATTTTCTTCTAACTTAAAAAAAAAAAAAGAGTGATTATCTTAATTAACTGTATCAGAAGGAAAATGTCACTGGTTCTCAAAAGGCTGGCTCTGCAAAACTTCCAGCAGCCCCACAACCCAGCAGTGTGGAGGTACCTCATCCCATGCAAGCAGACTTGAGCCTTCCCCGTTCAGTTAGGCTCTTGCATGTTATGTTTCCTCTTTTTTTCTTGCTCTTTCACCTTCTTTCCTGACATGTAAGTGATACCAATATCTTTTCTTGGTTCTAGCCTTCTTTCTATTCCTGCACAAGAGGAGGGGCTAGGGAAAGGTTTCCTGGTGCCATGGGGAGACAGCGATGATCCAGCAACAAGCCACTATGGGGCCCATAATGACAGCAGGAAGGCTGTGGGGTGGAACTGGATGGTAGAGGGCAACTATCTGGACAAGCCCTCAAGGAAGAACTCCAGTAGACCCTTTATCTTCAAAATATTTTAAGGCATTGTTATGAACTGAATTGTGTCCCCCCACCCCCAAATTTTGTGTTGTAAACCTCCCCTTATACCTGTGGATATAATCCCATTTGGGAACAGGGATTTCTTTGTTAGGTTAATGAGGCCATGTCAGTGCGTGGTGTACCTTAAGCCAATCACATTTTGAGATATAAAAGCAGATTAGACACAGAAGACAGCAAGCACGAATGGGAAAAGATAGATGCCACGCCACATGAAGATCACCAAAGAACCAAAGAACAGAAGCTGAAAACAACAAGGATTTTCCAACAGAGTGGAGAAAAGACCTTTCCCCTAGAGCTGATGCCCTGAAATCAGACTTCTAGCTTCCTAAACAATGAGAAAATAAATTTCTGTTCGATAAAGCCACCCACTTGTGGTATTTCTGTTATAGCAGGTCTAAGAAACTAAGACAGATGTTGACTTTGTTTCATTCAACACATGAAAATTCTGGCCAAATTTTTCTCAATAAAGCATTCAGAGCAGGCTGAAGAAATATTATTCTCTCAATGCAATTAGAAACGTGGTTCTCAATACTGTGGGGTGGAAGGAGGCGCTTATTCAAACTAGACATGGCCCCACCCACCAAGAATCACTGCCCAAATACAACTAGTGGCGGGGGAGGGGGGACCACATGCATGACAAGGCGGAGGTAAGAAAACATCGGGAACCATTGGAATCTGTATAGTGTGTGTGTGGGCACACACGTGTGCGTGTGTATTATGTAGGTGTGTAGATGTGCACATTGCCTGTGTGTGTGTGCATGTGTGTATGTGTATGTATGTGTGAGTGTGTGTGTGCTTGTGTGTATATGTGTGCATTTGTGTATTTTTGTATATGAGAGTGTGTTCAACCCATGAAAAAAAATTTTCCCAGCCCTCAGAATTTCCTAAAGTATGAACAATGTTAAGGCATCCAACTTTTGATTTGGACTTGAGATTTTAAATTTAATGTGACATATTAATGAAAGCAATGTGTGGTACTGACTCAAATCATAGTTTTCTTCAGAGTAGTGCAAGATTCAGTGATGGATAAAATAGGAGGGTACCCAGGACACTGCTAAAAAAGGGACCAAAAATCAAAAAGGGGGAGAAACCAAAGGATACTACTTGAAACAGCTGTGTAAGTTTGTGAGACAGATGAGACTATTTTGGGGAAGTATTACAAGATATAAACTCTATGAAGGCAAGACGGTTGTATAATCTCTTCTAGCCTTCATAACACTGGAGGAAAACTTCAGGGTGTGTAGAAACGACTGGAGTCCCTCCTGGAGCTGGGGGCTGGGAGAACATGCTGGGCCCTGTGCTCAGGGCTAAGAGTGCTTCTCTTGTGTCTGAATGTGGGGCCACTTCATGGCACTGTGGCAGTATTTTTCATGAGGGTTAATTCAAGTGAATTGAGAAACATGACAGATTGAGCTATACATTTTAGAGATCATCAATAATACTGATTCGATTTTAGGACATACACTCTTCTATTGAAACAAAATTCTATCAGATCCCTAAAGTGTCAAATGCATTTTATTTGAAGTTGAGAACATATTCCTGAGAAAAATAAGGAAAATTGGGGTACATGGGACTTATGAGGATTGCACAGAAATTTTATGGGGGTGTCATCCGTCCTGAGGGCTACTAAGTGCTTGCTCTGTGCCAGAACAAGTGTGTCATAAATATTATTGAATGAGTGAATGAATGAATGGACAATCCTAAATAGCTTTTACTAATATTTCCATTTTACTTGTGAAGAAACAGGCTTGGGGAGGTTAACCTGGGAGATGTCAGCCATCTTATAAGAGTTGGAAACGGAATTCAAAACCAAGTCTTTCTGACTCTGACTTATGTAATGTAGGAGAAACTCAAAACAGAGTGCTGGGAAAAATCACACATAAAAACCCCTCTGCCTTAGGCCAGCTGATGAAAATAGCTTTTATTTTTCTCTTTGGAGTCCCTAGCTTTCCCCAGTAAGTGCCAATATCCTCATTCATTTTCTCACGTTACTCATCTCTTTTACCCACAAAATTCTGGTTGAAATTAGTGGGATCTTCATGCTTAGGAGCTTCTAATGACATAGAGAACTGGAAATACTAACCCAATGTTCTGATCTTTTAGAAAAGCCCAGACAGAAAAGAATATTGGCCCCAGCGGTCAAAACCCAGACAACTCCAGTTTTGATGGGATAGCTCCCAAAAAGTTCAGATGCTTTCCTGAACTTATCCAAACCTTGGGCGGTCTCCTTTTCCGGAGGGAACATGCTTGGTGGATGATACACCAAGTTTGAAACACATGGAGAATGCCCTCCGTAGGGACTCTTGTGTGAGGTTAAGTCTCAATTGTACACGAGACTGCTGTGGTATTTCTCCTCTGGAGACGTATAGGCAGGCTTTGTCCTGTTGAAAATGAAATCCCAACCACACAGAAAGCACTGAAGTTATGTTGGGTGAAGTTATCTAATGTCTGTCTATGGTCTTCATTTATTAAGCACCTACCATGTGCCGGATACTGCCCCACATGCTTTATTGTTGTTAGTTGCCGTCAAGTCAGCTCTGACTCATGGTGCCCTTATGCATAAAAGAAAGAAACATTGTCCAGTCCTTTGCCATCTTCATGACCATTGGTAGGTTTAAGTTCATTGTTATGGCTATGGCATAATGTCTTCCATCCTAAGGGGCTCATCTTGTAGCACTATATTGGGCAATATTCTGTTGTGATCCATAGGCTTTTTATTGGCTAATTTTCAAAAGTAAATTGCCAGGTCTTTCTTCCTAGTTTGTCTTAGTCAGGAAGCTCCACTGAAAGCTGTCCACCATGGGTGACCTGGCCAGTATTTGAAATACCAGTGGCATAGCTTCCAGCATCAACACAACGCATGAACCACCATAATACAACAAACTGACAGTCAGGCGGTGGCCTAGACGCTTTACTTATGTTAATTCATTTAATTTTAGCAACCAACCTGCAAAATAGTTGTTATCTCCATTTAGCAGATGAGGAAACTGAGGGCCAGACTGATTAAGTATCATCATGACTGAAGTCACATGACCTCTAGGTGGTTAGCTGGGTTTTGAACAAACTCTGTCCACCTCAAAAGTTTGTGTACCTGATCACTCTATAAAGTCTCCTTATTAGCCCAGAAGAGCATGGGCAAAGGTAACATTTGTGGGTAGTTGAATTTGTACCCCTGTTTTATTCCCATTTGATGGCAGTCTCCCCAGTCCCATTTCTGAGGCAGAGATAGAAGCAATGGAGCTGGCAGGCACCTCTGGTTCTCACGTGGCAAAGACTGGTGACGTGGCCAGTCTGCTGGGGCAGAGGTCGCTGGCTTCAGGTCAAGTGATGGGAGTTAATGAGCTTGAAGGAAAAACAAACCATCAACTGGGTGGAACTTCTGACAAAGCCATCAGTAAACGTTTAACAAGATAAACTAGGATTTAAATTCACAGGTGAACTTAGAAATCAGGAAGAAAAAAAATTGATACTTGAGCTAATTCCACAAATACTAGAACATCACAGAATTATTAAAAGTCTCCATAACTTGAAGCCTGACTGAAACTATGGCCCCTTCACGGTATGATTTAAACTCTACTATTTACTTTGGCCTCTGTCTTCTCAATGACTTGTTCTAATCAAAATGTTTTGGTGAGATGCACAAAAGGAATAAAAATATGGTTGAAAAGCCAGAGGGTAATATCTTGGTTTAAGACAACTGTGAACACAAACTTTAATCTTTGGCCATGCTGTAAAGGCTTTTAGATTGAATAGGGCAAAGACTTTTAAGATCTTATTTAGAAAAGCATTTTAGGGTTGTTAATGGGTCTAAAAGAAGCCTTGATGGCACAATGGTTAAGCATTCGGCGGCTAACTGAAAGGTTGGCAGTTCGAACCCACCAGTGGCTCCACAGGAAAAAAGACCTGGCGATCTGTTCCTGTAAAGATTACAGCCTAGAAAACCTTATGGGGGCATTTCTTCTCTGCCCTTTAAGGTCACTATGAGTCGGAATCGACTGGATGACACACAACATCAACAACAGTGGGACTAACACCACCTTTACAGAACATAAGTTCATCAAAATGCTTCCTGTTTCACCAATGAGCATTTGACACCTGGAACTACATTTTTTAGAGGCTTCTATAACAATCCATGATTTAAAAGATGTTAAAGTCAGCTTCAACGCTGAGTTCAAGCAATGCTTGTGGGACTTGGGCTCCCATCATATCTACAACCAAGCCAATGTGTTTCCCTCTTATATTGTATCAACTGCCTACACATGGCTCTGCATGCATCTGACTATCTTGGTGGAGTATTTACCTGAACTGGATATTACCTTCTAGAATCCAGTAACAATGATAAATAATGATTATCAATACATATGTCAGGTATTCTCAAGCAGAACTCCATTCAAAGCTTGGCGAAGCTACTTGACCAGTTGAGCGACCATGGACTAGCTACTTATCTCTCAAATTATCAGATTTCTTATCTACATACAAATGATAATAACACATTGTTTTGTGTAGTGGATTAAATGAGATAATATATGTAAAATGCCTGTGCTTGCGTGGTACTTGGTACACATTCAATAAATGCTGGTTCCATTCTCTTCCCCACTTTCAAGGTTAGCATAAAGAAGAAGACACAGAAAGTGTGGTACAGGCGCTTTGAGAGGATTTTCAGGTTCCTTGAAAAATATGCTAAAATGCAGTACTGTTAGGTGCTGTTGAGTTAGCTCTGACTCATAGAGGCCCTACATACAACAGAACGAAACACCGTCTGGTTCTGTGCCATCCCCACCATCATTGTTATGTTTGAGCCCATTGTTGCAGCCACTGTATCAAGCCATCTCATTGAGGGTCTTCCTCTTTTTTGCTGACCCTCTACTTTACCAAATATGATGTCCTTCTCCAGGAACTGGTCCCTGCTGATAACATGTCCAAAGTACGTGAGATGAAGTCTCCCAATCTTCACTTATAAGGAGCACTCTGGCTGTACTTTTTCCAAGACGTATTTGTTCATTGTTCTGGCAGTCCATGGCATACTTAGTATTCTTTGCCAACACCATAATTCAAAGACATGCATGTGACGTGATTGAAAATACCATGGCTTGGGTCAGGAACACCTTAGTCCTCAAAATGACATCTTTGCTTTTCAACACTTTAAAAACATCTTTTGTAGCAGATTTGCCCAATGCAATGCAGTATAATCCCATTAAAGGGAGACTTCCATTGCTGCTCGAGCGAAGGCTGCCTGCTCAGAAACAGAGGCAAACTAGCCTTCAGTTTACATCTCAGAAAGTATATGTCAAGGCACAAAGAGCAGCTTTTTAACTACAAGGCTGTCAGATCCCATGATTTTATTCTTGGTACAAAGCAAACAAAACACATACAGAGCAATAAACTGCAAAAAGATGATGGTGATGGCGACACAATAGGACAATGGCAGCAGCCAGCATTTATGAGGACCTACACGTGTGAAGCCCTTTCCATGCGTTCTTCCATTTCATCTATCACAACAGCTCTATAAATGGGCACCTGTGTGGTCTTCGAAACAAGTAGAAGAATTTTTTTTTTTTTTAAAGGAGGACACCTTGAGAATTTCTACACGTAAGAAATAATAAAATCATTGTTGATTTCATAAGAGGACACACCATCCCGGATGACTGTCATTCAAGCTGTAGTTTTGCTTACATTTAAGGGCAAATGAATTATTTCTGAGTAGACTAGAGAAAGCCGACATCCATTTTCAGAGCTGGAGGGCCTTCAGGAGCACAGAGAGCACATAAGTGTTGATGGACTTGGAGAGCAGTGAGAGATCCTGTTTGCAAGTTCTTCCCTACAGAGCACATTGCTCTGCACATGGTGAAGATTAAGAAGTATTTGTGGTATGAATGATGCACTTTCCCCACTGGACTCAAGGGACTTTCTCTTCCTTCAGGGTCTGCATGGTTAACAAGGTACAGATGGACTTAATGACCAAGCTGCCTCTGTCTGTGTCCCCCTACAGACAGAGCAAGGGACTCCTAAGAACACTCTGCTGAAGAATGATGGGTGGCCATCATGTGGCCCCTTTGTAATTTACTCTCAAGTGCATGGGGATTTTAAGCAAGAGTTGTTGTCATGTAAACATATCTGTAAAACAATTCTTGGGAAAGGAGAAAGATCAAATGTTGAAATTCCAGAGTTTTCACTTAATGGCACTCTTACATACACCTCCCGGGAGAGACAGATATGGCGGCCACCACTGATAGTGATGGAAACACACATTTTGAGATGTTGCAAATCATAGAAACATCTCGGCTATGATGATGTCTGTTGGATGCTGCTTTGTCTATGTTTGTCTGAGGAGGCAGGCTGCATTTTTCTTATTTAGTTCAATGCAGCCACTGTCAGCAAGGTCCAAGACTGGTTTTGATGATTCTCCAGGCTTAAACTAAGGCTTGGGGGAGAGAGATGCATGTGTGGTGCACATAGAGAACTGCTCTTCAGCGGTTCACTCTCTGGATATGCTCAGGCCTGCGAGTAGGGCCTTAAGTTTCTGGCCAGCTGTCAACCCATTGAGCAGCAGCCTTGGCTAGGTCACACACAACATTTTTCTGTCTGAAGAATGACCTGGTTCGCAAAGGACAAATACTAGAGCTCCCAAAAACTAATTAAATCTTTGGACCTCTTTCTGCAAATACAAATCTGCGTGAGGTTTTCTGGAGCAAACTCTGTAGACTACATTCCAAAGGCCAAGAGGCAAAATGCCACGCTGGTCAGTCACCCATGTTCTCTCCATAAATAGCACCGTGCATTTCTGAGCAAGTAAGACAGAATGTTAGGTAATCCCATTTATGGTACCAGTTCCATAGTGCTTACAATGGTGATGAGTATGACAAAGATAACAAAGACAGGATGAACAGAGGACAAAGTCAGTCAAACCATGGTGTGTCACTTAACTACCATGGGCCTCAGTCTCCTCAGCTCTAAAATTAGGCTAATAACTCTACTCACAAGGCTGCCTATTTTAACCAGAACACATTTATTGAGGGTGTACCATGTGCATAGACCAGGACCAGTTGTCATCTAGTCAGTTCTGACTCATGGCGACCCCCTGTGTGTCAGAGTAGAACGGTGCTCTGTAGAATTTTCAATGGCTGATTTTTTTTTTTTTTTCAGAAGTAGATCACCCGGCTTTTCTTCTGAGGTGCCTATGGGTAATTTTAGTTAGCAGCTGAGCATGTTAGCTATTTGCACCACCCAGGGACTCCACCATGTGCACAGTACTACCTTAAAGCCTGATGAAAACCAACAAAACCCATTGCCATCGAGCCGATTCTGACTCATAGCGACCCTATAGGACAGAGTAGAACTGCCCCATAGAGTTTCCAAGGAGCGCCTGGCGGATTTGAACTGCCAACCTTTAGGTTAGCAGTCATAGCACTTAACCACTACGCCACTAGGGTTTCCCCCTTAAAGCCTAATGGTGAAGATGAAAAAGGTGAGGGGGCCAGTAGAGCAGCTGCCTCACACAAGGCTCTCCGTAAATGTTAGTTGACTCAGAGCAGATGGGAAGTGGTTGTAGAAAGAAGAAGCCTTAGGCCTGGGTTCTTTTAAAATGTGGATATTTATAGTTGAAAATATAATAAATTGCTTTCTTCCACAGGAATAATGATTAGGCAGGAAACAAAACAATCAAGATTCTGAGAATAGAGGATGAAGACAGGAATGGCAAGCTCTGTCTAGTTTACGGGGACCTTAAGCTTTGAAGGATATGAACAGGCTCCCAGGAGAATACCGTGACTTTGCATCTAGATTCAAACAGGTAAATAGTGAAGGAGAAAGAGCCAGTGGGTCAGGGTGAAAAAGGAAAGGAACAAATTAATATATTACAATGAAAACTACATAGGAGGATACCTTGGAACAAACTACCAGATGTGTTTATCCTGTTAGAAGTCTTAGTGATTTGTTTTGAGTGGTTGATTGGAGACAATGTGTTACTCAGAAAGGGGAAGTATGAGTGAGCATTAATCAGTTCCCAAGTTCAACTCCAGCTTCTAGCAAAATAGACAATAGCTGGTAATACCATTCTTGGTCCTTAAAACCACTGTGGTCAGGGCCTGGCTGGAAGGACCCAGCAGGACTTTAGATCAGCCTTGGAAACTTGTGCGTCTTCGCTTATTCTGGAAGGCATGCTACAAGTAGAAATGGATTCACTCAGCCTAGTTTTAAGAGAATCTGTACTTAGTAAGGGTAACTGGGTGCTTAAAATGACTCCCTAATTTTTTTTTTTTTCTCAAGAGAAAAATTTTGTGGCAGAAGCCAGCTAATGGTACTAAGTACACCTATCTCACATCTGAGTTTGGGAAAATAAATTTTTTCCCTTGAATAGAAAAATAGAGATCCTTTTAAACTGCCATTTATCCTCCATGTGCCCCTTCCTTTTGCTATGTGATTTAGTGATTTCTTTGGACATTATAGTACTCCTCTAAAAAAAAAAAAAAAAATTTTTTTTTTTTTTGGAGGGGGGAAATCATATATACATTTCCTTTTCTTGTGATACACGTAAAAAAAAAACACGTAGAAGAAGTCAAAGTGTTGGGTACAGAGAGAGCAGGAGACAGCTTGAGGAATGGATGAGATGGCAGAGAAAGGCAGTGAGGTTAGGGCAAACCAGAGCACTAGATGAAAATAGTTTGTGAGCAGCAGACCCTCCAAATGCTGGAGTTCCTTCCGTGCCAAAGACCAATAGTTCAGGATGAGTCAAATTTCAGTCCAGGAGAAATAAATCAACTGTAGGGCAAGGGGTTTAATGGTAAAAAAGCATCATTCCAAGTATGTGATGCAGCACACATCCAACACTTCTATGTCAAATGAAATGAAGAACTAATGTGGGGAAGAGAAGGCAGCAGCCAGAGGGTGGCAGTGGGTGCCACGTGTCTGGTCCCAGCCCTGTGCCCTCGCACCCCTGACATGATGCCCCAATTAGTGGGCAATGGGAGGGAATCTCAAGACTTGCACTTCTTTATGCTTGGGGGGTGTAGGGTAGGGAGTTTCTGACTTGTCTACACTCTAATTAAGTGAATGTGACCTTATCTATAGTAATAATATATATATTTTTTTAATCCCAAAAGAGAAGCAGGGCTTCCAGAGACCCAAGCTCTCTGGAAGGAAACAGGAATTGGAAAAGTAAACTCTTGTTTGCTCATGTGGTCTGAGTAATATAAGGGGGAAAAAGCTCAGAAAATAATTGATTAGATGCCAATTCACGTAGCTCACTTTGTCTGCTTTTTATTATCGGCATTTCTTTAAAAGGCTAATAGATCCTGTTCTTGACAAGCATGAAGCCAGGAGGTGGGCTCTTATCCAGTGTTTTCATTTTTCAGCCCTCGAGAGGCCATGATTAGATCTGAATATTGAATGCACAAACCACACTCACTGTGTGAACTTTCTGAGAGGGCTCCCCACCTAAGGATAAAGAAAGGAAAGGAGTTTTATTGGAATGATTGTAAAAGGAAGGGGGGAGCACTTTGGGTCTCTTTGGGCCAGCTAATTAGGAATGAGTTAGTTTTCTTATGAACTCTCTAAATCTACTCTCCCCAAGGGAAGGGAAATCTGAGCACATTGGATTCAATGATTTAATTCCAGTTCTAAGTATAGCCAAACCTGGGGAGGAGAGGAGCAAGCAAAAGTCAACCACTGGAAGAACACTTGCAAATTGAGCAAAGTCCTGTGAATCTTAGGTAATAGTTGGGAGCAAAATTTCTTTCTTCCACATCCCATAAACTATAAATGAACTTAGTAATTCATGCCAAGCATGTTCCACAGATTACATGATCTAAAACCGAGGTACAAGGAGACAAACATCATTAAAATATGCTTCCAGTCATAAATTCATGGCGGTGCTTCTCAGAGATGAGTATCACTTAGCCCAGCAAGCCTTGGACACATTTTATTCATTACGACGCAGCCAAGGTTGAGTTGCCACACATCCTATCCCTATTCACACACTACATCTGTGGACACCACATAATCACAGTCCCCAGTCTACTAAATGGCAGACCTCCCCTTGATACAGGGGTGAAGTTTTTAGTCTTGAGGTTTAGCTATCCACTTCCCTCACACCCCGGTGAATCAAAAGGGAAAATATCCATTCTCCAAGTTCACAGAGGCCGGAAGTGTAACCTATGGCGTTTGATCCTGAGATAATTCCACTTCCTTCTGATGGCAGAATCTCCCTGTGAGATGCTCAGAGGGGCTGGCTGAGCTGCAGCTCTTTTTCAATGTTTGGTTGGTTAGATAAAAGTACCTTTCAATATTTACTTAATCGTTGTATTCAGCTCACAGCCTTCAGTGTAACTAATGTGTGGAAATGGGTACGTATATGAGTGCAAATATTGAAAAAGGAATGCCTTATCTGTTTGATGGTGAGACAAGTCTGTGGTCCTTGGTAACTGTGAGCAACAGAAGATTCCTCACAACCCCAGTGAAAGCTATAGGTGAGGGCTGGAGCGTAAACTGGGCTTTTCTACCTGTTAGGGTGAGATGCCACAAACAGCTTTTCCTCCAGGATATCTCACAAATATACTGCTGTTATTTTTTAAGTGAGGTTAAATATTTTTGAAGCTTAGCGAATTTGTTGCTATAACCACAGCATAGTCATAGGTGAAACCCAAATGCTCCTGTGCTTGGTTAGTATGCTTTGTCTTATGTGTTTTTCCTGTGGCCCTTAATGCAAAACTGCTCAGCCAGGTTCTTACCCTTTGTCGCTCAATGGGCTGCATATTTTTGAAGGCTAGTATACAAAAAAAAAAAAAAAAATTTTTTTTTTTTTAGTATACAGTAGGGAAAGGTAGCTGTCATACATTTGTACAGAGTTTAAATAGTTGGAATCAATACCTATACTCAAAAGGCAACATTATTTTTTTCCCAGAAGCGGCTCTTATAGGGCTTGTTCACCACCTCCATGGTGCCTGCTGCCTTCTCATACTCTGAGCTGGTTGATCTTCACCCCTAAACACCTGAGAACACACTCCCAGTTGGGTCCAGTGGCCTTTGAGAGCTGATTGATTCAGAGCGAGTTTGTCTTTCACAGAAAAGTAGTTAAAACTTTTCAGTGTAATTCCTCTGTGAGGACTGTTGTTGTGTGCCGTTAGGTTGATTCCAACTCATAGTGATCCTATAGGACAGAGTAGAACTGCCTTATAGGGTTTCCTGGGCTATAAATTTTATGCGGGAGCCCTGGTAGTGTAGTGGTTAAGAGCTTGGCTGCTAACCTAAAGGTAGGCAGTTTGAATCCATCAACCGTTCCTTAGAAACCCTGTGGGGCAATTTTACTCTGTCCTGTAGGGTCACTATGAGCCTATTTGACAGCAATGGGATTGGTTTGGGGTATTTTTTGGAACCTTTACAGGAGCAGACCACCAGTCTTTTCTCCCATGGAGCCTCTGGTGGGTTCAAACTGCCGACCTTTCGGTTAGCAGCCAGGTGCTTACCCATTGTGCCACCAAGGCTTCTTCTGAGAGAGCTAAAAAAAAGAAAGATTCTGACTTATAGAGACCCTATGGGACACAGTAGAATTGCCCCATACAGTTTCTAAGGAGCGCCTGGCGGATTTGAACTGCTGACCTTTAGGTTAGCAGCTGAGCTCTTAACCACTATACCACCAGGGCTCCCCCATAAAATTTACAGCCCAGGAAACCCTATGGGGGCAGTTCTACTCTGTCCTATAGGCTCCCTATGAGTCAGAATCAACCCAAGGGCAAACAACAACAACAGCCCTCTCATCTGTAGCACTTAACCACTACGACACCAGGGCTTCCCTGAGAGCACTAGTACTTCTAAAATTCTCTGCTGTTAGCATATCAAAGACTCCTAGGCGGAGACTGAATATAATCAACAGTGCCAAAAATGACATGATTTCCTACATGAAATTATCTATATTTATTCTCAAATCCAAGTAAGTAGATCTAAGAAAAGCTCACTTTCCTCTTTTTGGAGCCCTGATGGTACAGTGGTTAAAACCTGGGCTGCTAACCAAAAGCTCAGCAATTCTAATCCACCAGGCACTCCTTGGATGCCCTGTGGGCAGTTCTATTGTGTCCCGGCAACGGGTTTGGTTTTACTCTCTTTTCAGACATTTTGATTGGATAATGATGATGATAATGATGATTGTGTGTGTGTGTGTGAGAGAGAGAGAGAGACACCCACCCCATAGAAGAGCTAGATTTTTTCTTGGTCCAATGGGGTGTGTAAATTATATATTATTTTTCAAAGTTGATGAAGTAAAAGAACTGAACAGAAGATTTCAAAGTGTGTCTCGAGAAGACAAAGTATTATAATGACATGTGCAAAGAGCTGGAGATGGAAAACCAAAAGGGAAGAACATCTTAGGATTTCTCAAGCTGAAAGAACTGAAGAAAAAATTCAAGCCTCGAGTTGCAATAGTGAAGGATTCCATGGGGAAAATATTAAAAGATGCAGGAAGCATCAAAAGAAGATGGAAGGAATACACAGAGTCATTATACCAAAAAGAATTAGTCGATGTTCAACCATTTTGAGAGGTGGCACATGATCAGGAACTGATGGTACTGAAGGAAGAGGTCCAAGCTGCTCTGAAGGCATTGGTGAAAAACAAGGCTCCAGGAATTGATGGAATATCAATTGAGATGTTTCAACAGATGCAGCGCTGGGGGTGCTCACTCGTCTATGCCAAGAAATATGGAAGACAGCTTCCTGGCCAACTGACTGGAAGAGATCCATATTTATGCCTATTCCCAAGAAAGGTGACCCAACGGAATGCAGAAATTATAGAACAATATCATTAATATCATGCACAAGCACAATTTTGCTGAAGATCATTCAAAAATGGCTGCAGCAGTATATCGACAGGGAACTGCCAGAAATTCAGGTCAGTATCAGGAGAGGACATGGAACCAGGGATATCATTGCTGATATCAGGTGGATCCTGGCTGAAAGCAGAGAATACCAAAAGGGTGTTTACCTGTGTTTTATTGACTATGCAAAGGCATTCCGCTGTGTGGATCATAACAAATTATGGATAACATTGTGAAGAATGGGAATTCCAGAACACTTAATTGTGCAAATGAAGAACCTTTAAATAGATCAAGAGGCAGCTGCTCAGACAGAACAAGGGGATACTGATTGGTTTAAAGTCAGGAAAGGCATACGTCAGGGTTGTATTCTTTCGCCATACCTATTCAATCTGTATGCTGAGCAAATAATACGAGAAGCTGGACTATATGAAGGCATCAGGATTGGAGGAAGACTCATTAATAACCTGGGTTATACAGATGACACAACCTTGCTTGCTGAAAGTGAAGAGGACTTGAAGCACTACTAATGAAGATCAAAGACCACAGCCTTCAGTATGGATTGCACCTCAACATCAAGAAAACAAAAATCCTTACAACTAGACCAATGAGTAATATCATGATAAATGGAGAAAAGACTGATGTTGTCAAGGATTTCGTTTTACTTGGATCCACGATCAAGAGCCATGGAAGCAGCAGTCAAGAAATCAAAAGATGCATTGCATTGGGTAAATCTGCTGCAAAGGACCTCTTTAAAGTGTTGAAGAGCAAAGATGTCACCTTGAAGACTAAGGTGCACATGACCCAAGCCATGGTATTTTCAATCACATCATATGCATGTGAAAGCTGGATAATGAACAAGGAAGACCGAAGAATTGACACCTTTGAATTGTGGTGTTGGCGAAGAATATTGACTATACCATGGACTGCCAAAAGAACAAACAAATCTGTTTTAGAAGAAGTACAACCAGAACGCTCCTTAGAAGCAAGGATGGCAAGACTGCGTCTTACATACTTTGGACATGTTGTCAGGAGGGATCAGTCCCTGGAGAAGGACATCATGCTTGGCAGAGTACAGGGTCAGCGGAAAAGAGGAAGACCCTCAATGAGGTGGATTGACACAGTGGCTGCAACAGTGAGCTCAAGCATAACAACGATTGTAAGGATGGCTCAGGACCGGGTAATGTTTTGTTCCGTTATGCATAGGGTCGCTATGAGTCGGAGCCAACTCAAAGGCACCTAACAAGAACAAAAACATTTTTCAAAGTGGAGCAATGAATCTCTAAGAATCCATTAGTCTCTTCAAATTTTTATCACCTCACATTACTTTCAGAAGTGACTTGCTAAAAGTATCTCATTTAAGCCCAGAAGTAAGTTAGCATCAAAAAAAAAAAAATAGCAGGAGGAATATTCAAGACCTTTATGCCTTTTGTTTGTGATTTCCTTGTTCATTTTATGCTCCCCAGAGCAGATAAACAAGGTGTGTTCACTCACTAGAATCAGAAACTTCTCAATCCAAAATGTCTGGAAAGCCCTGTGTTCGTTCTGTTAGTTCTAATATATAAGCATTAGCCTTAAGGGATGTCCAGTAATGCAAGACTATAAAAACCCTTCATGTTTTCTGTTTTAGGGATATCCTGCATGGTTACACTAGGGTCATAAAAAATTACTAATGTGTTTTCTCATGGCACTGGGCCATAACATTGGCCCTGTGAAATGGTATTGTTTGCAGCCTGTAATCACAAACAAATGTATTCCATGAGCAGATGAGATGTTATATGAGAAAGTGTGAGAGGTTAGAGCTTGAGCCTTAGTGTCAGCTATGAAGCAGGTCTCTCAACAGTGGGAAGACCCCTGAGGCCATGCAAATGCAAATGACAGTGCCTGTGGCGGGTAGGAGGAGGACGCCAAGATGGATGAGGTCACCACAATGAACATCCAGCTTCCCTCTGAATGGGAAAAAAGAAAAGGCTTCAACTATGGTGCTGTCTTAGGAGCCCCAGTTGAACAATCGTTAAGAGTTTGGATGCTAACTGAAAGGTCGGCAGTTCGAACCCACCAGCCACTCCTCAGGATAAAAGACCTGGCGATTCACTCCCATAAAGATTATAGCCTGAAAACTACTGGGCAGTTCTACTCTGTCATGTGGGGTCACTATGAGTCAGAATCAATTGGAGAATTTGTAGATCAGGTTGGGGGAGATGTGAGAATCCCCATCAGGAGACAGGTGACATTAATAGGTGTCCCAGAGGGAGGGGTAGCCTATCATGGAGCCAGCAATCCTGGAATCAGTCTTGTGTCAGTGAGTGGAAAGGGTTATGAGCTTCTGCTACCATTTATGTGACAAGTCTAATGTGTGGTGGTGAAGAAGAGGCAGATTGTCAGCCAAATGCCCAGGTTAGCCACCCACTACAATCTGGCTTGGAAGGCCACTCAGGAGTGCTTTCAGAGGCCAAGTCCTGAGAACCGACATCATTGGAGTCATTCTGCCCACATCACAAGAAATTCTCATAAAGAAATTGATGTATTTTTGTCTTAGATTCCAAAAAGGAATTTTTGAGCTGCAGACAATCACAGTTCTTCAAGTTTCTGTGACAAGTAGGAGTGTTTCCCAGAATTCTTAGAGGTGAAAAAGTTTCCATAAAAACAACATAACCAGGTCCACAGTGCATTTACTCAGAAACAGTGTTGTGCATTGGAAATGCACAGGTTAAAAATCCTGGCTCCACCACTCACCAACTGCTTTTGAGCAAGATACTTATGTTCTCCAAATCTCAGTTTCCTCCTCTGAAACTGGGGTAGTAATATCTGCCTTACAGAACTCTTGTAAGGGTAGATCTCCAGTTTTAAGGTTTTTATCTCCAGCCAAATTTCTCTTCTGATTTCCAGGCCCGTGTACTCTTTCCCATGTCCTAAGGCTCTTCAAAATCAAATGTTAGGAACTGAAAATATCATCTTTGCTCATTCTAATGTCACAGACCTATTTTTTACTCAGTTAGAGGTGCCACCATGCATTGCTGGAAAACTTAGACAACACTCTCTAAATTCTGTTGGAAACTTCCTACCTCTCCCTATCTCTAGCTCAGACAAGTACCATTTCATGCTAGATCATGGTAACCTTCTCCTAATTGTTTTCCTTGCCTCTAATCTTGACTCCTCCTCCCACCACATTCTCCACACTCCATCCAGAGAGATCCTTGAAAAGAGCAAGTCTGTTTGGTTCGCTTCCCTGCTTAAATGGCTTCCCACTGTCCTCAGGATGCATCTTATCATGACTTATCCACCTCTTCTTCACCTGCTCCTTTCTTATCATCCCAGCACCATCTTTAGTCTCCATAACTCCTGGCAATTGAAGTTTTCTCTGGCCACACTGAACTTTGTCTAGTTTCTCTCTCCTCTGGGCCTTCACAGAAGATATTATCTTCTCCTAGAATGTTCTTCCCTCTTGATATCCCCCTTCTCCTTATCTGACTAATTGCTAATCATCCTTCAGGTCCTGATTTAGATAACACCTCCCACAGAGGGCCTTTCCTGTATCCCCAAGGCTGGATTATGTGTCCTCCTGATATGTGTCAAAGTACCTTTAATTTTCCAAACACAGAAATGTAGCTGCTCACCTTCTGGACTTGCCCATTAATGTGCCAGTCTCCTCTACTAAATAGTAAACTCTTTGAGGAGCTATCATCATTGTATCTTCAGTGGCATATATCAGACAACTCAATAATTATGTGTAAAGAAAGGAGGGAAGGAAGGCAGTAATATAACATGGTAAGCTCCTGGCATAGAATTTATCACATATTAGCAAATATTTACAAATTGAATATACCTACTTTTCTTAACCAGGCCCCATAATTAGTGTTTTACACTCGGTAAAGTGGTTAAATGCTTCATATCTATATATTCTAAATCTCTAAAGCCAGCCAAGTGTCCCAAAAGCTCAACAGGCTCAGTTTCAGGAACCTGAGGATTGAAGGTTGCAATATCAGAATTCCACCCCAGGCCCTCAGGTTCGTGTTTTTCTGAGAGGGGAACAAGCTAGGGCCCTCTCTCAGGTCACTGTTTGAATAACAAGTAGGAAGGCGTTGCTCAGTTAACTCAAGCACACGCTAGGCCAAGCTGACCAACCCAAATTAAGAAGGGAATGGGGATGGAGGGATGGGAAGTGGCTGAATCATGATTATGATTGTACGCAAAGATTATAAACCCAGCTCTCTTCCCAGCCTCCTTGGCCTAAGGAACGAAACATCTGACCCTCTCTGTTTCATGCCTCTATAGCATAATGGAAGCAACCTACCTCTTTGCTTCAAATCTCAATCATCTCTCTCGAAGAGAAGTGACATAAAGAGAAACCAGGACTCCACTCAAAGTCATCAAGAAAGCCTCCCTCCTCCCCCAACCCACTCCCACCCCCAATGCTTATTTGGTGCTTCTCTACTAGATTGTAAGCTCCATGAGATAGGGATGGTGTGGTCTTGCTTACCAGCATAGCCTCAGTACAGTGCTGGTTCAGGACCTGCTCAGTAAACATCTGTGAATGAATGAATGAATGTTCCTTCCTCTCCTAGAGGAGCTCCTGGGGCACAGGGGACATGGATATCTCATTTTGTACCTGTCAATGACACTACATCACCAAAAATAATTATCTGTGTGTTTCCATTTGCCTGTCTAGACTTTGAGCTCCAAGATTCAGGAATCACAGAATACCCTTCACAGCGCCTAGAACCTGACCCATAAAGGACACCTAATAAATGTGTGTTAAACTGAACTGAGCCACTCTTTCCAGACATGTGAGTAGATGCTTAGGCTTAACATACCTATTAGTCACCTTTCTGCTAAGAAGAATAAAGTGCTTCATGTTTATTGTCTCTTTCCTTGATCAAATTATCATAGCAATGGGTAGGTCAAAGATAGCCACATCTATAATACAGAAATGAGAAAATTAAGGGGCACAAGAGATTAGAATGGTTTGCCCAGGATCACAGATTGCAAATCATTATCGAAGGTTTGATATGCAGTCCCCTGTCATCTAGGGTGGTGATATCAATAACATTTAATTCTTATTTATTAACGTATATACCATCTCACATAAAGATGGTTTCTGCTTTCTTATTTCTATTGCCATGTTCCCTTTAAAATAATACTAAGTCCATCCCATAACAAGTCATATGTTTTTCCAGGGTAGAGGGCAAAACAGTAGGCATGACCAAAAACAAAAGATTAAAAATATTCTTATTCCTCTTGGTTTTTTAATCCTTTTCCTAAACTAGGAAGTTAGAATTAATTATTTGCTTGAAGATTCCCACAAGTTATAACTAAGGTAGCACAATCTTAACCACAAATAATCCTTTGACTCAGCTAAAGGTAATTGTAGGATGGCCCTTCTTGTTGAGATATCTAAGTGTACTTCCATTTAAACCTTGTACTTAGAAATAAAAAATCAATCATAGTGAAATCCATGGGCATGGTGATCTGAGAGGGATTTCATTTCTAGTACTAGAATTGATTTATTTGCCTGTTTATTTATATAGAAACTGCTTTAAATTTATCTCCACTGACAGTGAATTTAAAGGATTTAGGAAAACGATCCTAATCTATCCTGAACACAGTTGGAAAGGGAGTATAATGCCTTTCCTCCACCTTTTTGTACTCCTCCTCCTCTCTCACCTCCTCTTCCTTCTTTCTTTTTCTTTCCTAATCAGATTCACAGAGAGAAATGCTGGAAGAGAGCATTTTTAAGCCAATTTGGCAAAGTGTTTCTGTTCCTATACTCTTTAGGCTCTCAAAAGACAGAAATTTACAAATAACAGGATTTGTGGGGAAAAAGTAAAAACTAAGAGCAGCTACTTCTCACAATGAATTTTGGTTGAGTCCTCAAGAAAAAGTGTAACATTTCACTATTAAAAACTATACCTTAAAAGTAGAATAAAGGAGGGAGGCGGAGCCAAGATGGCGGACTAGGCAGACGTTACCTCGGATCCCTCTTACAACAAAGACACGGAAAAACAAGTGAATCGATCACATACATAACAATCTACGAACCCTGAACAACAAACACAGATTTAGAGACGGAGAACGAACTAATACGGGGAAGCAGCGATAGTTTCCAGAGCCTGGAGCCAGTGTACCAGTCAGGTACGGCACAAGCACAGAGACCTGCTCCACCCCCCTGAACTAACCCCGGGAGGGGGACCAGCCGGTTCCACGGGCGGCGTGGGACGCAGCCGGTAGGAGAAGTCCCCGGGAGGCAGTGACTGATCTTGGAGCAGAAAGAGCAGCATCCGAGCCGGGGAACCGTCCCGCAGGGATTTGGACTGCTCGCAGGTACGCCATAAACACGGAGAGTTGCTCCACCTCCTGAACTAACCCCGGGAAGGGGACCAGCCGGGTCGCGCGGGCGGCGTGGGACGCAGCCGGTAGGAGAAGTCCCCGGGAGGCAGCGACTGGTATTGGAGTGGGGAGAACAGCGTTCCAGCCGGGACACTTGGTCGCGGCACAAGCACGGGGAGCTACTCCACCCATCTGAACTAACCCCGGGAGGGGGCCCACCTGGTTCACGGGGGCGGCACGGCCACGCAGCTGGAGGGACGAGAAGTCCCCAGGAGGCAGCGACTGATTTTGGAGTTGAGAGTGTACCGTCCCAGTAGGGGAGCCTTGACGCTGGGCGTGGGGCTGGAAGCGGAGGATCTGACCGTGACTCCAGCGGGCCAGACCCCCTGGGGGCAATCTCCACACAGCCAGCACACATAGGCGACGCGCCCGCGGGAATCTCAGATATAACAGTCATTCCAAGCAAGACAAGCAACTCTGGCTATATTCTGAGGTGCTACTCTCCTATCTCTCTGTTCCCTCCCCCACCCTCCCCAGGCGGCTTCATTAACATCTGAATAGCCTGAGCCAGAAGGAGAACTCTGATAGGGATCTGACTGCAGTTTTTTTTTAGCGGATTTTCTGGAAAAACTAGTTTCCCAGTGATGGCTCGGAGACAACAATCCATATCAAACCACTTAAAGAAGCAGACCATGACAGCTTCTCCAACCCCCCAAACAAAAGAATCAAAATCTTTCCCAAATGAAGATACAATTTTGGAATTATCAGATACAGAATATAAAAAACTAATTTACAGAATGCTTAATGATATCACAAATGAAATTAGGATGTCTGCAGAAAAAGCCAAGGAACACACTGATAAAACTGTTGAAGAACTCAAAAAGATTATTCAAGAACATACTGGAAAAATTAATAAGTTGCAAGAATCCATAGAGAGACAACATGTAGAAATCCAAAAGATTAACAATAAAATAACAGAATTAGACAACACACTAGGAAGTCAGAGGAGCAGACTCGAGCAATTAGAATGCAGACTGGGACATCTGGAGGACCAGGGAATCAACACTAACATAGCTGAAAAAAAATCAGATAAAAGAATTAAAAAAAATGAAGAAACCCTAAGAATTATGTGGGACTCTATCAAGAAGGATAACCTGCGGGTGATTGGAGTCCCAGAACAGGGAGGGGGGACAGAAAACACAGAGAAAATAGTTGAAGAACTTCTGACAGAAAACTTCCCTGACATCATGAAAGACGAAAGGATATCTATCCAAGATGCTCATCGAACCCCATTTAAGATTGATACAAAAAGAAAAACACCAAGACATATTATCATCAAACTCACCAAAACCAAAGATAAACAGAAAATTTTAAAAGCAGCCAGGGAGAAAAGAAAGGTTTCCTTCAAGGGAGAATCAATAAGAATATGTTCAGACTACTCAGCAGAAACCATGCAGGCAAGAAGGGAATGGGACGACATATACAGAACACTGAAGGAGAAAAACTGCCAGCCAAGGATCATATATCCAGCAAAACTCTCTCTGAAATATGAAGGCGAAATTAAGATATTTACAGACAAACACAAGTTTAGAGAATTTGCAAAAACCAAACCAAAGCTACAAGAAATACTAAGGGATATTGTTTGGTCACAGAACCAAT
Source organism: Loxodonta africana (assembly GCF_030014295.1). Lineage (NCBI taxonomy): Eukaryota > Metazoa > Chordata > Mammalia > Proboscidea > Elephantidae > Loxodonta > Loxodonta africana. The sequence continues at coordinate 87,432,040 of NC_087352.1, read as the reverse complement.
AATATCAGATATCAGCACAACACAAGGTCACAAAACAGAACGTCCTGATATCAACTCAAATAGGGAAATCACAAAAACAAACAAATTAAGATTAATTAAAAAAAAAATACACATAACAGGGAATCATGGAAGTCAATAGGTAAAAGATCACAATAATCAAAAAGAGGGACTAAATACAGGAGGCATTGAACTGCCATATGGAGAGTGATACAAGGCGATATAGAACAATACAAGTTAGGTTTTTACTTAGAAAAATAGGGGTATATAATGAGGTAACCACAAAAAGGCATAACAACTCTATAACTCAAGACAGAAACCAAGAAAAACGTAACGACTCAACTAACATAAAGTCAAACACTATGAAAATGAGGATCTCACAATTTACTAAGAAAAACGCCTCAGCACAAAAAAGTGTGTGGAAAAATGAAATTGTCAACAACACACATAAAAAGGCATCAAAATGACAGCACTAAAAACTTATTTATCTATAATTACCCTGAATGTAAATGGACTAAATGCACCAATAAAGAGACAGAGAGTCACAGACTGGATAAAGAAACACGATCCATCTATATGCTGCCTACAAGAGACACACCTTAGACTTAGAGACACAAACAAACTAAAACTCAAAGGATGGAAAAAAGTATATCAAGCAAACAATAAGCAAAAAAGAAGAGGAGTAGCAATATTAATTTCTGACAAAATAGACTTTAGACTTAAATCCACCACAAAGGATAAAGAAGGACACTATATAATGATAAAAGGGACAATTGATCAGGAAGACATAACCATATTAAATATTTACGCACCCAATGACAGGGCTGCAAGATACATAAATCAAATTCTAACAGAACTGAAAAGCGAGATAGATACCTCCACAATTATAGTAGGAGACTTCAACACACCACTTTCGGAGAAGGACAGGACATCCAGTAAGAAGCTCAACAGAGACACGGAAGATCTAATTACAACAATCAACCAACTTGACCTCATTGACTTATACAGAACTCTCCACCCAACTGCTGCAAAATATACTTTTTTTTCCAGCGCACATGGAACATTCTCTAGAATAGACCACATATTAGGTCATAAAACAAACCTTTGCAGAGTCCAAAACATTGAAATATTACAAAGCATCTTCTCAGACCACAAGGCAATAAAACTAGAGATCAATAACAGAAAAACGAGGGAAAAGAAATCAAATACTTGGAAAATGAACAATACCCTCCTGAAAAAAGACTGGGTTATAGAAGACATCAAGGAGGGAATAAGGAAATTCTTAGAAAGCAACGAGAATGAAAATACTTCCTATCAAAACCTCTGGGACACAGCAAAAGCAGTGCTCAGAGGCCAATTTATATCGATAAATGCACACATACAAAAAGAAGAAAGAGCCAAAATCAGAGAACTGTCCCTACAACTTGAACAAATAGAAACTGAGCAACAAAAGAATCCATCAGGCACCAGAAGAAAACAAATAATAAAAATTAGAGCTGAACTAAATGAATTAGAGAACAGAAAAACAATCGAAAGAATTAACAAAGCCAAAAGCTGGTTCTTTGAAAAAATTAACAAAATTGATAAACCATTGGCTAGACTGACTAAAGAAATACAGGAAAGGAAACAAATAACCCGAATAAGAAATGAGAAGGACCACATCACAACAGAACCAAATGAAATTAAAAGAATCATTTCAGATTATTATGAAAAATTGTACTCTAACAAATTTGAAAACCTAGAAGAAATGGATGAATTCCTGGAAAAACACTACCTACCTAAACTAACACATTCAGAAGTAGAACAACTAAATAGACCCATAACAAAAAAAGAGATTGAAACGGTAATCAAAAAACTCCCAACAAAAAAAAGTCCTGGCCCGGACGGCTTCACTGCAGAGTTCTACCAAATTTTCAGAGAAGAGTTAACACCACTACTACTAAAGGTATTCCAAAGCATAGAAAATGACGGAATACTACCCAACTCATTCTATGAAGCCACCATCTCCCTGATACCAAAACCAGGTAAAGACATTACAAAAAAAGAAAATTATAGACCTATATCCCTCATGAACATTGATGCAAAAATCCTCAACAAAATTCTAGCCAATAGAATCCAACGACACATCAAAAAAATAATTCACCCTGATCAAGTGGGATTTATACCAGGTATGCAAGGCTGGTTTAATATCAGAAAAACCATTAATGTAATCCATCACATAAATAAAACAAAAGACAAAAACCACATGATCTTATCAATTGATGCAGAAAAGGCATTTGACAAAGTCCAACACCCATTCATGATAAAAACTCTTACCAAAATAGGAATTGAAGGAAAATTCCTCAACATAATAAAGGGCATCTATGCAAAGCCAACAGCCAATATCACTCTAAATGGAGAGAACCTGAAAGCATTTCCCTTGAGAACGGGAACCAGACAAGGATGCCCTTTATCACCACTCTTATTCAACATCGTGTTGGAAGTCTTAGCCAGGGCAATCAGGCTAGACAAAGAAATAAAAGGTATCCGGATTGGCAAGGAAGAAGTAAAGTTATCACTATTTGCAGATGACATGATTATATACACAGAAAACCCTAAGGAATCCTCCAGAAAACTACTGAAACTAATAGAAGAGTTTGGCAGAGTCTCAGGTTATAAAATAAACATACAAAAATCACTTGGATTCCTCTACATCAACAAAAAGAACACCGAAGAGGAAATAACCAAATCAATACCATTCACAGTAGCCCCCAAGAAGATAAGATACTTAGGAATAAATCTTACCAAGGATGTAAAAGACCTATACAAAGAAAACTACAAAGCTCTACTACAAGAAATTCAAAAGGACATACTTAAGTGGAAAAACATACCTTGCTCATGGATAGGAAGACTTAACATAGTAAAAATGTCTATTCTACCAAAAGCCATCTATACATTTAACGCACTTCCGATCCAAATTCCAATGTCATATTTTAAGGGGATAGAGAAACAAATCACCAATTTCATATGGAAGGGAAAGAAGCCCCGGATAAGCAAAGCACTACTGAAAAAGAAGAAGAAAGTGGGAGGCCTCACCTTACCTGACTTCAGAACCTATTATACAGCCACAGTAGTCAAAACAGCCTGGTATTGGTACAACAACAGACATATAGACCAATGGAACAGAATTGAGAACCCAGACATAGATCCATCCACGTATGAGCAGCTGATATTTGACAAAGGACCAGTGTCAATTAACTGGGGAAAAGACAGCCTTTTTAACAAATGGTGCTGGCATAACTGGATATCCATTTGCAAAAAAATGAAACAGGACCCATACCTCACACCATGCACAAAAACTAACTCCAAGTGGATCAAAGACCTAAACATAAAGACTAAAACGATAAAGATCATGGAAGAAAAAATTGGGACAACCCTAGGAGCCCTAATACAAGGTATAAACAGAATACAAAACATTACCAAAAATGATGAAGAGAAACCCGATAACTGGGAGCTCCTAAAAATCAAACACCTATGCTCATCTAAAGACTTCACCAAAAGAGTAAAAAGACCACCTACAGATTGGGAAAGAATTTTCAGCTATGACATCTCCGACCAGCGCCTGATCTCTAAAATCTACATGATTCTGTCAAAACTCAACCACAAAAAGACAAACAACCCAATCAAGAAGTGGGCAAAGGATATGAACACACATTTCTCTAAAGAAGATATTCAGGCAGCCAACAGATACATGAGAAAATGCTCTCGATCATTAGCCATTAGAGAAATGCAAATTAAAACTACGATGAGATTCCATCTCACACCAGCAAGGCTGGCATTAATCCAAAAAACACAAAATAATAAATGTTGGAGAGGCTGCGGAGAGATTGGAACTCTCATACACTGCTGGTGGGAATGTAAAATGGTACAACCACTTTGGAAATCTATCTGGCGTTATCTTAAACAGTTAGAAATAGAACTACCATACAAGCCAGAAATCCCACTCCTAGGAATATACCCTAGAGATACAAGAGCCTTCATACAAACAGATATATGCACACCCATGTTTATTGCAGCTCTGTTTACAATAGCAAAAAGTTGGAAGCAACCAAGGTGTCCATCAACGGATGAATGGTTAAATAAATTGTGGTATATTCACACAATGGAATACTACGCATCGATAAAGAACAGTGACGAATCTCTGAAACATTTCATAACATGGAGGAACCTGGAAGGCATTATGCTGAGCGAAATTAGTCAGAGGCAAAAGGACAAATATTGTATAAGACCACTATTATAAGATCTTGAGAAATAGTAAACCGGAGAAGAACACATACTTTTGTGGTTACGAGGGGGGGAGGGAGGGAGGGTGGGAGAGGGTTTTTTTTATTGATTAATCAGTAGATAAGAACTGCTTTAGGTGAAGGGAAAGACAACACTCAATACATGGAAGGTCAGCTCAATTGGACTGGACCAAAAGCAACGAAGTTTCCGGGATAAAATGAATGCTTCAAAGGTCAGCGGAGCAAGCGCGGGGGTCTGGGGAGCATGGTTTGCGGGGACTTCTAAGTCAATTGGCAAAATAATTCTATTATGAAATCATTCTGCATCCCACTTTGAAAGGTGGCGTCTGGGGTCTTAAATGCTAACAAGCAGCCATCTAAGATGCAGCAATTGGTCTCAACCCACCTGGAGCAAAGGAAAATGAAGAACACCAAGCCCACATGACAACTAAGAGCCCAAGAGACAGAAAGGGCCACATGAACCAGAGACCTACATCATCCTGAGACCAGAAGAACTAGTTGGTGCCCGGCCACAATTGATGACTGCCCTGACAGGGAGCTCAGCAGAGGACCCCTGAGGGAGCAGGAGATCAGTGGGATGCAGACCCCAAATTCTCATAAGAAGACCAAACTTAATGGTCTGACTGAGACTGGAGGAATCCCGGCGGCCATGCTCCCCAGACCTTCAGTTGACACAGGACAGGAACCATCCCCGAAGACAACTCATCAGAAATGAAAGGGACTGGTCGGCGGGTGGGAGAGAGATGCTGATGAAGAGTGAGCTAATTATATCAGGTGGACACTTGAGATTGTGTTGGCAACTCTTGTCTGGAGGGGGGATGGGAGGATAGAGAGAGAGGGAAGCCGGCAAAATTGTCAAGAAAGGAGAGACTGAAAGGGCTGACTCAAGACGGGGAGAGTAAGTGGGAGTAGGGAGTGAGATGTATGTAAACTTATATGTGACAGACTGATTGGATTTGTAAACGTTCACTTGAAGCTTAATAAAAGTTATTATAAAAAAAAAAAAAAGTAGAATAAAATCGGGGACATACCAAATTCACACTAAAGAAAAAAGTTATTATTGAACGGTTCACATGCAGCAGTAACACACAACTCGATTAGCAAAAAAAATGCCATTGCCATCTCTCAGCAGGTAATGGGTTATTTCAGAGTAGCAAGCCAACGGGCCCATTCCAATTAAAAAAAAAAAAAAAGATAAGTATTTACTTGCCAATTTTCATGTTAACTTGATCCCTAATCCCTGGATACATTCCAACCAGATAATAGAGATCCTCATTCCCATTAGATTTAAATGGGATTCATTCCAAGGACTCCAACACTGAGATGTCTCAATTCCTTTTTTCCCTTAACTCTACAATGGAATTAATTTTTGTGGTTTGCTTCTCTATGGTGTTACATTTGATAAAAAATTTCTAAATGTTCACTTCATTGTATATAGATAATTTATGAAAGAAATATTCCCTGAACTAATATATTCTGGATTAAATTGTAACAAGCTACCTCATAGAAAAAATATAAATGTGGGTTTTAGGAATATAATATCTTTGCTAAGGAGGCAGGTTATGAAAATTCAAATGTAATTTAGGGTACCTTCTAAGGGTTGGGAGTCCTGATGGTGCAGTGGGTAAGAGCTTAGCTGCTAACCATAAGGTCAGCAGTTTGAATTCACCAGCCACTCCTTGGAAACTCTATGGAGCAGTTCTACTCCGTTGTGTAGGGTGGCTATGAGTTGGAATTGACTCGACAACAACGGGATTGGTTTCTTGTTTTTTTTTTTTTAATTGAACTTTAGATGAAGGTTTACAGAACGAGGCAAAAAATGTTTAAAACCATGAAACCTTACTAGTAATCAAAGATACTAGTAAAAGTAAAACTAGAATAACAAAGAGCTTCCCTTTTCCTTTATCAAAATTCCTTTAGCAATTTTTTAAAAATAATTTTTATTGTGCTTTAAGTGGAAGTTTACAAATCAAGTCAGTCTCTCACATATAAACTTATATACACCTTACTACATACTCCCATTTACTCTCCCCCTAATGAGTCAGCCCACTCCCTCCTTCCAGTCTCTCCTTTTGTGACCATTTTGCCAGTTTCTAACCCTCTCTACCCTCCCATCTCCCCTCCAGACAGGAGATGCCAACGTAGTCTCAAGCATCCACTTGATGCAAGTAGCTCACTCCTCATCAGCATCTCTCTCCAACCCATTGTCCAGTTCAATCCATGTCTGATGAGTTGGCTTTGGGAATGGTTCCTGTCCTGGACCAACAGAAGGTTTGGGGACCATGACCACCAGGGTCCTTCTAGTCTTAGTCAGACCATTAATTCTGGCCTTTTTATGAGAATTTGGGGTCTGGATCCCACTGTTCTCCTGCTCCCTCAGGGGTTCTCTGTTGTGTTCCCTGAGGTTGTGGCTGGGTACCATCCAGTTCTTCTGGTCTCAGGATGATGTAGTCTCTAGTTCACGTAGCCATTTCTGTCTCTTGGGCTCATAATTACCTTGTGACCTTGGTATTCTTCATTCTCCTTTGATTCTGGTGGGTTGAGATTCATTGATGCATTTTAGGTGGCCGCTTCCTAACATTTAAGACCCCAGATGCCACACTTCAAAGTGGGATGCAGAATGTTCTCTTAATAGATTTGATTTTGCCAATTGACTTAGATGTCCCCTGAAGCCATAGTCCCCAAACCCCTGCCCCTGCTTTGCTGACCTTAGAAGCATTCAGTTTATTCAGGAAACTGCTTTGCTTTTGGTTTAGTCCAATTGTGCTGACCTCCCTGCATACCACAAAAGAACGTGTTCTTCTCAGTTTAAACTATTTCTCAAGATCTTATAATAGTGGTCTCATACAATAATTGTCCTTTTGCAACTGACTAATTTCACTCAGCATAATGCCTTCCAGGTTCCTCCATGTTATGAAATGTTTCACAGATTCACCACTGTTCTTTATCAATGCATAGTATTCCACTGTGTGAACATACCATAATTTATTTATCCATTCATCAGTTGATGGACATCTTGGTTTTTTTTTTTTTTTTTAACCCCTAAGAGTAGAGAAGGCTAAAAATGAGAATAAAAATAGACAGTAGTGAGACTTTATATAAGTTATATGCTGCTAATAAGCAGGGTTTATGAGAGTTTTGCCTTCCATTTATTCCTTTACCAACACTCTTTCTTTCTTTATGTAGATAAATTTCTTACCTATATCATTTCTTTTCTTCCTGAAAAACTGCTTTCAACATTTCTTGCAGGGAAGATCTGCTGGAGATTAATTGAATTCTCTCAGTTTTTGTTTATCTGGGGAAGTCTTAATTTCTCCTTCACTTTTGAAGGATGATTTTACAGGATATAGAACTTTAGGTCAGTGATTTTTTTTTCTTCCAACACATTAAATGTTTCACTCCATTCTCTTTTGCTTGCAAGATTTCTGATAAGTAATCTTATCCTCATAGGTAAGGTGTTTTTTCCTTCTGGCGTCTTTCAGGATTTTCTCTTTGTCTTTGGTTTTCTTCAAGTTGATTATGATATGCATAGGTGTACGTTTTTTGGTATTTATCTTACTTGGTATTCTATGCATTTCCTGGCCTTGTGATTAGGTGTCTGTTCTTGGCTATTACTATTTCAAATATTTCTTCTGCTCCGTTCTTTCTTCTTTTGGTATTCTAATTTAACATGTGTTTTAGGTTTTGGAATTGTCCCACAGTTCTGGAATGTTCTGTTTTGATTTTTTTTTCCCCATTATTATTATTAATCTTTGGGTTTCAGTTTGGGAAGTTCCTACTGACATATCGTCAAGCTCACAGATTCTTTCCCCAGCCATTGAGGGCATTCTTCTTTTCCTGTTACAGTGTTTTAGCATTTCCCTTTTGACTCTTCCTTACAGTCTCAATCTCTATGATTACATTACTCACCTTTTCTTGCATGTTATCTACTTTCTTCATTAGCACCCTTAATATATTAATCATAGTTTTAATCACAGTTGTTTTAAATTTCGTGTCTGATAATTCCAATATCTGTGTCATGTCTTAGTCTGGTTTTGATGCTTGCTTTGTCTCCTCAGACAGGTTTTTTTGTTTGTTTTGTTTTGCCTTTAGCATACCTTGGAACATTTTGTTGAAAGCCAAATATGATATATCAGGTAATAAATCTTGAGTGAATATTTATGTTAATCTGGCTAGGATTGTGTTTAATGTTTGCTGTAGCTGTAGATGCCAGAGGTTTCAAATTTCTCAAGTGATACTGTGTTTATCTTCGTGTTGACTATACGCTTCCCTAAGTACTCCTCCTGAGAGAGTCTGCATCTTGCAACTCTTTTAGCTATAACCCACTGTTATTATAATGAAGCCCTGTTGGTGGGGTGTAAGGTGTGGAGGAGGGGAAGCACTCTAAAATCTTATGATTAAATTTCAATCTTTTAGTGAGCCTGTGTCCCAGGGCTGTGACATTCACAGGTGTTTCTTAACTTTTTCCTCCTTTAGGTGAGATTGGAAGGCTAAAAGGGGGCCCGTGAAAAATTAATTTTAGGGCAAAGCTGTTTGCTTTGGTGGCCATCTAAGATACTCCACTTGTCTCAGGCTCTCTGTAGCAAGGGAGAATGAAAAAAAAAACAAAGACACAAGGGAAAGATAAGTCCAAAGGACTATTGGACTGCAACTACCACAGCCTCCACCACACTGAGTCCAGCACAACTAGATGGTGCTACCATCTACCAACTACCACCACTGACTGCTCTGACAAGGATCACAACAGAGGGACCCAAACAGAGCTGAAGAAAAATGTAGAACAAAATTCAAACTCACAAAAAATGACCAGACTTACTGGTCTGACAGAGACTGGAGAAATCCCGAAAGTATGGCTCCCAGACATCCTGTTAACTCAGTACTGAAGTCACTCCTGAGATTCACCTCTCAGCCAAAGATTAGATAGGCCCATAAAACAAAATGAGATTAAAAGGTTACACCACCCAGAGACAAGGACAGGAAGGCAGGAGGGGAAAGGAAAGCTGATAATGGGGAACCCAAGGTCTAAAAGGGGAGAGTGTTGACATGTAGTGGGTTTGGCAACCAATGTCACAAAACAATATGCATATCAATTGTTTAATGAGAAACTAATTTGCTCTGTAAACCTTCATCTAAAGCACACACACAAAAAAAACTGTTTACTTTGGGCCTTATTTTATACTGTTTGCTGCTATAAGCATTGATGGGACCATAGGTAGTGAAAGGGTGAGAAGGATGAGGCTTTTAGGGGACTTAACTCTGAAGAAAGACTGGGGATACTAGGATTACCTCAAACAGAATTATGGAGCAGAATGGCAGCTGGGGTGATGTCAACTGGCTCATGTTTCCTCAGTGAGTTAAAGAGATGAAGTAAAGTCTTGCACTGGGAGATGAAATGCAGGTGAATCGACCAAAGGAGGCTTGAGTAATTCAAGGACTGGGATAGAAACAATAAGCCAACTATATAACAATAGACACATAGACCAATGGAATAGAATTGAGAGTCCTGAAATAAACCCACATATCTATGGTCACCTGATTTTTTACAAGGGCACTACGTCCACTTGATGCAGAAAGAAGAGCCTCTTCAATAAATGGTGTTGGGAAAATGGGATTTACACATACACAAAATTGAAACAGGATCCAAGTCTCACACCATACCCAAAAACAAATAAAAAACGAATTAAAAACCTAAATGGGTAACTAAAACCATACAACTCTTAGAAGAAAATGCAGGGGGAATACTGTCGAGCCTATCTATTAACAATGGATTATCTAGTATAACAACAAAAGCGAAAACAACAAAAGACAAAATAGATGAAAGAGACCTCAAAAAAATTAAAAACTTTAGTTTTTCAAAAGGCTTTATCAAAAAAGTAAAAAGACAAGCCACCAACTGGGAGAATAACTTCAGAAACCACATATCTAATAAGAATCTAATAACCAAAGTATATATAAAGCTTCAACAACTTAACAACAAAAACACAAATAACCCAATCATAAAATGAGCAAAGGACTTGAATAGACATTTCACCAAAAAGGACATTCAAATGGCCACTCACCAAACACATGAAAAGATGCTCAATGTTGTTAGGCCATCATAGAGATGCCAATCAAAACCACAGTGAGATACAATTTCACTCACACTGGAATGGCTAAGATTGAAAAAGAGAAAATAACAAATGTTGGTGACGATGTGGGAAAATTGGAACCCTTACCCCATTGCTGATGGAATGCAAAATGGAACAGCCGTTGTGGAGAACAGTGTGATGGTTCCTCAAAAAAACTAAAAATACAACTACCATATGACACAGAAATTCCACTCCTAGGTATATACCCAAAAGACTTGATAGCAGAGACTCAATCAGAGACTTGTACATCAATGTTCATTGAAGCACTATTCACAATAGCCAAAAGGCAGAAACAATCTAAATGCTCACCAACAGATGAACGGATAAACGAAATGTGGTGCATACGTACAATGGAATATTACTCAGGCAGTAGAAGAAACAAAGTCTTAATACATGCTATGGATGGAGCTTGAAGGCACTATGCTGAATGAAATGTCAATAACAAAAGGACAAATATTGTACGACCTCACTTACATAAAAAGGCAAACGTGTAGAGACCAAAGTTTATTAGTGGTTACTGGGGAAGGAGAGAGGAGGAAAGGGGAGGGGTTGTTGCTTATGGAATATTGAGTTTTGGTTTATGGTGATGGAAAATTCACAGTGATTAAGGGTTGGGTTGCACAGCCAATTATTGTAATTGCTGTCAATAAGTTGTACACTTGTAAAAAGTTGAATTGGCAAAAGTTGCGTAATAGGATATTTACAATAATCACACACACAAAAAAGTAGCTGCTGAGACTGTTTATGCATAACCAAACACCTCGTGGGATTTACTTCCTTGGTTTGGAGGTTTAAGGTTACTATCTCATGGAACTTTCCAGTTAATTGGCCTAATAACATGCTTAATGCTTCTATTCTACCTTCTAGTTCATTGCCTAGTACCTGGGGTCTTAAAAGCTTGCATGCAGCCACCCAAGATACATCAATTGCTCTGTATTTGCCTGGAGCAACAGAGGAAGAAGGAGAGTCAGGAATAGGAAGAGGAAATGAAATGTGTGGTTAATTGCCTCCGTGAACAACTGCCTCCTTTGCCATGAGACCAGAAAAACTGAATGGTGCCCAGCTATGATTACTGAATATTTTGATCAAAGATTCTATAGAAGAATCATTATCAACAGAGATAAAATGCAGAACAGGATTTCAAGTTCTCATGGAATCCAGACTTTCTGGAGCCATGGAAGCTACATGAACCCCTGAAATTATGGCTCTGAGAGAATTTTTAAACATTAAATGAAATATATCCCCTGAAGTCTTCTTAAAATCAAACCATAGCTTAACTTAATTAGTAAAAAAATGTCTACGTTGAGCATTATGCTCTTTTAAGAACTATCTATATGAGATCAAGTTGCCAACAGCAACCCGAAAGGTTAGATAGGAACCTTAGAGCGCAGTGAGTTTGTTAATGGGGGAGGAATAACTCAGAAAAGGAGGGTGAGAATGGTTGCACAACTTGAAGAATGTAATCAGTGTCACCGAATTGTACATGTAGAAATTGTTGAATTGGTGTATGCTTTGTTGTGCATATTCTCAACAACAAGTAAATAAAAGAATGAGCTAACTAGACAGAAAGTACAAGTAGTTGAAAATCTAGTCAGTGAGATAATCTTCTTGGCAGAGGGAATGGTAAGTGTCAAATCCCCCAGGCAGAAGCATTCCTGGTGTTTTGGAGAAAGAGAAAGCAGGCAGGAGAAGCAGAAGAGCAGAAGGAAATGACATTGGGGAGGTTATAAGGCCACGTCATAGGAAACCTTGTAAGGCATTGTAAAGACTTTGTCTTTTACCCAGAGTGAGATGAGAGCTATTGGAGAGTTTTGAACAGAGAACTGACATGGAATGACTTATAATGCCGAAGGATCAGACTGTAGGAGTGCAAGGGAAGATGTAGAAAGGAAGTGATTACAATCATCCAGGAAGGAATCCTGGTGGCTCAGCCAAGGGAGGATTAGTGGAGGTGGTGAGACAGGGTCACATTCTGGATATATTTCAAAAGGAGGGCCAAGAAAATTTCCTGACAGATAGGATGAGGAGTGTGAGAGAAAAAGGGGAGTCAAAGATGACTCCAAGTTTTTTAGCCTGAGCAACTGAAAGGAAAGAATTGCCATTTCCTGTGATGGGAAGACTGGATCACAAACAGGTTTGGAGCTTGGTTTGGTTTTCAGTGATAAGAGGTTGGGAAGGTGAGGAAGAGCCAGGAGCAGAAAATGAAAAGGAATAACCAGTGAGATAAGAGGAAAACTAGGAGAGTGTGGTGCCCCCAGGGGCCAAGTAAAAAGAAAGTGTTTTAAGGAGGAGGAATTGATTGATTACGTCAACTGTTGGGATAATTTAAGATGAGGACTGATAACTGACCTTTGGATTTAGCAATCGAGACACTGGCGACCCTGACAATTGCAGTTCCAGTGATCATTCAGGGTATCCTTTAAGCAAGAAAAGAAAAGATATGTTGCATATAATTCCAGGTTGAGAAATGAGGAAGTGTGGTCATTGTCAAGAGGTTAAAGTCTGTTTGGCAAGTTCTCTGAACAGTAATGGCATGACTTTGGCCCCATCCTGTCTCCTGGCTCAACCACTTCTCATGAGTTATGGTTCAAGTTTGTTAGTGAGTTCAGGGATGGGGCCCATGCCCTCATATGTAACCTTGAACCGGTTCCAAAATGACTTTGATTTTCTCACTAGGAAAATCAATATAATTCTCACTACTAAACTAAAATATCAAAACCTGGGAAATGCTGGTCTGAGGGAACAATGTTGGCACTAGGCTTTCCAAGACATCCTTAAGTCTGTGGAAGTGAAAATTTGAAAAATAGAGAAAAAGAAAAACTGCCAATCTAAATGCAAAGGATGGATTAGGTGGCCCCCACATAATTTGCAAGGCTCTGTTAAAATTAGTGAGATTCTGGTAAGAATGGACATTCCCCGTTAGTGTAATGTTTTTCCCCCCTTTGGAATTCAGGAAGTGTTTTTCAAGTGAGTAAATAAATGAAACAAATCAGTTATTAGGGTTCATTAGCTGCCTTTCAGTAGCTTTCCTTGACTAATCAATCTAACCACATACTAATCATTATTCTTGTTTGTCGGGTCCATGAGGACTATGTCATGACACTGATTTCTTTATATTTCTTACCACACTAAGTTCGATGTTATAGCTGTACTTAATACAGAAAAAATTTTAAAAAAGAAATCGAACTGTTAACTCAAGTTAAGGAAATAAACTTAATTTAAATCTTCAAGATAAAGAGGTAAGAGGGACAATCCAAATAAGCTTTTCAAAGCTCAGATTATGGTGGTTTGCAGGATTAAATAAATCGTAGCCTTATTTGCCAAGCATTCCTCTGATGTTTGGTACTCAATGCCTTTATCAGAAGGCTTCCATCCATCAATCACAAACTATTATTTACTGTTGCCAGTCACTGACTTCAGGTGTCTCCAGGGCTACAACCTTATTCTCCCAAGGGCCCTGTGTAATTTTGTGTGGCATTGTCAGCTGGGAGGCCAGTTGTTTTCTTGGTTGCATGTACTTCAGGGTGCCCAAGTAGATGATGTAACTATAGCCTTACAAGCCTAACTCCATATGCACCACCACAGGGCATCTCAGCTAGCTTACTTTCTTTCTTATCAACAAAAGATAAACTCACATCACTGCTTATATCAGTAACAAAAAACAAACAGACAAACGGAGGGGTTTGAGAGAGGTCAATCCCAGTCAGGGATCATTTGTCTCATGTTTTTTTAGTCACATTCAAGATGCAAGTAATAATATCTGTGATTTTCAGCAATGGGATTGATGATGAGGTTACGTTGGAAAAGCAGTATGTTAACACTAACTTAAGAAATAATTTGGGATCTTCTATCCTTTTGGAATTAGTAAAACAAACACTGTGAACTTTAACACAATAGAGATGCGTATTTGAAAATAGCATGTTGCTGTTTTCTGTTTTCCCCACTGCCATGCTATTGGTCATACAATACATGAGACTGTGGCAGAACTTCCAAAATAAACTTGATCTTTAGGGTTGTTCAACAATGATGGGTGAACCTTAGAAAGTTCCGAGATTCTGTCCAAACGGAGGACTAATGTTCTTGTGCCAGTTTTCGGTAGCTCTGAGTTATTGAGCTGAAGTTTTCACAATGGCAATTTCTTGACTGTTTCATACCGGTAACAGGAAATTATACAAAAAGAACAACTTTTCTGAATACTCCTTCATCCATTCAACAACAATTCATTATAATTTCTAGTCTTTTGCCTGAGCCTGTGTTAAGACATTTGAAAACAAGGAACATGGTATTCAGGTTTGCAAAGAGGGATCTGGAAACCTACTCTTTATAGATTTGCCACATGCCTTTTGTCCCCCCTGTCTTGTGTGGAGATCATCCACCAGAGATACTTACCTCAAGGTTGACAGCTATGCTCACCAATGAGAGAGGCAGGCTCTCCCAGCCAGGGCTTAGCAAGAAATGGGGGGAATTTCCTATTCTTATCCTGTGTAATTATAGATAAATCACAGATGTTGCTAAAAGGCTTTTCCATAACAATGGCATCAAACACTAAAATAAAATCCAATAGGCCAACCATAAAGAGCACAGCTGGGGTTCTTCTAGATAGTGGGATACACCACTGGGACCTCAGAGCAATGATAATAACGACTTCCATTGTAGGACAATTTATAATTGCCGATACACTTACACCTTCACTGCTCACTGAGAGGACATTTCTGTGAGGAGAATAGGATGGGCCTTACATGCCCACCACCCAGATCTGAGGGCAAGTCTTTAAGACCACACAGGTAGCAACCCGCAGAGCCAGGGTTGGAATCACGGTTCTAAATTCCCATCCAAATCCACTATGTTGCCACTGGGATGAAATCTTCAGCTTCTTTTTAGTTTCCTAAATATTTTGAAAGTTATTTTTGATTTATAAAAGTATAAATTGTACCTAAACTCGAATTCTGACACTGTCAAATACCAGTGGGCAAATAATGTAATCTTCTTAAGCATCAGTCTCCTCAGCTCTAAAAAGGGAGCCTGTTAACCATGTTATAAGAATTAAAAAGAATAATTCATGTGAAACATAAAGCCTAATAAGCGTTCAGTTAGAATATAGCTTTAATTATTAATAATAAATTTAATATAGGCCCATTGTAGAAAATGCATCAGTATAATGAAGAGGGTAACAATCACCCATAAGTCCACCATTCTGATACAACCACTGAAACATTATGGCATATGTTTCGCTTCTTGATATACTACCCTAAAACTTACCCTTTGCCATCAAGTCAGTTCCAACTCATAGCGACCCTAAAGGACAGAGTAGAACTGCCCCATAGGGTTTCCAAGGAGCACCTGGTGGATTCGAACTTGGTATTACATAAAGCAGCTTGCACTATAGACCTAGCCCTTGAGCTACAGAACCAAGGAGCGGCTGGTGGATTCAAACTGCTGACCTTTTGGTTAGTTGCCTAGCTCTTAACAACCGTACCACCAGGGCTCCTCCGGCTAAGAAGAACATTTTAGTTAAAATTTTCACCCTTTTTTGGTTACTTCTGAATATTTTCATTTCCTAAAAGATAAGAAAATATTTAAGACCCTCCTTACATATTTTTTTTTTTTTTTACATATTAGCGACTGGTTTCCAGAAAGGGTGTATCTACTGCTATCCCCAGAAGTATTTGAGAATGCCAGGAGAGCTGGGGTTCTCAGCCACTCCTCCTCCTCCGCCTCCTCCAGGTCCTGGTTAAATGTCACCCTCTCAAGAAGACATTTCCTGGTCATCTAGATGGCGGGAGCTCCCCTAGTGTGTGCTCCCATGGTACATCTTGTAATTTCCCAACTGTCTGATTTCGCCCATAGATGAGCAATGAATTTCTACCAAAAAGGACACTGTTTTCTCTGAAAAGGGAACTCATTGAGATGGACTGATTATTTTCTGTATTGTTGCTGATTTTCATAAAATTTCAGGAAAAACTTCTCTGGCTCATTTAACTTTTACCAACACAATAGACATTTCTAAATATTATAACAACCCATTGCCGTCAAGTTGATTCTGACTCATAGCAACCCTGTATACATTAAATATTACCATTACTTTAAAATAGATGAAAATCTATCCTTAAGGGAACCTATAGAAAACTCTTATTTTAAAATAAAATAACCCAAATAGCCAAAAATAGGTGAGTGGTTAAGTAAGTTGGGGCAAATCTATATGATAGTACTGTCTGTAGGTATTAAAAATAGTATTCATGAAGAGTCTATAATAACATGGGGAAGCACATGTTAAATGGTGCGGGGAAAGTAACTGCTAAAAAATCAGAATGGAAATATAGCACAAAAAGACAAGTAAGATATAGTTAACGTTGAGACTATGGGTGACCAAAATTGCTTTTATTGAGTGTTTTCTTTCTTTCTGATAAAAACACAGCAATGAAGGATAGAGGTGTGGAAAAAACATTATTTAGAATCTATGGTCCCTGTTTACCAAGCTATAAAACAGGAAAGGTTTTTTTCCTGTTTCTTTCTTTTTTTTTTTTTTAAACTAATGGTAATTTCTAAACTTTTCAATCCATTTTTTGTACTGTGAATTCAAAGTCCATAATAGCTCAATATATAAGGAATCTGGTACAATAAGCCAACAAATCAGTAAATAAATCTTTCTGAATTCTTCATTTGCTTCTGAAGGTTTTTGGGTATCTTCAGTTTCAGGAGCATTTATAATTATCCCAGTTTTGACTTAAAAAACTTGCAGGCCTCTCGACAAAACTTACCACACCTCTGTTTAATTCGATGAAATATGCATTAGTAGCCAAGTACTTAACAAACACCAGGTCACTTCACTGTCTTCATCTTGATCAGTAGTTAAAGGGCACTTACTAAGCAATGGCTTGAACGCCGCATTACAACTTGGTATTACATAAAGCAGCTTGCACTGTAGACCTGGCCCCTGAGCTACAGAACCCTACAGGCTAATGACCTGTGATCAACAGACTCATCTTTCCACGAACCACATGACAAACCTCCTGGACTGAAAGCCAAGGGAATTTATGGTTTTCCAGAGAAACATGAGATTTGCCTTGACAGTTTCACATAGTTTTATCCTGAAGCCAGACAAAGAGCTGAAGTTTCATCTTCTCTCGCCTTTCCTGGGATCAAGGCCTTTGATGGAAGGAGATCACTGGGAATCTATCCCTCGGCCTGGAGGTGTTAGAGGCAGAAACCAGACATAAAAATACTGCTCTCTGTGGGCCTCTGGGAAAATACCTAGCCATCGCTGCCCTGGTCCACCAGTCCCATCTTGCGCCTTTGTCTCCAGCATTAGCACATGTGCTGACTCCCAGCAGTGTGTGTGTCTGAGGGTGGGGGGTGGAGGGCAGAGGTGTGGAGAAGAGCCAGCAAGTGATGCCCGCTCAGACCACTGGCAGCCATCATGAGGCTCTGGGCTGGATTTTGAAACGTTCTACCACTATTCCTGCCTGGAGCCCAAAGTTCTACCATTTTAAAGTTAACCTTTCACATTCCATTCTTCCCCTGAACCCTGCAACATAGTATCCTTGCTTTTCTCACAGCTTCAGCATCAAGACTCCTTTTGAGCAAAAGTTTTACAAGCAATAGATAGTCCTAGTGCCAATGTATCTTAGCCAGTTTCTACAGTCAAAGTAAAACAAAGAAAGGAAACTTTATAAAAATGAGTGTTGTGAAAATGGAACCAGACACAATAAATAATACCTAGTGTGCACAGTTAATGACCTAAAGGTTTAGCATCTCAGAGGATTTCTTGAGGCCTCCATGCATAGAGTTTTGAGAGGAAGGTGACATTTTCTAATTGAGAGCCTGGAGGGAAGGGGTCCTCTGAAGTGGATATGGTCAAATATAGAGTATGGATTGCCTATGGCAAAAGAGGAAGAAACAACTTGCTGTGTATCCAGGATACCTTGTCACTGTGGATGATATACATGGATATGAAGCAACTGGAAGAGACATCATGGCCATCTGTTGGAAAATGTGGTGTGTTAGAAGAAATGACAGGAGTTTGGTGTGGCTGGAACATGTGGGGTAGGGGAGGGTGGTGGTAGGAGGGATGAGGTGGTAAAGGCTGAAAGACAAGAAGAAAGGGATACGCAGGCCAAGTTCATGAAGGGTCCTGTTGAAGATTTGAAAGTTATTGAATCATTTAAGTATGATGGTTGCATGATCAGATTCATGCTTTAGAAAAATTACTTTTGTAAAATATGGAGAATGGATTGGAGGGGGGCAAAAGTAGAGATAGACCAAGTACAATGTCCAAGCAAAGTACTACAGTGGCCTGGATTAAGGTAGTGGCAATGGAGGTTGAGAGACATATTTGGATTTGGGAGCTAGAATTCATAGGACTTGGTGATTGACTAAGGAATAGGAGTTTGGAGAGTCAGTAAAGGAGAAGGATAGGGCGTAACGGGCAGTAGAGAAGAGCCTAGGATGGCTGCCAGATTTTGGCTCAGGCACCTCAGTAAAAGGTGGCACCAAGTCAATGAGGGAACCCAGAAAAAGAGGCACATTAGGGGTCTTAATAATTCAGGTTTTGGTGGGTTGAGTTAAAAATATTTTTAGACGATCTCAATAAAGGTCTTTACTAGGCAGTTGAATATACATAGTCCTGCTTAGAGAGCTGGGAGTGGTCAGCACTTAGTGAAGCCTTAGGTGTGCTGGTGCGGAGGGGCGTCCAGTTAAGATGAGACACGAAGGCACATTCCTGTTTGAATACTCTGTTCATCCTTGGCAACGTGGTGTAAATTCATTTACCATTCCTTTCCTATGAGCAAGTTCTGGAAGAAAGCAGCATGTCACACAGTACTTAACAATGGGAAGGGGAAATCACCAGAGTGGAGAAGGAGAGAGATTATACCCAAAGCAGCGTTCATTATTAAGCTGCCAGGCCCTGTGCAAGTACTTTGTATACATCGCTCTACTGCATTTCGTCTAATTCTTACAACAATCCTACATAAAGTAGTTATTATTATTCCCGTATTACTGCATGAAGAGCTGAAACTTAGGCTAAATAACTCTATACCTGTGCTGTCCGATATTTTATACACCAGCTGCATGTTGCTGTTAAAAAAAAAAAAAAAAACTATGTTGCTGTTAAGAACTTGAAATTCGCAATTGAGGGACTTAATTATTAGTTTAATTTAAATTAATTTTTATTTAATTTTAATAAAACTCGTCATTGAAAAATGTTTTTAAGTGTGTCTGGAACAAGTTGGGTATGTGAATCATCTTTTCAACTGTATACTTAGGAAATTTAAACTCAGATGAAGTATTTCTGATGAAAAATTCCTATCTGAACTGTGCAGCCTTTCCTTGGAAACTGTGTGGGGCAGTTCTACTCTGTCCAAAGGGCTCACTATGAGTCAGAATCAGTTTTGGTTTTTTAAGTATAAAATAGGAACCCTGGTGGCGCAGTGGTTAAGCACTGGGCTATTGACCCCGCTCAGCTGGAGAAAGATGTGGCAGGCTGCTTCCATAAAGATTTATAGCCTTGGAAACCCTATGGGGCAGTTCTACTCTGGTTCTATAGGCTCACTATGATTCCAAAGGACTGGAGGGCAACCAGTTTGGTTTTCTTTTTCATTTAAGTGTAGAATACATACTGGGTTTTGAAGACTTGTGTGAAAATAAGAATAAAAAATCTTTTTAATAATTTTTATATTGGTTACATGTTGAAATATTTTTAATAAATTGGGTTAAATAAAATATATTACTGAAATTAATTTCACTGGTTTTCTTTCTTTTTTTTTTTAACTTTTTTTATTGTGGCTATATTAACCCACTGCCGTCGAAAATGTTAAATTACCCGAGTGTCTCCCACAAGATTTTTCCTAAGTCTGACAAGGGGCAAATATCTCAGAAGCAATTTCCCAAGGTTTGGATGGCTGCGACTCCATCAGACGTGTTCCGGGGCCTGCGCTGTGCTGGTCCATAGCTGGTGGACTGAACCTCACTGCGGTGCCCTGCCCAGGAGCGTGGGCTTCCCTGTTTGCCTTTTTGAACTCTGTTTTCTCTGAGCCTTGAAGAGCCAGGGGCTGTGATGTCACTGTATAAACAGAGGGAAGGGTGGGGGCAAAAGTCCCATCGGGGAGAAGCCGGCGGAGACCGCAGGGTGGGGGATGGGGATGGGGAGAAAGGGATTTTAAAAGGTGGCTGGTCTGCAGTGTGTGGGATCAGCAGGAGACTTCACAGCCCCGATAAAGAAATCTAATGGGACTGCCCGTCGCTAAACTGGGGCGGGGTGGGGGACGTGGCTGCGAGAGAAGGGGTTTTGGAAAAATATGGGCCGCCTATAGCTAATTCCCCTGATTAAAAATGCATTAGTTTGGAGGTGTCAGGGACACGCAGCTGTTTTCAAGGAAAGCCTGGCTCCAAGAGGTCCTCCCCGGCCGGGCCGCCTGGCGGCTCTATCTCGGGCTAGATGTCAGCAAGACACAGCCTGCCGACGCTGTCCTCTGCCTGACAGGGCCCTGGCCAATGTCCTGCTGCTGCGGGTCGTGGTAATTTACATCCTCTCTGTGTACATTAACTTATCTACAGCCGCGCTGGCGGCCCTCCTTCAGTCAGCCTGTCTCCTGCGCGGGCTGGGAGACTTCCCCGGCCGGCTGGGGTCTGAGGGGGGACTGCTGCGGGGCCTGCCAAGTTCCTCAGCCCTGAGAACAACAACAAACACCCTCCGGGGGCCAGGCCGCTGGTTCCGACCCGGCGCGCCTGCCCGGGCCAGGACACGGGCTGGGCCTGGCCTGCGGTCCGCAGGGGCCTGCAGGGAGGTGGGAGAAGGGACAGCTCCGCAAGGCAGAGTAGAACGCTTAGTGGCTAATTCATGACTCATGACTCATTTGCAGGCTCCTCTTCTAGTGACAGGCGGGACAGTTACTGGTTATTTGTAGTCCCCCGGCTTTCATTTTGCTGTAATTAAGCAGTCATTTGAGGGTCATTTCATACCAGATATAGGTTTCCCTGTTTTAATAATGTTTTAAGTTTCAGGGGGGCAACAAGGAGTGGAAGGGGAGGTTGGGAAGGAGGCGTGGAGGGCAAGAGGGTAATTGTCCCTGAGAACGTGTGCACTTTTCATAACTCTTTCCCTGACAGGCCCCGGTGTGGAGCCTCCTCAGATGCCGAGTGGCTCACGGTCGGCCTCACAGTGGGCAGGCCAGATCCTCCTTTCCTGACAGGAACGGTCTGCCCCGTGAGAAGAGGTCTGGCCGTTTTTGAGTCAGATGCTGGATTTTCTTCTTCTTTCCCCTCTGGCACCACACTAATCATTCTCTTTAATCACTGTAGCTTTTTAATGAGGCCAAGTAGGTATTTGTGGAGCCGTCTACTCTCTAAACGCTAGGCTTGATAAGTCATTTATAACTTATCGGTGGGCTTTACATGGGCCAAACACAGAGGAAAGGAAGTGAGAATAAAATAGAGTCTGGAGTTCACTAGGAAAATCCAGCCTATCTTCGGGTCCTAGATGGTACCAGGTCCCATGTGGAAAATGTTTCAACCATTAGGCATAAGAATAAGGAACAACCAAAGAGTCTGTTCAACTTTGTGAACATTCACTGGCTGTCACTGTTGTTTTTCTTCATTCCCCGCATTTGCTCCTTTGGCTGGTTCATGTCTCTTTGGATATCATTTGGATGCTTGAAGCTCCGATTCTAAGGTTAATTCCACAAAGTTCTTTAAAGAACTCTGGAGCTGTTAAATTTGGAGGGCACACAGATGCAAAATGAAAGGACTGGAAAGAAATAAAGGACAGAAACCAGATTTCCTGTCACTGCAAAGAGTAGGTGCCAAATGCTCTAGGGTCCAAGTTTCAGTAGAAGTTAGAGCTAAAGCTGGCGGATGTAGCAGCAGTAGGAGTGTAAACCACAAAACCGAACCCACTGCGGTCAATTCTGACTCATAGTGACCCTATAGAACAGAGTAGAACTGCCCCATAGGGTTCCCAAGGCTGTAACCTTTATGGAAGCAGACAGCCACATCTTTATCCCATGGAGCCACTGGTTAGCAGCCAAGTGCTTAATCACTGCACCATCAGGGCTCCTTAGTAGGAGTGTAGTTGCCTTCCAAAGAGAGAAAGCCCTTCCAAGGAAAGGGAGGAAAATGAGTGGTAGGAAGAAATCAAGACAGGGTCCTGTGAACTAGAAAAAAGGAGTCAGTCAATCAATATTTAATAGTCATTGTTGTTAGCTGCCCTCAAGTTGGCTCTGACTCATGAACACCCCATGTACAACAGGTCTGTACCATCTTCATGATTGCCAGTATGCTCATGAGTCCGTTGGTGTAGTCGCTGTGTATTTTGAGTGCCTTCCAACCTAGGGGGCTCATCTTCCAGCACTATATTGGACAATATTCTGTTGTGATTCACAGGATTTTCATTGGCTAATTTTCAGAAGTAGATTGCCAGGTCTTTCTTCTAGTCTGTCTTAATCTAGATGTTCTACTGAAACGTGTCCACCATGGGTGCCCCTGCTTATATTTGAAATACCAATGGCATAACTTCCAGCATTGTAGCAACAAGCAAGCCACTACAGTATAACGAACCGATAGTTGGTAGCAATATGCATTAAAGGGGCTTTCAAAAGGTTTTTCACACACACACACAAAGGAATGAAGCGCTGGTACATGTGGCAACATGAATGAACCTTAAAAATATTATGCTAATAACATAGTTTATAAAGAAAATGTTCTACATACTACTTTGGTGAGTAGCATCTGGGGTCTTAAAAGCTTGTGAGCACTGGTCCCAGCCTGTCTGGAGCAAGGGAGAATAAAGAAAACCAAAGACGCAAGGGAAAGATTAGTTCAAAGGACTAATGGACCACAACTACCACAGCCTCTACTAAATTGGGTCCAGCACAACTAGATGGTGCCCAGCTACCACCACCAACTGCTCTGACAGGAATCACTATAGAGGGTCCCAGACAGACCTGGAGAAAAATGCAGAACAAAATTCTAACTCACAAAAAAAGACCAGACTTACTGGTCTGACAGAGACTGGACAAACCCCGAGAGTATAGCCCCTGGATACCCTTTTAACTCAATACTGAAGTCACTCCTGAGGTTCACCCTTCAGCCAGAGGTTAGGCTTATAAAACGAAATGAGACTAAATGGGCCCACTGCCCAGGGGCAAGTACAAGAAGGTGGGAAGGAACAGGAAAGCTGTTAATGGGGAACCCAAGGTCAAGAAGGGGAAAGTGTTGACATGTCATAGGGTTGGCAGCCAATGTCACAAAACAATATGTGTATTAATTGTTTAATGAGAAACTAACTTGCTCTGAAAACCTTCATCTAAAGTACAATAAAAAAAATATGCTAAGTGACAAAAGCCAGTCACAAAAGACCACATATGGTATGATTCCATTTATCTGAAATGCCCAGAATAGGCCAATCTATAAAGACAGAAAGTAGATTAGTTGCTGCCCAGGGCTGGGGAGCACGGGGGAATGAAGGGTGACTACTAACGGGTACGGGATTTCTTTTTCAGGTCATGAAAATGTGCTGAAATTGGTTGTGGCAGTGGATGTGCGACTCTGTGAATATATAAAAAAACATTGAATTACACAGTGTAAATGGATGAACTGTATAGTGTGGGGGTTATATCACAATAACACTGTTACCAAAAAAAGTTTTCAAAAGGTTAAGTAGAAACACCCTCAAGGAAGGAAGGAAGATGGAAGGGAGGGAGGGAGGGAGGGAGGGAGGGAGGGAGGGAGGGAGGGAGGGAGGAAAGAAAGAAAGGTCCTACAAAAAATTCTCTTGCTAAATACACTGCTCCTTTCTCTCTGACATTGTAAGCCAAAATGTAACATCCATAGGGCAGGGACTTTGTCTGACGCTCCACTTTGTCTCCAATGCCTAGAACAGTGGTGTTCATTGAAGGTACGCAAACAATATTTGCTGATACAGAAGACATTACAAATAACCAGACTAACCAAGTGTGCACCGTTCCCATCCTATCATGTCCTCTCATGGATTATTATTATTAATAAAACAGGTAACAATAACTGAAAAATTGTGCATATCTATTTTGTGCCTGGCACTGTATCTAATTGTCTCAAATCCTTATAAAACCTAGCCATGTAAACCCACTAAGCCCAGGCCTGTCTGGCTCCTGAAGCTTTCGTCCATTATGTCACACTGCCTCCTAAAAACACCAAACACAAAGGCAAGTAACAATGTTAATGGACACGAGCAGATAGTCAGCCAAAGTCATCTATCTGTAAAGGAAACCAAAGTGCCCCATTTGGTTTCTATGTTTAAACTGAAAGAAGTACCAAGATGCATCAGAAACATATCACTCAAGCAAATGCAGATATTTTTATTTAAAATTATAATGAATTTGGAGTACTTATTTTGTGCGTAGCCTGAGCAAAGTGCTGAGAGAGTCATCAAAGCACCTAACACAGGAGCTTATACTCAAGTCAGCTATAAAAGCCACTGCCCCTTTAAAAAGTCTAAACAGTACACAGAAGGTATAAACACACAGGAGCTGAAAAGTCCTGGCCTCCTGAGATTTCTTCCTAAAATCGAAACATTTCTGTGGAATGCTAAAAAAAAAAAAAGAAGAAGAAGCCTCAGAGCTTTTGGACCAAAACAAAACAAAAACCAGTTGCTGCTGAGTCATTTCTGACCCCATGAGCGTTAGACTACAACCATGCCCATAGGGTTTTCCAGAACTGGATTGCCAGGCCTTTCTTCCAAAGCACCTCTGGGTGGACATAAGCCTTTACCCCTCGCACCACTCAGGGACTCCAGCGCTCTGTGCAAGGCCACCTAAATGGCTACTGCCACAAACATGGGTGAAGAGAAACACATGTAAGAATTCATCCAAACTGCCTGAAAGCTACTGTGATGTCTGCTTGGCTTAAATCAGCTGTGCGTGAGTTAATTAAGTGGTTAATATTTCTCACGTCAGCAATTCAAGATTCCAGATCCGCGTCTTGGCCAAGGCTCAGACTCACTACTCATGGTTTATCTCATGCATTTTAGTTGGTATATGAAGGTACCAGCTGTACTAATTACCCTGGAAAGACATCACACCATCTCATCAATGGTCATACATTCCCCTATATACACATATTACTGGTGGTGCAGTGGTTAAGAGCTTGGCTGCTAACCAAAAGGTCGGCAGTTCGAATCCACCAGCCGTTCCTTGGAAACCATTTGGGGCAGGTTTACTCTGTTCTGTAGGGTCGCTCTGAGTCAGAGTAGACTCGAGAGCAATGGGTTTGGTTTGGTTTTTATATATATTACTATCAGAATTTTGACCTAAGGCCTATCGTAAATAGCCTACAGTTTCTTAAAGTACTTACCGAAATTCTCCTAAAATATACATAACAGTAACAAGAAAACAAACATTCAAAATATTTTACAAGTTCTCCTCCCAGCTGTTAGATACATACCCTCATTCTCCATCTAAACTGGTGGGTTGGTGTTTCCTTTGCTTGAGAAAAAAACTAGATATAGAAAATTTTTTCTTAGCTAAATCTGAAAAAGAGGTAAACTCAGCCAGAAGTGTGAAAAAATACACAGTTCTCCCCCTCTCACTCATATGGAAGATGCAGGAAATGAAAAGTCCAACCACTTAGGCTGAGGTGCTTCAAGAAACTATACTCAGAACTTTGGAATGTGCCTAGGTGCCCCTGCCTCTGCAGAACTCCATCCACCCCTAAGCGTATGTGGCTGTCACCCTCTAGTGGATGATCTATGACAAGAGTTGGCAGCCTCTTTTGGGGGACAAGAGTGAATGCCATCCAGGACTGACCTATCTCTAAGAGGTAGATGACAGAGAAGGCTGCACCAGGACTCCTCAGTCTTGGACACATACTTCCTAGGAAAATGGGTGTTCATGATGGTTTTTCCAGCCTGCAGTTCCTGCTCCTTTAGAGTCTCCGTTTGTGTTTCTCACTGGCGTCATGACATTTCAAGAACAATACGTAGTTCCTAGAGGCTGCCTTCTCTTACAACTGAGATAGCCCCAGGCAATTGACTCCCAGAGGTTTTGAGCCTCCAGACTGGCCCTGAAATCTTTCTCTATCTGCAGGCCTTATGAGTGTGTCCAACTACTTAGCTGGTAATTTGCCTTTGAAGTCCTCTATTGCATGATTTGATCTTCCCAGGAAAATTGTGGACAGATAAATATTGCCTCAATATTCACTATTGTGTAAGGAGCCTAAATGTAGGTTCTTAGATGTCTGTGACAGAATTTTTAGAAATAGCAATTATTATACATGGATTATCTCACAGCTTCAAGACTCAACACCAAGTATTAGGCTGGGAAATATAACTCTCTAAAAGTGAAGTATGACTTTGAATCCATTGGTATTATAAAACAGAATGCAATAACATGTTTTTCTTGTATCCATTTTACCAGGTAACTGAAGAATTGGACTTCTAAAGCAAGATGGAAATTGAACTTCTACATCATAGACAGTTTATAAGAGGGAAGGATTATGGATACAGGAAATACTCCACATTCTCTTAAGCCTATACTTGTTGGTGCTTGCATTTCCTCCTTGAGAACCTACTGAAAGAAACCATTTCTCCAGAAGACAAGTATAATTTCCTGAAAATCTGTTTATTCGTCAGCAGAGGAGTTAAATGCTTGAAGTCAAGGGTGACCTTTGTTCTAAATTTGAAGTTAAAGGGGAATCAGAGCATTTTAAAATTAAACCTCGCCAGCATACCCATTTTATAGATGAAGGAACTGAGATTTAGCAAGGCTAAGCGAAAGTGACATAGATACCACCAGACACCACAGCCCAGCTCTCCAACTCCCAGGCTGCTGCCTTTTCCTTTCCCCAACATCATTGTTGTCTCCTAGTGTTACTTAGTGCTTAGGAGAAAATCAGTTCCTTAGCCCTGTAGATTGTAGAATAAATTCTGTTGGGTCAAAATATATGTTTTAAACACACAAGAAAAACAAATATAAATCTATCTGAAGTAAAAGTATGTCCACAAGAAGATTGAAGCTATATTTTGTAAAAGACTACTGGGATTTGCTAGAGTACTTGAAGAATTATTTAATACATCTACACAAAATTACTTTTAAATTAAAGTGATGGAATTTGGTTTACTCATCTTTGTATTCTCTATTACCACCTCCAATCTCTCCTCTTTGCATAGCATCATATGTGGTAGGTACTCAATATATAAACCTCCATTTTTTCTTAAATTTCCAGATTTAAGAAAAGCCATGACTGTATAGACTACATTTGATTTCTCCCCTAGTGAACAATTGTAGTGAACAATTTCACATTTTCTCACCACACCAAAGATTCTGCTTCTAGGTATGGCTGGCATCTGTCATTCTCCCAACCCCATAGCACCTTCCTACAGAATCAAATCCTCTTCTCAAATTTACGATCCCTGACAGGGGTGGATGACCCAGTAAGCAAGGTAAGCATAGACTTTCTTGTGCTTACTTACTAATCTCTGACGAACAATTTCATATGGGTTTTGCCACATCAAATATGTGAAATTATTCACTAAAGATGATCTGGTAAGCAGGGTAAGCACCGTGCTTACCTTGCCTATTGGATACTCCATCTCTGCCACTCCCTCAAGTTGCCCTCTTCCGAATGCGGTCTGGAATTAGAACATTGATTGGTAGAGCTCAGTTCACATGCCTATGCCCACAGAGCCTACTGGAGAAGTAATTAATTTCATATGTGGTAAAATCTTTACTGTATACTCCTTTAAATCATGAGGAAAGAGGAAAAAATCCTTATATGCATAATAGATGAACTCATACATAGTCATAAGCCATAAGATTCTTTTCCCACTTTCACTTCTTTCACAATGGAAATTATAAATTTGGTAATATAAACTCTTTCCAGAGACATAATTATAAAACTGAGAATCCAGGGACTTGGTTGTGACAATCTTTTGACTTTAACAGCCAGGAATGGAGTGGATAGGATTTTATAAAATATAAAATATACATAAGATATAGGTTTTTATAATAGTTGGTTATTTTTCTCTTTTTAAAATTATGACAACCTATAATTTTTTTTTATAATATTTAGGAACTGGTTCATTTGAGGTTGTTTTGACAGAAAAACAATTGTCAGGTTAAACTAGGGTCTCCTTACTCTGACATTTTACTGCAAGCTTTTTTCTAAAATGATGCAGGGACCGTCTTCATCTTTGCCATCTTTTTATAGATCAGAGGCATCAACAACAGGTAATGAAGATTATCTCTTGCCAGGTATATGTCTGTTTTGTACTTGGTTGAACGTACTGTATATAGGTCAGACAATAAATTGTGAGTAATAGATATAAAGCTTTCATCATATGATCTAATATCTTTGCTTTTCCAATTTGAATATACACTTAAAATAATAATGTATATAATTTAATGTTTGCTATCAAAATGTAGAAGAAAACGTATAGGCGTTAACATAAGAACAGTAACTCAAATGTCTAAGTGCAAGGTAAGGCTTCTCCCTTGAACATTTCAGCTGCTATCAATTATTGCTCAGTTTAGCTCTGTTTTTCCTTATCAAGGCCAAATCTATTTCTATAGAGAAAAGTTCTCTGGTGATGCTTTGTAAATTTATAGTGGCAGTGCGGGTTTAACATGAAAGGTTGCCAAGTCAATCCTTCTCTCCACGCTAGTTCTTAATGGTGTTTTAAAATAGTTGCTTATTGTAGTTATCCTAGATAGGATTTTAACTGTTCCTCTGCCCTATAATTCTTAGGGAGGTTATATTCCCATTATTTTCTGTTGTAGCTTCCCAGCACCTTTTTACACCATTTCTACCCTTCGAGAATAGTCTTCCTCCTGTATCCCACCTCCCTTAGATAGAAAATACAAAACTCACTTACCCAGCCACCCCTGCAGGCTATGAGTATATTTTAAATACAATGCCCTTAGAAGCGGGAAGTGATATACAGGGATTAAGGGAAAAAAGCTCTTTCACATGAAATTCTCCTTGTAATAACAACATCAAAACTCAAACTGTACCACAGCACCTGCAGTTTGAACAACTATTTACCTTTATATAAAAATGATGATGACCATATACTGTCTTTTGGAATTGTTTCAGTTATCTAGTGCTGCTATAACAGAAATAGCACAAGTGTACAGCTTTAACAAACAAAAATTTATCTTCTGACAGATTTGGAGGCTAGAAGTCTGAATTCAGGAAACCAGGTGTAGGGTTCTAGGGGAAAGCTTTCTGTCTGTGTCAGTTCTGGAGGAAGGTCCTTGTCTCTTCAGCTTGTTTCCTGGTTCCTTGGAGATCTCTGTGAGGCTTGGCAACATTCTTCCCCCATCTCTGCTTCTCTCACTTGCTTGTTTAATCTCTTTTTATATCTTAAAAAAGATTCATTTAAGACACACCCTACACTAATCCTCCACCACTCGTGTGTCACTTTGTCATACTATGGTAGCTTGCGTGTTGCTCTGATACTGGAAGTTGTGCTACCAGTATTTCAAAAACTAGCAGGGTCACCCATGGTAGACAGGATTCAGCTGAGCTTCCAGACTAAAACAGGCTAGGAAGAAGGACCTGGCAGTCTACTTCTGAAAAAATTGGTCAGTGAAAACCTTACGAATAGCAGCAGAACATTGTCTGATATAGCACCGGAAGATGAGCCCCTCGGGTTGGAAGACACTCAAAATATGACTGGGGAAGAGCTGCCTCCTCAAGGTAGAAAAAGGTAGAGTTGACCTTAATGACACGGATGGGGTCAAGCTTTTGGGCCCTTTATTTGCTGATGTGGCATGACTCAAAATGGAAAGGAACAGTTGCAAATGTCCGTTAATAATCGAAACATGGAATGAACAAAGTATGAATCTAGGAAAATTGGAAGCTGTCAAAAATGAAGTGGAATGAATAAGCATCAATATCCTAGGCGTTAGTGAGCTGAAATGGACTGGTATTGTCCATTTTGAATCAGACAATCAAATGGCCTACTATGCCGGGAAT
This sequence comes from Loxodonta africana, assembly GCF_030014295.1. Classification (NCBI taxonomy): domain Eukaryota; kingdom Metazoa; phylum Chordata; class Mammalia; order Proboscidea; family Elephantidae; genus Loxodonta; species Loxodonta africana. The sequence continues at coordinate 87,401,685 of NC_087352.1, read as the reverse complement.
GACAAATTAAAGAGGAATGGCATCACATTCAACATCAAAAAGAACATTTCAAGACCTATCTGAAGTACAACACTGTAGGTGATAGGTAATATCCACACACCTACAAGGAAGACAGTTAATATGACTATTATTCACATTTACACACCAACCATTAAGGCCAAAGATAAAGAAATTGAAGATTTTTGCCAACTTCTGCAGTCTGAAATTGATCAAACATGCAATCAAGGTGTGTTTATAATTACTCATGATTGGGATGAGAAAATTGGAAACAAAGAAGAAGGATCAATAGTTGGAAAATATGTCCAGAGATCACATGATAGAGTTTTAAAAGACCAAGGACTTCTTCACTGCAAATACCTTTTTTCAACAACATAAATGGTGACTATACACTTGGACCTCACCAGATGAAAAACACAGGAATCAAATTGACTATATCTGTGGAAAGAGATGATAGAGAAGCTCAATATCGTTAGTCAGAACAAGGCCAGGGACCAACTGCAGAACAGACCATCAATTGCTCATATGTAAGTTCAAGCGGAAGCTGAAGAAAATCAGAGCAGGTCCAAAAGAGCCAAAGTACGACCTTCAGTCTATCCCACCTGAATTTAGAGACCATCTCAAGAATGGATTTGATGCATTGAATCCTAATGACAGAAGATCAGACAAGCTGTGGAATGACATCAAGAAATCCTTCCCGGAAGAAAGTAAGAGGTCATTAAAAAGACAGGAAAGAAAGAAAAGACGAAAATGGATGTCAGAAGAGACTCTGAAACCTACTCTTGAAGGAAGAGTTGCTAAAACGAACTGAAGAAATGATCACGTAAAACAGCATGTAAATTATCATGTAAAAGCTTTCAAAGGGCAGCTAGAGAAAACAAAGTATTATAACGAAATGTGCAAAGACCTGGAGTTAGAAAACCAAAAGGGAATATCATTCTCAGCGTTTCTCAAGCTGAAAAACTGAAGAAAAAATTCAAGCCTCAAATTGCAATATTGAAGGTTCTATGAGGAAAATACTGAACAACACAGGAAGCACCAAAAGAAGACGGAAGGAATACTGTACCAAAAAGAATTGGCCGACATTCAACCATTTCAAAAGATAACACATGATCAAGAACCGATGGTACTGAAGGAAGTAGTCCAAGCTGCACTGAAGACATTGGTGAAAAACAAGGCTCCAGGAATTGAGAGAATACCAACTGAGATGTTTCAACAAACGGAAGCAGCACTGGAAGTGCTCACTTGTCTATGCCCAAAAATTTGGAAGACAGCTACCTGGCCAATCAACTGGACCAAAGAAAGGTGATCCAACAGAATGTGGAAACTATTGAACAATATCATTAATATCACACACAGGTAAAATTTTGTTGAAGGTAATTCAAAATTGTTGCAGCAGTGCACCGATGGGGAACTGCCAGAAATTCAAACCAGATCCAGAAGAGGTTGTGGAATGAGGAAATTATTGCTGATGTCAGATGGACCTTGGTTGAAATTAGAGAATACCAGAAAGATGTTTACCTGTATTACATTGACTATGCAAAGGCCTTTGACTGTGTGGATCATAACAAATTATGAACAATATTGCCAAGAATGGGAATTCAAGAATACTTAATTGTGCTCCTGAGGAACGTATGTAGACCAAGAGGCAGTCATTGGAACAGAACAAGGGGATACTGTGTGGTTTAAAATCAGGAAAGGTGTGTGCTGGGGCTGCATCATTTCACCAAACTTATTCAATTTGTATGCTGACCAAATAATCCGAGAAGCTGGACTGTATGAAGAAGAATGTGGCATCAGAATTAGTGGAAGACTCAATAACAATCTGTGATATGCACATGACACAACCTTGCTTGCTGAAAGTGAAGAGGACTTGAAGCACTTACTGATGAATATCAAAGACTACAGTTTTCAGTATGGATTATATCTCAACATAAAGAAAACAAAAATCCTCAAACAGGACGAATAAGCACAAACATCATAAACAGATAAAAGATTGAAGTTGTCGAGGATTTCATTTTACTTGGATCCACAATCAACACCCATGGAACCAGCAGTCAGGAAATCAAATGATGCATTGCATTGGACAAATTTGATGCAAAAGACCTCTTTAAAGTGTTAAAAAGCAAAGATGTCACTTTGAGGACTAAGGTGTGCTGACCCAAGCCATGATTTTTCAATCACCTCACATGCATGGAAAAGCTGCACAATGAATAAGGACGACAGAAGAAGAATTGACACCTTTGAGTTATGGTGTTGGCAAAGAATATTGAATATACCATGGACTGCCAAAAGAATGAGCAAGTCTGTCTTGGAAAACATGCAGTCAGAGTGCTCCTTGGAAGTGAGGATGGTGAGACTTCTTCTCACCTACTTTGGACATGTTATCAGGAGGGACCAGTCCCAGGAGAAGGATACCATGCTTGGTAAAGTAGAGGGCCAGCGAAAAAGAGGAAGACAGTCAATGAGATGAATTGACACAGTGGCTGCAACAATGGGCTTGTAACATTGTTACAAGCATAACAGTGATTGTAAATATGGCGCAGGACTGGGCAGTGTTTCGTTCCATTGTATTTGGGTCATTATGAGTTGGAACTGACTGGATGACATCTAACAACAACAACACTAAGCCTGTTTCATTAACATAAGAAAGACAACGCGTTCATAAATGGAATTATAACCACATGCATAGAGGTTAGGGATTACAACACATATTTTTGGGAAACACAATTCAATCCATAATATTCCATGCTTTGGCTCCCAAAAATTCATGTCCTTGCCACATGCAAAACATATTCACCCCAGCACATCATCACAAAAGTCTTAAATCAACTTCATATCCAAGTATCTAAATCCAATATGAGTGATACTTTAGGCATATTTTATACTGGGGCAAAATTCCTCTTCATCTATGAACCTGTGGAATCTAGAATACAACTTATCTGCTTCCAAAGTACAATGGGAGAACAGGCACAAGGTAGACATTTCCATTACAAATGGGAGCAATTGGAGGGAAAGAAGTGATAACAGGGACCAAGCAAATCCAAAACCCAGCAGAACAAATTACATTAGCTCTCAAGGCTTGAAAACAATCCCCTATTCTCTGAGACTATCTGTACAAAGGCCCCACCCTCCAGACTCTGGGTGCTGGTCATGCCCTCTGGATTCTGGGTGGAGGCCCCCCAGCCCTGGGCTTCAGCTCTGCCTTCTAGGCCTGCTGGGACGGCAACTCTGCTCCCTCAGCTTTAGGTAGCCCCATTCTCCTAGTTCACCCCCTCAGCCTCAATGGGCCACATTCTTCTGTCCCTTGGGGCATGGCAGTCCCACCACCGCAGATTTAGGAAGCAGTCCCATCCCCCTGGTACACCTTAACGACAGCCCCACACTCCAGAACCATGTTGGTGAAGGTCCAACTTTTTGAAACCTAGGAGGATGTAGGCCCACCCTTTGAGATCCAGGAAACTGTGGCCTCACCCTCTGAAACTGAGAAGGCTGTGCTTCATGCTCCTTCCAAAAGTTCTGCCGATCTCTGAGCTGCTCCAAGGATGGTCCTTTACTCTTCTTGGAAGACAAAAGATGTAGCTTTTTTGGCCTGTTTCCTGCCTGCAGAATTCCAAGAGGTAGACAGAATTCTTTCCTTTTGGTCAGCGGATGGGTTTTTGTCCGTGGCAGTTAGTTGGCTAGATCTACGAGTCTTAGGCTTAATCTCTTTAACAAAAGTTTGTATAGCCACGTCCTTGGTGAACATTCTAGGACAAGTGTCCTTAGTTTGCACAAAAGAATTTTCCAAATCTTTAAGTTTTGTTTTCATTTTGCACAGTTCATCTTTAAGTCCATCTCTTTCCTCTCACATTTTACTACAAGCAGCAAGGAGAAAACACATGGCCCCTTTAAGATCTTGCTTAAAAATTTCCTCAGCCAAATATTCTGCACTTATAAATTCTACCTTACACAAAACATTTGAATGTAATTCAGGCAAGTTCTTTGCCACTGCGTAAAAAGCATCACCCTTCCTCCATTGTTCAATCACATCTTCATTATTTCCTTTTAGAACCTCACTAGAAGCATGTTTAACCTTCATATTTCTAGCAACATTCTTTTGCTGGCACCATATGTATTCTCTAAGACAGTAGAGATTTTCTCTATAGCTCTCCGTCTTAGCTATCTAGTGCTGCTATAACAGAAATACCACAAGTGGATGGCTTTAACAAATAGAAGTTTATTCTTTCACAGTCTAGTAGGCTAGAAGTCTGAATTCAGGGTGCCGGCTGTAGGTGAAGACTCTCTCTCTCTTTCAGCTCTGGAGGAAAGTCCTTGTCATCAATCTTCCCTTGGTCTAGGAGCTTCGCAGTGCAGGGACCCTGGGTCCAAAGGATATGGTATTCTCTTGGCTCTTGTTTCTTGGTCGTATGAGATCCCCATGTCTCTCTGCTTGCTTCTCTCTTTTATATCTCAAAAGACATTGGCTTAAGACACAACCTAATCTTGTAGATTGAGTTCTGCCTCATGAACTTCATAGAGGTGGGATTTACAATACACAGGAAAATCACATCAGATGATAAAATGGTGGACAATCACAATACTAGGAATCATGGCCTAGCCAAGTTGATAGATATTTTGGGGGACACAATTCAATCCATGATGTTCCACTCTTTGGCCCCCCAAAATTCATGTCCTTGCCACGTGCAAAACATAATCACCTCTTCATATCATAGCAAAAGTCTTAAATCAACTCCAAGTCCAAAATCCAAAAATTTCTCTTCTTTCGTGAAATCTAGAATGCAAGTTATCTGCTTCCAAAGTACAATGGTAGGACAGGCGCAAGCTAGACATTTCCATTACAAATGGAAGAAATTGGAAAAAAGGAATAACAGGCACCAAGCAAGTCAGCAGAACACATTATATTAGTCCTCAAAGATTGAAAGTAATCCTCCCTTCTCTGAGGCCACTTACACAATGGCCCTATCCTCCAGACTCTAGGTATGGCCGTACTCTACAGATTCTGAGTGGAGGCCTCTTGGCCCTGGGCTTTAGCTCCACCTTCCAGGCCCACTGGAATGGCAACTCTCCTTCCTCAGCTTTGGGTGGCTCCATTCTCCTAGTCTATTTGAATGGTAACTCCACCCTTTGAGGCTAAGACAGCTCTGCTTCCTGTGCTCCTTTTGTCTTCAGGTTCTGCTTCCAAGTTCCTTGAACTCTTAGCTCCTCAGGCCTCACTACTCTCATCTACCCTGCAGGGGCAAGTGTTCCAAAGCTCTGTAGCTCCACTGATGAGTGCCTGGAGGCACCCCTCTCCGCCAGTAAACTTTGGCTGGAAGGTACTCAGCTCTCTCGCTCTGTGGGTCGGCTCTAGCACTGTCTTGCATTGGTCTCCTGATTCTGCTGCTGCTGTCCCTGCACCATCTCCAGTGTAACAGCGCTCTTCATTTCCTTCTGAGTCCTCACCAGAATTGTCTTTGATGTCCACGATACCACCAACAGTCTCTTCAAGGCAATCTAGGTTTTTACCATCAGGCATTTTAAAACTCTTTCAGCTTCTATCCATACAGAGTTTCAAAACCACTTCCACATTTTATCTGTTACAGCAGCACCCACTTTCTTGGTACCAGATTCAGTCTTAGCTATCCAGTGCTTCTATAAGAGAAATACCACAAATGGATGGCTTTAATAAACAGAAGTTTATTCTCTCACAGTCTAGTAGGCTAGAAGTCTGAATTCAGGGCACCAGCTCCAGGGGAAGGCTTTCTGTCTCTTTCAGCTCTGGAGGAAGTTCCTTTTCAACAATCTTCCCATGGTCTAGGAGCTTCTCAGTGAAGGGATCCTGGGTCCAAAAGATGTGCTATTCTCCTGGCTCTTGTTTCTTGGTGGTATGAGGTACCCGTGTCTTTCTGCTCACTTCTGTTTTTTAATCTCAAAAGAGATTGGCTAATCTTGTAGATTGAGTCCTTCCTCATTAACATAACTGCTGCTAATCCTGCCTCATTAACATCATAGAGTAGTTGATAGTCACTTATCTAAGATCAGAGAAGCCTATATACAGACACATGCTATTTCTAGAATTTTTTTTCTTAATCATAATTTTGCTGTTCTTCTTTTAAAAAAATGATCCATATAGCACTCATATTGTTTTAAAAATAATATTGTCCTAAAAAGCTTATAACAAAAAAAGAAGCAACTTCACTCTACACACACACATACACTCCTCAATCCTTAAAGGTAGCCACTTTCAATGTCTTTAGCTGTTTATTCTGGTATCTGTATTTGTATTTCTAAATAATATTCTGTGCTTGGTTGAATAGCATCCTCTCCCCCCTTCCTGGAATCTCAGAATATGACCTTATTTGGAACCAGCGCTGTTGTAGAAGTAATTAGTTAAGATGAGGTCATACTGGAGCAGGGTGGGCCCTTTAATCCAATATGAAGAAGAGACAGACAGGGAGATAGAAGATAGAGGCAGAGATTGGAGTGCTGCAACCATAAGCCAAGGAATGCCTGGGGCTATCTAAAGCTGGAAACCCTGGTGGCATAGTGGTTAAGAGCTATGGCTGCTAACGAAAAGGTTGGCAGTTCGAATACACCAGGTGTTCCTTGGAAACCATATGGGGCAGTTCTACTCTGTCCTATACGCAACTTGACAGCAATAAGTTTTTTTTTTTTTTTTTTTTAATCTAAAGCTGGAAAAGGCAAGGAAGGATCCCTCTCCAGAGTCTTTGGAGGGAGCATGGCTCAGCTGACAGCTTGATTTCTGACTTCTAGCCCACAGACTGCGGGAGAATAAATTTCTGTCATTTTAAGTCACCAAGTTTTTGTTACAGCAGCTCTAGGAAATAAACACATATGGTTTTACTGACATCTTTTGATTCACCCATTTAGACATTATCTGCTATGGTAGACAAAAATTTGAACTCTCCTACACACTGGCTTTCCTTCCCTTCCCACTTTCCAATTTTTGGTTAAATTCGTTATCAGCGTTTTCATTATTATGATTATGGAAATATTGTTTACCTGAAGAAATAGTGTTCTATGATTTAATTTTCCTTCTTATAAACCACTTTATTTATTTATTTTGAGTTAATAGTTGATTCAAATACTCATTTATTTTGTTTTCTTTGAAGGTTCAACTAAATCTTCACACATACTCCAACAGCTTTGTAGAGTACCTCTTGATACAATTGTCCACATAGTCAAACTTAAAAGTTGCTCTGTCCATTTGGTTTTTCCTGGAGACATCCTTCCATCCACCTGCTCCAGTTTGCACTGGCCCCTCATTGGGTCTCCTGCACAGCTATTGTCCTGGTATTCCCCTTCGCATCTCTGTAACATGGAGCCCCTTTTTCTTGTATTCCATGTCTTCCTTTTACAGGGAATACCACATTTTACCCAAATACTGCACACATTCTGTGTTTGTTTGCCAACCACTCCCTCTACCCCTGTAAAAAAAAAAAAATTAGCATAGTGCACTTATGAAAATACCTTGGTGGAGTGGCAGGGGAGGGAGCGGTTGGCAAATAAACGTAGCAGGTGCCCATTATTTGTGTAAAAATGTGGCACATCCTTCAAGAGCTTTCTGAGAAAGGATGTATGGGAGGTACTTTTTATGAAAACTTACCTGTCTAAAAAAATCTTTATTCAAACACACATAATTGAAAATTTGACTGGGCATTAAATTTAAGCTAAAATATTATTTTTATAGAGAGCATTGAAATCATTGCTCATTGTCTTCCAACTTTCAGCGGGGCAATTGAAAAGTTCATTGCCATTTTTGTTCCTGACCTTTTGTAAATAACCCTTTTCTCCAATTCTGGAAACGGTTCAAATATTACTTTTAGCCCCTGTATTCAAAAGTTTACAACGATGCGCCATAGTGCGACTCTACTTTTAATTCACTAGTTTGACACTTGGAATGCTCCTTCCCTTCAGATATAGAAAAATTTGTAGATTGTTTCTATGATAATTTTCTATTTTCTCCGTTTTTTTCTTTCCACAACTCTTAGTCAGATGTTGGATTGATTCTTTAATTTTGTTCCTTTTAATCTTTCATTTTCCGTCTCTATGTACTTTAATTCTACTTTGTGGAAGAATTCCTTCACTTTGTCTTCTAACTTTTTAACTGAATGTTTTACTTCTTCTATCATGTTAGTTTGTTTTTTTTCCTAGCTTTCATTTTTTGTTTTGTTTGTTTTAAGTTCATTGTGGTGAAATATATATAACAAAATTTGCCATCTTAACAAGGGAAAGATTAGTCCAAAGGACTAATGGACCACATTTACCACGGCCTCTGCCAGACTGAGTCCAGTACAACTAGATAGTGCCTTACTACCACCACTGACTGCTCTGACAGGGATCACAATAGGGAGCCCCAGACAGAGCTGGAGAAAAATGTAGAACAAAATCCTAACTCAAAAAGAAAGAATACTGCTCCCGGACATCCTTTCAGCTCAGTAATGAATCACTCCTGAGGTTCACCCTTCAGCCAAAGACTGGAGAGGCCCATAAACCAAAATGAGACTAAAGGGGCACACCAGCCCTGGGGCAAGGACTAGAAGGCAGGAGGGAACAGGAAAGCTGGTAACAGGGAACGCAAGATTGAGGAGGGAGTGAGTTGACATATCGTGGGGTTGTTAACCAACGTCGTAAAACAATATGTATACTAACTGTTTAATGAGAAAATAGTTTGTTCTGTAAAACTTCATCTAAAGTACAATAAAAAAAGTTTGCCATCTTAACTATTTTTAGTGTATAATTCAGTAACGTTAATTACCTCCACCATGTTATGCTATCATTACCTCTCTTCATTTTCAAAGTTTTACATCACCCCTTCAGCAATAATTCCCCATCTCCCACCCTCATCCCTAACCCCTGGTAACAATGATAAACTTTTATCTTTATCCATTTGCCTATTCTAGATATTTCATAGAAGTGGGATCATACAATATTTGTTCTTTTGAGCCTGACTGATTTCACTCAGCATAATGGTTTCAAGATTCATGCTACTATATTTTAATTTAAAAAGAAATCTTGTTCTTTTTATATTACCCTAGTCTCATTTCATGGATGAAATATATTTGAGGATACTGATTACAATTTATTTTTCTGAAGTTTTCTTCTCCTTCTGTAATGCCTTTGTTTCCTTCAAGCATCTCTGTTTTCCTGTTTATTTTGGACTTGGTCTTTCATGCTGGAGGCTTTTCTTCATCCAGTTAATACTGGCTGTCCAATTTTATTTTAGAATAAAGCACTAACGTCCTGAGTAGGAGCTCTGTGAGAAGCAGCCCCTCATTGTAGAGTGATTGGGTGTCACCTGTATCCTTGTCAGGTCTCTCCTCTGAGGTGGTTCACTGCTTCCAGAGAAGGTTCTTCCAATCTCTTTCCTGTAGGTTAAAGTCTGGCTGTGTTCTGAGCTTGGATGGGAAAGAGAATCAGGGTAAAGACTTTCCCATCACCTCCTATTTTTCCTTTCCCTCACCTCATCTTTACTTGTTCTCTTTCCGATGGCCTCCATTTCAGAGCCAGTTTTTCAGGGCCTAAACGTCTTGTCTCCTATGGGGATGGAGTGGGAGGTATTCATTCAACTGCATCATTGGTGGAAGGAGTCTGGGGTCTACAGCTTCTGTGTGGACTTTTAAGGGACTCTCATTTTGGCATCCTATGAGTTGGAATCAACCCAATGGTAATGGGTTTGGTTTTTTTTTTTTTTTTTTTTAAATCTCTGGGCAAACCTGATGCTATACTCCAGAGTTTGTCCTCAGTTATGTGGGGTGAGTTTGCATCTGTCTACTAAGGGAGGCCCACTGCAGACACTTTGGCTTGGGCTTTCTCAGGGTTACAGGCGTCTCCATGTACCCTTAGAGATCGAGTTTGTTCATATTTCTTACTCTCCTTGTTGATGGATGCTGGTTTTTAGAAGAGAACAAATAAAAAAGCTGTTACCATCTTGAAAGGGGAAGTCCATCACACTTTTTGGTGTTGGCCACAGGGTTGCTCAGTGGCAAGTTACTGAGTATCCCATATTTGATAGCTTCTGACTAGAACGACCTGACATCCCACTTTGGTTGGGACAGACTCAGTTTACACATGCCATTCATGCTTAATTATTAATAATGCCTCCTTCCACTCTCAAAAGTGTCCAAGTTTTTTGTGATCACCCTACATATCGTTCTTTCCACTTACACAGAATTATCAAAATAAAGCATTTCACTGTCATTCCCAGTAGATTCTGGACACAAATCTGAAAAACAGCATTTCCTTTCATGTATTGACAAAGATATCGTTTTATAAATCTTATATAAAATATCTGCTGATATATGTGTGTGTGTGTGTATATAATAAACCACATATATGGTTTAAAAACACACCAGAAACTTTTTGTAATAGAGTAGCATTGCGTACAAGCAGAAGTTTGAGTTTTTTTAATAAATGTTTCACTAAAAAAAGAAACAAAACAGAGCATTATGTTGCCAACAATAAACAAACAAACTTCCAGCAGTTCAAGAAAACTGGAAACTCAGAACTCCCAGGGTTCACAGAGGTTCTGAACTTGGCCAAATCAACTGCTTCGACCCCGTTTTTGTTATGGGAGTGGGGACAGCTCGGTCCTTTCCATGGCAACCAACTGTGCTGTCATAAACACTACGGGATGGTCTCTAAATGATCCAGCAGTCACTGGACTATGAGGGAGATCAAATTTTATTAAAAATACAAAAGTTTGAGTTAACAGACTGGAATATGGGCATGTATTGACAAGGGATTTTGTATTACATATAAAGTTCTTTCTCATTTGGCCTCATTTTTTTAAAAAGGCCCTGCTTGGTGAAAATCAGTGTGGATTAATGACTGGTCTTCCTTAAATAGTTCTTATACAAATTACTTACCAACAGAAAGGGCGATGAGGAGAAGGAGAAGCAAAGATAGGCAACCCCCAGTACAGAATGATTTGTGTCTTTATCCAAAACTATCATCCCCTTGATTAAGAACGATTTTTCTCTTAAAAAGATAAAATTTGTATTATTTTCTAGCTATAAGATGCATTCTAATTTTATAAAACTTAGAAATACATAAAACACAGAAAATAAAAATCCTCTGTAATTCCATGACCCTGAGAATTTTTTACACAACTGGAATCACGCTAAACATGGAGTTTTATATCTTGCTTTTTTCACATAGCCTTACATCATAAGCTTTATCCTCTGTCACTAAAAATGCTTCACAGATGTGATATTACACGACTGCCTAATAGCCTGTCACGTGAGGGAACCATAATTTATTTAAATATTTCCATATCGTAAGGGGATGTTTTAGATGAACCTAATGTTTCAATATTATAAGTAATGTAGTGATGAGCATTCTTACACATAAATCTTTATTTATGTTTCCTATTCTCTTATTAAGACACATTGATGAATGAAATTATTAGGGAAAAAGTTATGAACATTTTTAATGTTCTCCCACGTTACTCAGCTTTCTTTAAAAGTCTTTGCTATTCCTGCTTGCTTACATTCTCAGCTGTACTTTACTTAAAATTTTCACATTCTAGAAAAAATTCTTTAGTATTTTGATTGGGATTACATTAAAACCATAAATTTAGTTGGGAATAATTGACATTTTTATAATTTTCAGGAACTTGATAGGTACATCTATTTATTCAAATTTTTTTATCGCTGAATAAACATGTAGTTTTTTAATAGTTGCCAGACATTCATGTATTTTTAAATGTGTGTTGCTGTTGTGAATGCAAACTATTTGTGATTTTGTTGCTTAAGCAGTGATTTCTGAAATGACTTAGCATCATGAGTAATTATGCAACCAACAAGGAATGAATAGTAACAGGGAACCACAGAGGCAAGAAGATCTATGCTGTTTCCATATGGCTTCCAAAGACCCCTGACACTGTGAATAACAGTATTGCTACCTTTCCTTTGTGGCAGAAAACATGAAATTAGTCAGCAATAGCACAGTGGACCATAATGCACACAAAGGGACCTAACAGGAAGAGATGCCGTCCGGATGCTATGAAGAATCTTCACATGCACCAATTGGACAATGAACAAATAGGGAAGTACCTCCTCTCTACCCATCATTCTCAATCTTCATAAAAAATTATATATCACTTGAGTCCATGAAATTTTTAATACATTTTAATTAAATTGTTTATATAGATAGGGACTTGGCAAAATATAGCTTCCCAGGGCCCCACATTCCCTAGGGGTGACTCTGACTGAGCATGTATGCGTGGGTTTATTTTTGGACTTTAGTTCATTCCATTGATCTGTATGCCTTTCCATTTACCAGCATTGCGCTGTCTTAATTACTAAACAAACCCATTGCCATTGAGTCAATTCTGACCCATAGTAACCCTATAGGACAGAATAGAACTGCCCCATAGGGTTTCCAAGAAGCACCTGGTGGATATGAACTGCTGACCTTTTGATTAGCAGCTAAACACTTGACCATTGCACCACCAGGGTTCTGTCTTAATTAATTAAGACAATATAAAGTTCAAGTAATTAAGTCTTAATTTCTATAGCTTTAATAATGCCTTGATGTCTGGTTATGTAAGTCCTTCAATTTCACTTTCTTCTCTAAGAGTATCTTGACTATTCTTAGACCTTTACATTTTCATATAAAACTTATATCAGTTGTACACACACTCACACCCACACCCACACCCACACCCACACCCACACCCACACATACACACCTCCTGGGAAAGTTATCGAGGTTTTATTGAATCTATGGATCAGCTTGAGTGGAACTGATAAATTTACAATATTGGGTCTTCCAATCTGTTAACCCCATATATTTCTCCATTTATTCCAGTCTTTCTGAAATTCTCTCAGCAACATTTTCAAATTTTTAGTGAAGAAGTCCTTCTACGTCTAAACTCTTTCACAAAGCCATCCACTTTTCTTCTTCTCCACTTCTGCCACCTAGTTCATGTCACCTGGATCACTGCAACAGCCTCTGAACCAGTCTTTCTAGTTCCGCCCCTGACCATCATCCGTGTTTTGGCCACAAATCATTCTTTGTAGCTAGTCAGCTAAAAATATGAATTAAATGATGTTACTTTCCACTCCGTCTTAAAGATTTTCTGGGACTTTATATTGTCTATGAATAAAATCCAATATTTATAGCTTGGCCTTTGGAATCCTACATTATCTGGTCCATGCCCACCTCACCAACCTCACCTCATGCCACTCTCCCACCCAGCCTTATATGCTCATTACATGAATTTTATTTCAGTTCCTTGAGTATTCAGAATTTGAGTATTCAAGTTCTTTGCACATACTTCCCCTCTGTCTATAATACTCTTCTGGTGACATTTGTGCCTGGCTCTGTCTTATTCTTTGGAAATTATTCCAGTTTCAGACCGAAGGCGTTCAATCACCCAATCAAACTTAGGTTGCTCCACTCCCTGGCTTTTATTCTTATCACAGCAACCTTCAGAGTCATCACCATCATTTGTAATTATTTGTTGGTTTACTTGTTTATTGTCTGTTTCCTTCATCTAACTCCATGAGGGCAGGTGCCATGACATCTTGGTCACTGCTGTATCCCCAGGGCTCAGAATGATGCCAGTCAGTCATTGCTGAATGAGTAAATGAATGAAGACCTCACGTTTGAGAAGTTAAAGAGACAGAACAGTATAAGGTGTTGACAGTCAAAAGCAAACTTATTTATCTGTCTTTCATCTAAAGTCAAATCTCAAGGTTACAAATGAGTTCAAAAAATTTTTGTTTTGTTTTGATTGTGGTGAGTATATATAACAAAACATTTGCCGTCTCTACATTTTCTACGTGTATAATTCGGTGACATTAATTATGTCCATCCTATTGTACAACCATCACCACTATCCATTTTCAAATTTTCCATCACCCTTAACAGAGATCAATGCCTTCTAATCAATGACTCCTTTTTCCCCCTCCCTCCCATTTCTGGTAACTACTAATAAACCTTGCCTCTCTCTATTTTTTTTTTATATATACCTATTGCAGATTTTTCATGTAAGTGAGATCTTATAATATGTGTCCTTTTGTGACTGACTTACTTTCACTCAGCATAATGCTTTCACAGTTCATCATGTCATAGTATGTATCAGAATTTCATTTCTCTTTATTGCTTACTAATACTCCATTCTTTGTATGTACCATATTTTGTTTATCCATTCATCTGTTGATGGACATTTAGGCTGTTTCCAGTTTGGAGCTATTGTGAATAGTGTCATAATAAACATTGGTGTACAATTAATAAACCTAGTCCTCCAGAATAAAGAGCCCTGGTGGCACAATGGTTACGCACTTGACTGCTAGTCAAAAGTTTGATGGTTTGAACCTACCAGCGGCTCTGTGGGGGAAAAGACCTGGTGATCTTTTTCCTGTCAAGATTAACCAAAAAACCAGACCTGTTGCCGTCGAGTCATCGATTCACATCCATAGTGACCCTATAGGACAGAGTAGAACTGCCCCATAGGTTTTCCAAGGAGCAGCTGGTGGATTTGAACCGCCTACCTTTTGGTTAGCAGCTGTAGCACTTAACCCCTCACCATCAAGCCCCCAAACAACTTAGGAAAGCCTATGGGGCAGTTCTACTCTGTCCTATAAAGTCGCTATAAGTCAGAATCAACTCAATGGCACACAGTAACAACAGTCCTCTAGAGTAGGCACTCAGAAAGTATTTGCTGAATTGCTTCAACTCAGCATAGCTAAGAAGGTAAGGCACTAAAAACTACCCTTTGCTGTCAAGTCAATTCTGACTCCTGGTGACCCTATAGGATAGAGTACAACTGCCCCATAAGGTTTTCGAAACTGTTACTCTTTACAGAAGCAGGCTGCCACACCATTACCCAGTGGAGCAGTTGGTAGATTCTAACTGCTGACATTTTGGTTAGTGGCTGAGTGCTTTAATCACTGCACCTCCAGGGCTTCCTAGTAAAAACTAAGGACCTCTATTTCCTATTTAGAGCTGATATCTTCTTTTAGAAAAGTTTTGTCATAACTTATGGTCATAAAAGACTCATTATAAGGAATTTTGGAAATGCATAAGATAATGAAGAATTTTTTTTAAATCAGATATTGTCTCATCAGGTATCTATAATAATTGCTAATACTTTGGGGTATTTTTAGTCTAATCTTTATTGTTAAATATATAGTTGTTAAATATATACATATATACATTTTGTTATATTCTAAATGTTGTATATATGTGGGGGTTTGTACTGTGGGGGCTTGCTTGTTGCTGTGATGCTGGAAGCTACGTCACCAGTATTCAAATACCAGCAGGGTCACCCATGGTGAACAGGTTTCAGCTGAGCTTCCAAACTAAGACTGGGAAGAAGGACAAAGCAATCTACTTCCTGAAAGAATTAGCCAGTGAAAACCTTATGAATAGCAGCAGAACATTGTCTGATATAGTGCCAGAAAATGAGCCCACCCCCACCCCCTAGGTTGGAAGGCACTCAAAATACAACTGGGAGAGAGCTGCCTCCTTAAAGTAGAATCGATCTTAATGACGTGGATGGAGTTGAGCCTTTGGGACCTTCATTTTCTGATGTGGCATGACTCAAAATGAGAAAAAACTGCTGCAAACATCCAATAATAACTGGAACATGGAACGTACGAAGTATGAATCTAGGAAAACTGAAAATAGCCAAAAATGAAATGGAACACATAAACATCAATATCTTAGGCGTTAGCAAGCTGAAATGGACTGGTAGTGGCCATTTTGAATAGGACTATTATACGGTCTACTATGCCGGGAATGACCGCTTGAACTGGAATGGCGTTGCATTCAGTGTCAAAAAGAACATTTCAAGATCTATCCTGAAGTACAACGCTGTCAGTGATGGGATAATATCATACACCTATGAGAAAGACCAGTTAATATGACTATTATTCAAATTTATGCACCAATCACTAAGGCCAAAGATGAAGAAATTGAAGATTTTTACCAATGTCTGCAGTCTGAAATTGATCAAGTTTGTAATTAGGATGCAATGATAATTACTGGTGATTGGAATGTGAAAGCTAGAAACAAAGAAGAAGTTGGAAGTAGTTGGAAAATATGGCCTTGGTGACAGAAATGATGCCAGAGATTGTATGATAGAATTTTGCAATACCAACAACTTCTTCTTTGCAAATACCTTTTTTCACCAACATAAACAGAAAATATACATGTGGACCTCACCAGATGGAATACACAGGAATCAAATTTACTACATCTGTGGAAAGAGATGACGGAAAAGCTCAATATCATCAGACAGAACAAAGCCAGGGGCTGACTGCAGAACAGACCATCAACTGCTCATACGCAAGTTCAAGTTGAAGAAAATTAGAACAAACCCAAGAGGGCCAAAGAACGACCTTGAGACTATCCCACCTGAATTTAGAGACTATCTCAAGAATAAATTTGACATGTTGAACACCAATGACCAAAGACCAGATGAGTTGTGGAATGACATCAAGGACAGCATATGTGAAGAAAGCAAGAGGTCATTAAAAAGACAGGAGAGAAAGAAAAGACCTAAATGGATGCCAGAAGAGAGTCTGAAATTTGTTCTTGAACGTTGAGTAGCTAAGGGAAAGGAAGAAATGATGAAATAAAAGAGCTGAACAAAAGATTTCAAAGGGCAGCTCGAGAAGACAAAGTAAAGTTTTACAATGACATGTGCAAAGAGCTGGAGATAGAAAACCAAAAGGAAAGAACACACTCAGCATTTCTTAAGCTGAAAGAACCGAAGAAAAAATTCAAGCCTTGAGTTGCAATATTGAAGGATTCTAAAGGGAAAATATTAAGCGACACAGGAAGCATCAAAAGAAAATGGAAGGAATACACAGAGTCATTATACCAAAAACAATTGGTCGACGTTCAACCATTTCATGAGGCAGCATATGATCAGGAACTGATGGTACTGAAAGAGGAAGTTCAAGCTGCCCAGAAGGCATTGGCGAAAAACAAGATTCCAGGAATTGAATGAATATCAATTGAGATGTTTCAACAAATAGATGCAGCGCTCCAAGTGCTCACATGTCTGTGCCAAGAAATTTGGAAGAGAGCTACCTGGCCAACCAACTAGAAGAGATGCATATTTATACTTACTCCCAAAGAAGGTGATATAATTGAATTCAGAAATTATCGAACAGTATCATTAACATCACACGCAAGTAAAATTTTGCTGAAGATCCTTCCAAAAGCGACTGCAGCAGTATATCAATAGGGAACTGCCAGAAATTTAAGCTTGATTCAAAAGAGTACGTGGAACCAGAGATATCATTGCTGATGTCAGATGGATCCTGGCTGAAAGCAGAGAATACCAGAAGGTGTTTACCTGTGCTTTACTGACTATGCAAAGGCATTTGACTGTGTGGATTATAATAAATTATGGATAGCACTGCAAAGAGTGAGAATTCCACAACATTTAATTGTGCTCATGAGGAATCTGTACACAGATCAAGAGGCAGACATTCGAACAGAACAAGGGCATACTGCATGGTTTAGAGTCAGGAAAGGTGTGCGCCAGGATTGTACCCTGCCACCATACCTATTCCATCTGTATGCTGAGCAAATAATCCAAGAAGCTGGGATATATGAAGAAAAACAGGGCATCAGGATTGAAGGAAGACTCATTAACAACCTGCGTTACGCAAATAACACAACCTTGCTTGCTGAAAGTGAAGAGGTCTTGAAGTACTTACCGATGAAGATCAAAGCCTTCGGTATAGATTACACCTCAACATAAAGAAAACAAAAATCCTCACAACCGAACCAATAAGCCACATCATGATAAATGGAGAAAAGATCGAAGTTGTCAACGATTTTATTTTACTTGGATCCATAATCAACACCCGTGGAAGCAGCAGTCAAGAAATCAAAAGACACATTGCATTTGCAAATCTGCTGCAAAGGACCTCTTTAAAGTGTTGAGAAACAAAGATGTTACCTTGAAGACTAAGGTGTGCCTGACCCAAGCCCTGGTGTTTTCAACCACCTCATATGCATGTGAAAGCTGGATGATGAATAAGGAAAATTGAAGAAGAATTGATGCCTTTGAATTGTGGTGTTGGAGAAGAATATTGAATATGCCGCGGACTGCCAAAAGAACAAACAAATCTGTCTTGGAGGAAGTACAATCAGAATGCTCTTGAGAAGCAAAGATGCGGAGACTACATCTCACATACTTTGGACATGTTATCAGGAGGGATAAGTCCCTGGAGAAGAACATTCACGATTGTGAGGATGGTGCAAGACCGGACAGTGTTTCGTTCTGTTGTACATAGGGTTGCTATGAGTTGGAACCGACTCGACAGCACCTAACAACAACAACATGTATAATGCATAAAATATACATACATATATATATAATAAATGGTGTCTTATTATAAAATTAAAGTTTTATTTTATGCAGTTTCATAATGTGCTTTTATCACTTCTGAACATTTATTCACATCATTAAATGTTTTTAAAAATATGTTTTTAAAATTTCTGCATAGTATTTCAACACAGTAATGAGTCATAAATTATTTAAACAATGTTCTATTTTGAGTTATTTAGATTATTTCCATTTTTTTATATCATAAATATTGTGACAATAAAACCTCACATACATAAATCTTTGTGCACATCTCTGATTAGTTCTTTTGGATAAATTTCTGGAAGTGAAATGACTAGACCCAAGAGATAAATTTTTTTTTAGATCTGGATATACATTGCCAAATTGCTCCTCAGACATGTGTTGGGGTATGTTCTCACCAACAGATTATGAGGTCGTCCAGGCATTCCCACCCTTACCAACACTGGGTGTCACATTCTGCCAATTCAGTGGGGAAAATGTTTCAATTTACATTTCTTTGATTACAAGTAATTTTGAACTATGTAGTTTTACATGCTTGTTGAGATTTTATGTTTCTTCTTTTGCAAATTATTTGTTTGCCATTTTTTTTTCTCTTGAGGTTACAACTTTCCTGTTCTGATTTTCACTTATATATGTCAAGAATATAATATCTATTAGTCATATATAGTTCAAATATTTATTTTCAGGTTGTTCTTTGATTTATAATTTTGTCAATGTTACTTTTTTTAATGTATAAATTAAAGTTATTATGTAGTCAAATATTTTCCATTGTTTACTCCTTTCTCATTTGTGCTTAGCAAAGGTATTCCCACTTCAATGTCAAATAAGAAAACCACATTTTTATTTTCTAATTCTTTTAAGATTTCAGTTTTTTCATTTAACATTTTAGTCCAGCTGGATATGTATGTGTGATGGGGGTGGAAGTCGGGATATAATTTTGTCTTTGTTTTGTTTTCCCCAAATTTTTAGCCAGTGGTCCGAGATCCATTTTCTAGTACGTTATTCACTTCACACTATTTTGGAAGGCTTTTGTAAAAAAATCAAATGCTAAATTTTGAAAATAGTAGGATCTGTTTCTGGGTTTTCAAGGCTGACTAGTCTTCCCATTGTGACATTCTTTGCATTACTGTGTATCTGTATGATGTATTTCAATATGTGGGGGTAAATCTTTGCTATTTTTTGCCAAAAGTTTCTGACTCCTCAATAATTTGGTAAAGGTGTAAATCAACTTGCTTCTGTACATCTTCTTTTATTCTACTAAAATAGTGTATAAGTAGCATAGACTTTATTTGGTGATGGAGCTAACTCTTCTGTAGCACAGTCCTTCTTCCTAGTCCTAACTAATAATTAGGAAAATTAACTGACTTTGGGCAAGTCATTTAACTTCTCTGGGTTTCAATTTCATCATCTTAAAAAAAAAAAAAAGAAAACTCACCTTAGATCTTAGATCCCTAGTGTTAAAATAGCTGAGTGATGTCTCTTCTCACCAATCAGTCAAAGCCATCAGAGAAAAAGAAACAGGTTTTCAAATTCAATCCTTACCAAGACCAGGATACATCTGAAACAGAAAACCACGGGATGGAAGGAAGATTGCCAAAGAGAATGAATATCAAACAAGGATATGGTAAGATATAGACAGGACAGGTGTAGCTAAATTTCTTAGGGAAAAAAATAAAATAAAATTAGAAATGCACCGTCAGGTATAAACCACAAAAAGAATTATCTTCCCAGCTATAGGAATGTGATGTGCCAGCTTATGACAAGACTTTCCTGGACATAGTTTGATACCCAGGGGAAGTAAGAGAGAATGCAAGTTGAACAAGAAATTACACTGACCAGCCATGTTTCTAGGAAGCAGTCTGTCAAGGAAGCAGGAAGAAGAAAAGGAACCACTTTGTGAGGTGTCTTGCAGCGCCAGTTTTCATTGCCTGGCAAGAAATAAAGGCTGAAAGAACTCCTTGACACACTCTCAATCTTATGCCATAATGAGAATTACTACTGAGCTGGAACATGGCCTTTTCCCTACCCATACAAATGGTAGGTTTACTAAACCTAGACCTATAAATAGTTGATACCTCAAGAATTAAGCTCATTACAAGATGAGGAACGATGGAAAAAAAAGTGCAGATTTCATTATTTTAGAAACTGAAGGAAAAACAAATGACAGGTGAAGAAACTCACCAGAAAAATGTTGCCACAAAAGCAGATGACAATCTTGAGTAAATATTTAATTACAAATTTTCAAAACTTGGTGAGTGGAAAAAAATGTAAACTCTCGTAAGTAATATAAGCTCTGAATAAATAAAGATGCCGTCTCTCACCACCTTAATTCAATACCAACTAAACTTCTGTGTGATTTTTTTTTTTTAAGGAACTCAACCAACTTACTCTCAAATGTGTATGGAAGATTGGTTTTCTGTGCTTGAAAGCTTAGGACCATAGTCTCATGGGACAACTCAGTCAATTGGCATAAAATAGTTAACAAAAATCATGTTCTGCATCCTAGTGAAGTGAGTAGCATCTGGGATCTTATAAAGTTTGTGAGCAGTCATCAAAAATACAACTACAGGCCTATACTCACCAGGACCAAAAGAGTAAGAAGGTAACCAAAACCTCAGAGAAGAAACAAGTCTACACGAGCCATGACCTCATCTACCCTGAGACCAGAAGAACTAGATGGTGTTTCTGGCTACCACTGAGCGTTCTGACTGGGGTCACAATAGATGGTCTCAGATAGAATGGGAGAAAAATGTGGAACAGAGCTCAAAGTCTTAAAAAAAAAAAAAAAAAAAGCTAGACAAACCAAAACAGCAGAGAACAGAGGACTCCCTGAGACTATCGCCCTGAGACGCTCTTTAAACCTAGAACTGAGCCTATCCCCTGAGATCACCTTTTAGCAAAATAGCAGAGTGGCACATGAAATAAAGGGTATTACCTGAAAGATCAGTGCTCTACTTAAAAACCATCTGTATGAGACCAAAAGGTCAACAATTACTCAAAAACAAAGATGAGAGGGAGCAGGGAAGTAGAGTACTAGAAATGGAACAAACAGAACACAATTAAAGAGAATGTTGACACATTGTGATAAATGTAATGTCACTGAACAATTTGTGTGGAAATTGTCAGATGGGAACCTAAACTTTCACCAAAAACTCAATAAAATATTATTTAAAAAGAAAGAAAGAGAATGGGAAAAGCTATAAAAAAAAAAAAACAAACAAAAAAACCCCGCTTTATTCCACATGGAAACCCTAGTGGCGTAGTGGTTAAGTACTACTGCTGCTAACCAAGAGGTCGGCAGTTTGAATCCGCCAGGTGCTCCTTGTAAACTCTATGGGGCAGTTCTACTCTGTCCTGTAGGGTCGCTATGAGTCGGAATCGACTCAATGGCAATGGGTTTGGTTTTTTGGTTATTCCACATGATATAGACCTGATTTTCAGGTTTGGTTTTCAGCCATTCCAGGACTTTAGCTACTAGTAATAAAAGATTCTTTCAGTATTGTTTATTATACATAATCTTAATATTTGTAAATGCTTAACTGAAATTTTAAAAGAACATTTAATTGGATTTTACACATACAATTATCTAATTATGTATCTGAGCAGATATTCTATGTAAAAATTTAAAATGTTTTTGTGGCACAAGTTAAAATTTAAATAGACTAAGAGAAAACTTCCACATATATCAGAAAGTGAGACGAAAGAAAGTATTCTTGAAGGTTATGAATTCTGGCTAGCTATTTTTTTTTTTTTACAACTTTTTTAACAATATGATTTTAAGTGAAAAATCAGAATACACAAGTGTCTATGAGCATACAATGGCAATTTTTAAAAAATAAAATATATATAAAGTCTCATTTCTAAGTGTTGGGATTTAGTATAATTTTAATTTATAAGTTCTGTTTCTTTTAGTTTCTAAGATGTCTATGATAAGTATGAAAATATATCCATAAAAAGAATAATAAGTGTTATTTTCCAGATAATTGGGGTAGAGTAGGAAAAAAAAAATGAGACAATGCAGTCTATGGAGTTTGAAGAAAATATCATCAGAGAAGATTAGGTTACTGAGAAAGCAGATCTAAGATTTAATGATTTTTTAAAAATGTATGTGGAAGAATAAGTCTCCATAAACCCAAATAGCTAAGTTACTTTGGAAAAAAAAGAGCAGAAAGAGTAGACTCCTTATCAGTTATCAAGAAATACTACAAAGCTTTGGTAATAAAACCAATATGATTTTCGTGCATAGATACATAGATCAATGAAATGAATAACTCAAGAATGGATCCATGTGCACATGAGAAATTTTAATATCATATGTATTGGTTTCCTAGGACTGCCATTACCAAATACCACAAACTGAGTGGTTTGTAAGAACAGGAAGTTACTGTCTCACAGTTTTGGAAACTAGCAGTTCAAATCAATGTGTCAGCTGGGCCATGCTCCTCCTGAAGTCTCTAGGAGAAGATCCTTTCTCTAGGGGAAAATCTCCCCCAGTTTCTAGTAGCCCCAGACATTCTTTGGCTTTGTCTCTTCTCCTTTTTTATACGGACATCACCACTCGTATTGTATTAGGAACCACCCTATTCCACTATGATCTCATGTTAGTTTAACTGATAACATCTTCAAAGGCCCTGTTTCCAAACAAGGTCACATTCACAGGTACTAGACGTTATGACATTGACATATCTTTTGGGGGGACACCATTCGATCCATAACAGTCCAATCTCCCTAAATTAATATCCTTTTCATGTGCAAAATACATTCACCCCATCTCAGCATTCCCGAAAGTTTTGATCTGTTCCAGCATCATCTCTAAGTCCAAATTTTCATCTTCATCAGGTATAGGTGAAACTCTGGGTATGTTTTATCCTGAGCCAAAATTCCTCTCCATCTGTGGACCTGTGAAACCTGAAATACAAGTTATCTGCTTCCTAGACACAATGATACAACAGGATAGGATAGATATTCTCATTCCAGAAGGGAAAAAATAGTTCACGGATCCCAAGCAAATCCAAAGCTCAGCAGGGCCAAGTTCATTACATTTACAGGCTTGTAAATAACCTCTATCCTCTGGGCCCTCACCAGAATCACTGTTAACATCCATAATTCTATCCACAGTATCTTCAAGACAATCTAGGCTTTCACTGTCAAGCACCTCAAAACTCTTCCAGTCTGTACCCATCAGCCAATTCCAAAGTCATTTCCACATTCTAAGGTATTTGTTACAGTAGCACCCCACTTCTGGTAACAAAATCTGTAGTAGTTTCCTAGGGCTACAATAACAAAATACTGCAAACTGTGTGAGTTATAAGAACAAAAATTTATTGTCTCACGGTTCTGGAGACTATCAATCCAAATCAACATGTTTGCCAGGCCATGCTCCCTTTGAAGTCTCTAAGGGAAGATCCTTTCTTGTCTCAACCAGCTTCTGGTAGCCCCAGGCATTCTTTGACTTGGAGATACATCTTCACCTAGTCATCTTTCCTCTGTCTGTCTCCCTGAGTCTCTTCTGCTTTTTTATAAGGACACCTCTCAGATAGGATTAGGACCCACCCTACTCCAGTATGACTTCATGTTAACTTAAATTATACCATGTTCAAAGACCCTGTTTCCAAATAAGATCATGTTCACAAGTACTGAAGACTAAGAGTTCAAATATCTTTTGGGGGCACATAAGTCAGTCTATACCACTATAAAAATATAAAGAATGTATTGATTAAATGATGTTGGAAAAATTGGCTTCCATATGGAAAAAAGTTAAGTTGTATCATTACCTTATACATAAACCATGGCAGAATCCAAATGGGCTCAAGACCCACAGATTAAAAAAAAAAAAAATGTACATCTGTAGGAGAGAATACAAGAGATTGTTTTTGTTAAATAGGAATGGGTAAAATCTTCCTAAACGAGATCCTCAAAACAGAAACAATTTTATAATATCGAAATTAAGGATTTCTGTTTAATGAAAGACACCACAAGCAAAGATAAAAGATAACAATGAAGGAGAAACTCAGATTCATTAGAAGTCAGAGGACTACAAATTAAAACAATAATCAGATGCCACCCGACATTAATAAGAGTGGGGAAAATGGATAATGTCAAGCATTGGCTAGGATATAAACCCAGTGCCCTCGAGTCGATTCCAACTCATAGTGACCCTATAGGATGGAGTAGAACTGCCCCATAGAGTTTCCAAGGGCTGGATATAGACAGAAGGAAATTTTCATGCATGGTTAGTGAACACATAAACTGATACAGACATTCTAAAGAGCAATCTGGTAGTGTATTTATCAGGGTTCTCAAGAGAAACAGAACAAATGAGAAAGAGTGATTTTAAGGAAGAGACTCATGTGAGTGTGTGGGCTAGCAAGTTCAAAATCAAAGTATCAGCTGTGTTGATCTTTCTGAGGGTTCTGAGGGAGACTCTCTTCCATGCAGCTCTCCTAGCTTCTGGAGATAGCCAGCAATCACTCCAGTCTCTGGCTCTGTTCTCATGGTCGTCTTCCCTATGAGTCTCTTCTCCACGTTTATAAAGATACAACTCATATTGGATTAGGATTTATGCTACTCCAGTACAAACTCAAGTTAACCTGACTTCAAAGGCTATATTTTCAAGCAAATTATATTCACATGTACCAAGGGTTGGGACTTCAACATATTTTTAGGGGGGACACAATTCAATCCATAACAAGTAGTATTTAAAGAAATACAGTATGTGTATGTTTTATAATCCAGCAACTCTATTCTGGGGTTATATCAAAGAGAATTCTTGTGCAGGTTGTATTATGAGAAAAAAATATAACTTGTGGTATTTTTTGGTGTTAATTTGAGGAATTTGGAGGCAACCTAGATATCATCAAGTAGAAAATGGATAAGTAAAATATGCTGCAGGGTGGTAAAATATCACACTGCAGATAGAGTAAATGAACTAGATATCCAGAGAGTAATATGAGTGAAGGATAAAATACAGTGTCGATTAAAAAATAAAGGAAGCAAAACGAAAAAACAAAAATATGCACATTAAAAATATAAGCACACACAAAATAACACTGCATATTTGACAAGGATATATCCATTTTTAAGGAGTCCTATCAAAAGAACATTAGAAGGCCTAAATATAAAATCTAAAATGATAAAGATCATGGAAGAAAAACTAGGAACAGTGCTCGGAGCCCTAACACATGGCATAAACAGTATACAAAACATTACTAACAATGCAGAAGAGAAACTAGATAACTGGGAGCTCCTAAAAATCAAACACCTATGCTCATCCAAAGACTTCACCAAAAGAGTAAAAAGATTACCCACAGACTGGGAAAAAGTTTTTAGCTATGACATTTCTGATCAGCATCTGATCTCTAAAATCTATATGATACTGCAAAAACTCAACTACAAAAAGACAACCCAATTAAAAAATGGGCAAAAGATATGAACAGGCACTTCACTAAAGAAGACATTCAGGTGGCGAACAGATACATGAGGAAATGCTCGCAATAGAAATGAAAATCAAAACTACAATGAGATTCCATCTCACTCCAACAAAACTGGCACTAATCCAAAAAACACAACATAATAAATGTTGGAGAGGTTGTGGTGAGACTGGAACACTTATACACTGCCGGTGGAAATGTAAAATGGTACAACCACTTTGGAAATAGATTTGGCACTTTCTTAAAAAGCTAGAAATAGAACTACCATATGATCCAGCAATCCCACTCCTTGGAATATATCCTAGAGAAATAAGAGCCTTTACATTAATAGATATATGCACACCTATGTTCATTGCAGCACTGTTTACAATAGCAAAAAGATGGAAGCAACCAAGATGCTCATCAAAGGATGAATGGATAAATAAATTATGGTATATTCACCCAATGGAATACTATGCATCGATGAAGAACAATGATGAATCCATGAAACATTTCATTACATGGAGGAACCTGCAAGGTATTATGCTGAGTGAAATTAGTCAATTGCAGAAGGACAAATATTGTATAAGACCACTATTATAAGAACTTGAGAAATAGCTTAAAGAGAGAAGAAAATATTCTTTGATGGTTATGAGAGGGGGAAGGGACGAAGGGAGGGAGAGGGGTTTTCACTAATTAGATAAAAAAAAAATTAGATAGTAGATAACTATTTTAGATGAAGGGAAAGACAACACACAATACAGGAGAGGTCAGCACAGCTGGACTAAACCAAAAGCAAAGAAGTCTCCTGAATACACTGAACACTTTGAAGGCCAGCATAGCAGGGGTGGGGGTTTAGGGGCCATAGTTTCAGGGGACATCTAAGTCAATTGGCATAATAAAATCTGTTAACATTCTGCATCCCACTTTGGAGAGTGGCATCTGGGGTCTTAAACACTAGCAAGTGGCCACCTAAGATGCATCAATGGGTCTCAACCCACCTGGATCAAAGAAGAATGAAGAACACCAAAGACACAAGGTAATTATGAGCCCAAGAGACAGAAAGGGCCACATAAACCAGACACTACATTAGCCTGAGAGCAGAAGAACTAGATCGTGCCCAGCTATAACTGATGACTTCTCTGACAGGGAACTCAATAGAGAACCCCTGAAGGAGCAGGAGAGCAGTGGGATGCAGACCCCAAATTCTCATAATAAGACCAGACTTAATGGTCTGACTGAGATTAGAAGGACCCTGGTGGTTATGGTTCCCAGATCTTCTGTTAGCCTAAGACAGGAACTATTCCCAATGCCAACTCTTCAGACAGGGACTGGAGTGGACAATGGGATAGAAAATGATACTGGTGAAAAGTGAGCTTCTTTGATCAAGTAGACACATGAGACTATGTTGGCTTCTCCTATCTGGAGGGGAGATGGGAGGGCAGAGGGGGTCAGAAACTGGCAGAATGGACATGAAAAGAGAGAGTGGAGGGAAGGAGTGTGCTGTCTCATTAGAGGGAGAGCAATTTTTTTTTTTTTTTAGCAAGGTGTGTGTACATTTTTGTATGAGAGACTGACTTGATTTGTAAACTTTCACTTAAAGCACAATAAAAATTAAAAAAAAGAGTACATTAGAGTGAGTGCATATAAGAAAGAGAGAATGGGGGTAGAGTGGGTACTGGGCATAAAGGGACATGAATACAGTAAATAAAACAAGAGATAGTCCTTCCAAGAGTTTAAGATATAAATATGTTATGGACTGAGGGCTCTGATCATCTAAACTCCCTGCACCTGAAATGAAAGACAGAGACAAAGGGAGAGAGTGTGCACACTTAATGATCCCAAGCAGTGTGTAACAGAGACTCAAGCCCTTAAGAAAAATATGAGAGATAACACAAGGAGATGTAATGTAATTTGGCAGTGACCAAGGTGAAATAAAGAAAAACAAACAATCATAGAAATGAAAATAAAATTGGGGGTAGCACAAGGGAGAAAAGACCTTGCTGGAAGCACAATAAGGAACATAGAGGGTGGAATTGAGAAATGTGAGCAGAAAGAAAGAAAGAAAAGCTTAACAAGATTAGAGAGAAAATGTATATATGGAAAATAGTCAAAGGGACACCAATATATAGAGACTACAAAGATAGGAACCAAAATAATGGAATGAAAAATAATTTTTTTAATTATACTTTTTCTTAAAAAAAAAACAAAACTCTAATCTAAAATAAAATTCTAATCTACATATTGAAAAGGCACAAGATGTCCTAGCAAAAATAGACCCAGAATTGACAATGCGGAGTAAATTTACTGGATGAAATAATCTATAAGGGAAAGATAATAGGCTGTCCTCGTATTTCTACATAGTAACAATCAGCAACACTAGCAGTCAGTGGGTGTGCCTACGGATTCTCAAGGAAAGAAAGGCTGACCAAAGAACTTTATACCCAGCCAAACTGTCATTCAAGTAAAAAGCAACCAAAAACAATTTTGAATATTTCAAGAGCTCAGGAGCTATAGCTCAAAAGCAGTAGTTCTTAAACTACTGAATTTAAACCAATCAAGAGAAAAACAGGAGGGTGGGGTGGGGGACTACCAAAAGACTGGCAGTGAGCTTTTATCCTATTTAACTGTATGATTAAGATTAAAATAAATCTGAGGAAAATGGTTACAGAAAAAAAGTGTAAAATAAACCCTAACAATTGTACAAAGTAGAAAGGATATAAATAAAAATAGTTTGGAGAGGAAGGGGAAACAAGGTAGGAATGTAAGTATGCTAAATTTCTCCTCATTTGTAGTTGGTAGGTTTTAAAAATTTATTTAAAACCAATAAGTAATAAAGGCATAAGAACATTTAAAGGTAAAAATAAAGGAAGATGATATGATAAACTAAAAGGCGGGGGGAATTGCTGGATGTTAACAGATACTTATGAAGAAATAGAAGTCTATGTAACATTTCAATTGTGATGCAAGCACTAGAATAACATACAAATATTCCAGTTTATTGGAAGAAATGTCCACACAAATCAAAGAAAACACAGACCATAGTCTGAAAAAAAAAAAGAAACATAATATACAAAACTGAAGACAAATTGTACCTGTTATAGTAGTAAATATAAAAGGGCTAAACTAATATGTGATTTTTTAAAAAGAAAACTCAGATTGAATCATAAAGCAAAAACCAAAATGTATACCTAAAAGGAAGGAACACAGGAAAAGATGGGCAAAGATATACCAAGCATAGGTAAACAGAGGCATTCCAAGCAAATGCAAACAAAAAGAAAGTGGGATGTAGCACAGTTTGTCTTTCCAAATATTTATTAATGTCCCTCTTTTCCTACCTTCTTGCAGAATGAGCAGTCCCTGTGACCAGTTCTGGCCAATAGAATATGTACCAAAACACCATGGAATGTCATGTAAGAACCAGTATACCTCCACCATTCTACGCTTCCCCTGTCATGTGTTCCAGATGGCCTAGCTACCAGATGGAAGAGGGCCACTCAGCCCACAGTGGACTTGGCATCAGCATGAAATAAGTATTACTTTGTTAAGCCATTGAAAATGCAAGCTTTAATTTTTACGACAATATACTTTCACCCACCCGCTAAAAGTAACCGAGGTTTCTTGGAGAAATGTCCATTTCCAGATCTAGACAGGAAAGGTATAAGATAAGCCAGGGATATCTTTTCATACAAGAAAGGAAAGAAGCTGTCAGTGTTTTCTATCACATCTAAAGAAGTCAGGGGCCAATTTGAATAGATTCTCGCTGGCCAAAGATAGAACAATCTCTAGAGCATCAATGGGGTAATAACTGCAATGGACTTAAATGCATCAAATATGTTTAAAATCCATGCATTCATAATGATACAAATGAAAACAGAACAAATCTCACTGGTCAACTCTGATGGATGAACCAACACGTTATTTTGAAAAATCAAGCATTTATTCTGCCTTTCCTATATAAATGAATCTTATGTAACTGTATCTCAGTATACAGCCAAATAGCTGATGAGGAAAGTATCTCTGTTTAGAAGTATTCCAACTAATTAATAAAGAAAAATGATTAAATTAGAATATCATCACTTTGCAAACCCACTGGTGGCACAGTGGTTAAGAGCTTGGCTGCTAACCAAAAAGTCAGCATTTCAACTCCACCGGTGGCTCCTTGGAAACCCTATAGAGCAGTTCTACTCTGTCCTACAGGGTCACTATGACTCAAAATTGACTCAACTGCAGCAGGCTTGGGTTTTGTTGTTGTTGTTTAATGAATCAATAGATATAGGAAACAATTTTCAATAGCTTTTAATACCACAAAAAGAAAAACAATCAGATAATATAGTGAAATTGTGAGACCAAACTAGGCAGGATTGCCTTGTTTTTTGACACCCTGCTTTTGACA
This sequence comes from Loxodonta africana, assembly GCF_030014295.1. Taxonomy (NCBI): domain Eukaryota; kingdom Metazoa; phylum Chordata; class Mammalia; order Proboscidea; family Elephantidae; genus Loxodonta; species Loxodonta africana. The sequence continues at coordinate 87,371,540 of NC_087352.1, read as the reverse complement.
GGGTGCAGTCTTGCCACTTTTCTATTGCGCATTCTAGTGGAAAATATTTGAGGTTTCCTACTCTGACAAATTTCTGCCTTATGCAGTTTCTGGTTCTCACAGGTTTCACTGTACATAGTCTTCTCCACAAAAAAAATCAAACCTGAATTTGATCACATCTCTAGATCTAATAGCCAATTTACAGGAAATACAGAATGATAAAGGAATAAGATAATCCCATGGGAAGCCAATCAGCAAAATCCAAATTCTAGGAACCTCTACAGGAAAAATGATCCAATTTCTTCAACAAATATTTGCAAAGTGAAGAAGGAGCTTAAGGGTGAACCCATAGATTAAAAGAGACTTAAAAGAAATATCAAACAAGCATAATACATGAATTTTGTTGGTACTCCATTTAAACAAATGAACAGGAAAAAGACAATTAAGGAAATATGTATGCTGACTAGATATTTGAAGACATTAAGAATTCATTGTGAAATATTTTAAGATATAAAATTTTTATGGTTAGTTTTTTTAAGTTTCTATCTCTTAAAGATGTATACTTAAATATTTACAGATGAAACTATATGAAGTCTTGGATTTGCTTCACAATACTCTTGGTGGGGAAGGGAAGAGAATTGGGGAATGCAGGAAATAAGATTGGCTATGAGTTGAAAGTTGTTGAAACTGGGTGGTGAGTTCAAGGAGTTTCATTATCCTATTCTCTCTAGTTTTCATATGTTTGAAATTTTCTATAATAAAATGTTTTACATAAAGTCTCAGTAAACACAAAATCAACAAAAATAAAGGAAATGAAAAAAAAAAATCCACCAACAAAAGGAATTCAGCAAGGAGAGTAAGAAAAGCAAAACAAAAACAAAAACAAACAACAGCACCACAAAAAAAAGCACTATAAAACAACAGCGATAAATTCACATCTACCAATAATTACAGTGAACGTAAATGGCCTAAAGGCATCTATAAAGAGACAAACTGTGACAGAATGGATTAAAAAATGGGATCCACACAATAATCAAAAAGAGGGACTAAACACAGGAGGCATAGAACTGCCATATGGAGAGTGATACAAGGCGATATAGAACAATACAAGTTAGGTTTTTACTTAGAAAAATAGGGGTAAATAATAAGGTAACCACACAGAGATATAACAACTCCATAACTCAAGATAAAAGCCAAGAAAAACTTAACGACTCAACAAACAAAGTCAAACACTACGAAAATGAGGATTTCACAATTTACTAAGAAGAATGTCTCAGCACAAAAAAGTAAGTGGAAAAATGAAATTGTCAACAACACACATAAAAAAGCATCAAAATGACAACACTAAACACTTATGTATCTATAATTACGCTGAATGTAAATGGACTAAATGCACCAATAAAGAGACAGAGAGTCTCAGACTGGATAAAGAAACACGATCCGTCTATATGCTGCCTACAAGAGACACACCTTAGACTTAGAGACACAAACAAACTAAAACTCAAAGGATGGAAAAAAATATATCAAGCAAACAATAAGCAAAAAAGACGAGGAGTGGCAATATTAATTTCTGACAAAATAGACTTTAGACTTAAATCTACCACAAAGGGTAAAGAAGGACACTATATAATGATAAAAGGGACAATTGATCAGGAAGACATAACCATATTAAATATTTATGCACCCAATGACAGAGCTGCAAGATACATAAATCAAATTTTAACAGAACTGAAAAGTGAGATAGACACCTCCACAATTATAGTAGGAGACTTCAACACACCACTTTCGGAGAAGGACAGGACATCCAGTAAGAAGCTCAATAGAGACACGGAAGACCTACTTACAACAATCAACCAACTTGACCTCATTGACTTATACAGAACTCTCCACCCAACGGCTGCAAAGTATACTTTTTTTTCTAGCGCACATGGAACATTCTCTAGAATAGACCACATATTAGGTCATAAAACAAACCTTTGCAGAATCCAAAACATTGAAATATTACAAAGCATCTTCTCAGACCACAAGGCCATAAAAGTGGAAATCAATAACAGAAAAATTAGGGAAAAGAAATCAAATACTTGGAAACTGAACAATACCCTCCTGAAAAAAGACTGGGTTATAGAAGACATCAAGGAGGGAATAAGGAAATTCATAGAATGCAATGAGAATGAAAATACTTCCTATCAAAACCTCTGGGACACAGCAAAATCAGTGCTCAGAGGCCAATTTATATCGATAAATGCACACATACAAAAAGAAGAAAGAGCCGAAATCAGAGAACTGTCCCTACAACTTGAACAAAGAGAAAGTGAGCAACAAAAGAATCCATCAGGCACCAGAAGAAAACAAATAATAAAAATTAGAGCTGAACTAAATGAATTAGAGAACAGAAAACAATTGAAAGAATTAACAAAGCCAAAAGCTGGTTCTTTGAAAAAATTAACAAAATTGATAAACCATTGGCTAGACTGACTAAAGAAATACAGGAAAGGAAACAAATAACCCGAATAAGAAACGAGAAGGACCACATCACAACAGAACCAACTGAAATTAAAAGAATCATTTCAGATTATTACGAAAAATTGTACTCTAACAAATTTGCAAACCTAGAAGAAATGGATGAATTCCTGGAAAAACACTACCTACCTAAACTAACACATTCAGAAGTAGAACAACTAAATAGACCCATAACAAAAAAAGAGATTGAAACGGTAATCAAAAAACTCTCAACAAAAAAAAGCCCTGGCCCTGATGGCTTCACTGCAGAGTTCTACCAAACCTTCAGAGAAGAGTTAACACCACTGCTACTGAAGGTATTTCAAAGCATAGAAAATGACGGAATACTACCCAACTCATTCTATGAAGCCACCATCTCCCTGATACCAAAACCAGGCAAACACATTACAAAAAAAGAAAATTACAGACCTATATCCCTCATGAACATAGATACAAAAATCCTCAACAAAATTCTAGCCAATAGAATTCAACAACATATCAAAAAAATAATTCACCATGATCAAGTGGGATTTATACCAGGTATGCAACGCTGGTTTAATATCAGAAAAACCATTAATGTAATCCATCACATAAATAAAACAAAAGACAAAAACCACATGATCTTATCAATTGATGCAGAAAAGGCATTTGACAAAGTCCAACACCCATTTATGATAAAAACTCTTACCAAAATAGGAATTGAAGGAAAATTCCTCAACATAATAAAGGGCATTTATGCAAAGCCAACAGCCAATATCACTCTAAATGGAGAGAACCTGAAAGCATTTCCCTTGAGAACGGGAACCAGACAAGGATGCCCTTTATCACCGCTCTTATTCAACATTGTGCTAGAAGTCCTAGCCAGGGCAATTAGGCTAGACAAAGAAATAAAAGGCATCCGGATTGGCAAGGAGGAAGTAAAATTATCTCTATTTGCTGATGACATGATCTTATACACAGAAAACCCTAAGGAATCCTCCAGAAAACTACTGAAACTAATAGAAGAGTTTGGCAGAGTCTCAGGTTATAAAATAAACATACAAAAATCACTTGGATTCCTCTACATCAACAAAAAGAACACCGAAGAGGAAATAACCAAATCAATACCATTCACAGTAGCCCCCAAGAAGATAAAATAAAAAAAAATAATAATACTTAGGAATAAATCTTTTACCAAGGATGTAAAAGACCTATACAAAGAAAACTACACAGCTCTACTGCAAGAAATTCGAAAGGACATACTTAAGTGGAAAAAACATACCTTGCTCATGGATAGGAAGACTTAACATAGTAAAAATGTCTATTCTACCAAAAGCCATCTATACATATAACGCACTTCCAATCCAAATTCCAATGTCATTTTTTAAGGTGATAGAGAAACAAATCACTAATTTCATATGGAAGGGAAAGAAGCCTCGGTTAAGCAAAGCATTACTGAAAAAGAAGAAGAAAGTGGGAGGCCTCACTCTACCTGATTTCAGAAGCTATTATACAGCCACAGTAGTCAAAACAGCCTGGTACTGGTACAACAACAGGCACATAGACCAATGGAACAGAATTGAGAACCCAGATATAAATCCATCCATGTATGAGCAGCTGATATTTGACAAAGGCCCAGTGTCAGTTAATTGGGGAAAAGAGAGTCTTTTTAACAAATGGTGCTGGCATAACTGGATATCCATTTGCAAAAGAATGAAACAGGACCCATACCTCACACCATGCACAAAAACTAACTCCAAGTGGATCAAAGACCTAAACATAAAGACTAAAACGATAAAGATCATGGAAGAAAAAATAGGGACAACCTTAGGAGCCCTAATACAAGGCATAAACAGAATACAAAACATTACCAAAAATGATGAAGAGAAACCCGATAACTGGGAGCTCCTAAAAATCAAACACCTATGCTCATCTAAAGACTTCACCAAAAGAGTAAAAAGACCACCTACAGACTGGGAAAGAATTTTCAGCTATGATATCTCAGACTAGCGCCTGATCTCTAAAATCTACATGATTCTGTCAAAACTCAACCACAAAAAGACAAACAACCCAATCAAGAAGTGGGCAAAGGATATGAACACACACTTCGCTAAAGAAGATATTCAGGCAGCTAACAGATACATGAGAAAATGCAAAAATGCAAATTAAAACTACGATGAGATTCCATCTCACTCCAACAAGGCTGGCATTAATCCAAAAAACACAAAACAATAAATGTTGGAGAGGCTGCGGAGAGATTGGAACTCTTATACACTGCTGGTGGGAATGTAAAATGGTACAACCACCTTGGAAATCTATCTGGCGTTATCTTAAACAGTTAGAAATAGAACTACCATACAATCCAGAAATCCCACTCCTCGGAATATACCCTAGAGAAACAAGAGCCTTCACACAAGTAGATATATGCACGCCCATGTTTATTGCAGCTCTGCTTACAATAGCAAAAAGCTGGTAGCAACCAAGGTGTCCATCAATGGATGAATGGGTAAGTAAATTGTGGTATATTCACACAATGGAATACTACCCATCGATAAAGAACAGTCACGAATCTGTGAAACATTTCATAACATGGAGGAACCTGGAAGGCATTATGCTGAGTGAAATTAGTCAGAGGCAAAAGGACAAATATTATATAAGACCACTATTATAAGATCTTGAGAAATAGTAAAAACTGAGAACACATACTTTTGTGGTTACGAGGGGGGGAGGGAGGGAGGGAGGGAGAGGGTTTTTTATTGATTAATTAGTAGATAAGAACTGCTTTAGGTGAAGGGAAGGACAACACTCAATACATGGAAGGTCAGTTCAATTGGACTGGACCAAAAGCAAAGAAGTTTCCGGGATAAAATTAATGCTTCAAAGGTCAGCGGAGCAAGGACGGGGGTTTGGGGACCATGGTTTAAGGGGACTTCTAAGTCAATTGGCAAGATAATTCGATTATGAAAACATTCTGCATCCCACTTTGAAATCTGGTGTCTGGGGTCTTAAATGCTAGCAAGCAGCCATCTAAGATGCATCAGCTGGTCTCAACCCACCTGGAGCAAAGGAGAATGAAGAACACCAAGGTCACACGACAACTAAGAGCCCAAGAGACAGAAAGGGCCACATGAACCAGAGACCTACATCATCCTGAGACCAGAAGAACTAGTTGGTGCTCGGCCACAACCGATGACTGCCCTGACAGGGAGCACAACAGAGAACCCCTGAGTGAGCAGGAGATCAGTGGGATGCAGACCCCAAATTCTCATAAAAAGACCATACTTAATGGTCTGATTGAGACTAGAGGAAGCCCTGTGGCCATGGTCCCCAAACCTTCTGTTGGCAGAGGACAGGAACCATCCCCGAAGACAATTCATCAGACATGAAAGGGACTGGACAGTGGGCGGGAGAGAGATGCTGATGAAGAGCGAGCTATTTGTATCAGGTGGACACTTGAGACTGTGTTGGCATCTCCTGTCTGGAGGGGGGATGGGAGGATAGAGAGAGTGGGAAGCTGGCAAAATTGTCACGAAAGGAGAGACTGGAAGGGCTGACTCATTAGGGGAAGAGCAAGTGGGAGTACGGAGTAAGATGTATGTAAACTTATACGTGACAGACTGACTTGAATTGTAAATGTTCACTTGAAGCTCAATAAAAGTTAATAAAAAAAAAAAGAAAGAAAAAAAAATGGGGACCCATCAATGTGATGTCTACAAGAGACACACCTTAGAAACAAAGACATAAATTTATTAAAAATTAAAGGAGGGAAAAATATATATCAAGCAAACAGCTACCAGAAAAGAGCAGGAGTGGCAATATTAATCTCAGATAAAATAGACTTTAAAACAAAATCCACCATAAAAGACAAAGAAGGGCATTATATAATGATTAGAGGGATGATCCATCATGAAGACATAACCATAACAAATGCATCCAATGACACGTCTCTAAAATACATGAACTCTAACAGCAATGAAAAGTGAAATTGACAGTTCCACGATAATAGTAGGAGACTTCAACACACAACTCTCAGTACAGGACAGAACATCTAGAAAGAAACTCAACAAAGATACAGAAGATCAAAAGGACACAATCAGCAAACTTAACCTCATAGACATATACAGAACACTCCACCCAACGGCTACAAAGTACACATTTTTTCCAATGCAAATGGAACATTCTCCAGAATAGACCACATCTTAGTCTGCAAAGCAACCCTCAACAAAATCCAAATTATTAAGATAATACAAAGTATCTTCTCTGATCACAATGCCATCAAAGTAGAAATTAACAACTGGAAGAGCAAGGGAAAAAAAAAATCAATTACATGGAAACTGAATAACACCTTGCTTAAAAACCACTGGGTAATGGAAGAAATCAAAGATGTAATAAAAACATTCTTAGACTCAAACGAGAATGAAAACACAGCATACCAGAGCCTTTGGAACACAGCAAAGGCAGTGCTCAAAAGTCAATTTATAGCAGTAGACGCACACATCAAAAAAGAAGAAAGAAACAAAATTAAAACTTTAGTTGCACAACTAGAACAAATAGAAAGAGAACAGCAAAAGAAGCCTACAGCGACCAAAAGAAAGGAAATAATAAAGATCAGAGCAGAAATAAATGAAATAGAGAATATAAAAACAATAGAAAGAATCACAAAACCAAAAGTTGGTTCATTGAAAGGATAAACAATATCAACAAACCATGGCCAAACTGACAAAAAATAAACAGTAGAGGATGCAAATAACCCCAATAAGAAATGAAATGGGGGACATTACAACAGATCCAACTGAAATACAAAGGATCATAACAGAGTACTATGAAAAACCATACTCCAACAAATCTGAAAACCTAGAGGAAATGGACAAATTTCTAGAAACACACTGCCTGCCCAAAATAACACAAAATGATGTAAAAAACCTGAACAGACCCATAACAAGAGACGGGATTGAAAAGGTAATTAAAAAAAAAAAAAAACTACCAGCACAAAAAAGGCCCTGGCCCAGATGGCTTTACTGGAGAATTCTACCAAACTTTCAGAGAAGAGCTGTCATGGATTGAATGGTATCCCCCAGAAATACGTGTCAACTTGGTTAGGCCATGATTCCTAGTACTGTGTGGTTGTTCCCCATTTTGTGATTTTCCTATGTGTTATAAATCATAATCTCTGCCTGTGGTTATAGAGGATTAGGGTAGGATGTAACACCATTGCTCAGGTCACATCCCTGATCCAATGTAAAGGGAATCTCCCTGGGATGTGGTCTGCATCACCTTTTATTTTACGAGAGATAAAAGGAAAGGGAAGCAAACAGAGAGTTGGGGACATCATACCACCGAGAAAGCAGTTCCGAGAACAGAGAGTGTCCTTTGGACCCGGGGTTCCTGCGCAGAAACGCCTCTAGCCCAGAGGAAGATTGATGAGAAGGACTTTCCTCCAGAGGCGACAGAGAGAAAGCCTTCCCCTGTAGCTGATGCCCTGAATTTGGACTTCTAGCCTACGAGACTGTGAGAAAATAAATTTCTCTTTATTAAAGCCATCCACTTGAGGTATTTTCTGTTATAGCAGTACTAGATAACTAAGACAAGAGCTTACACTAGTGCTACTCAAACTATTTCAGAATATAGAAAAGGAAGGAATACTTTTGAATTCATTCCATGAAGCCAGCATAACCCTGACACCAAAACCAAGTAAAGACACCACAGAAAAAGAAAATTACACACCAATATCTCTCATGAATATAGACGTAAAAGTTCTCAACAAGATTCTAGCCAATAGAATTCAGCGGTATGTCAAAAAATAATACACCACAATCAAGTGGGATTCATACCAGGTGTGCAAGGGTGGTTCAACATTAGAAAATCAAACAACGTAATTCACCACGTAAATAAAAGAATCACATGACCGTCTCAGCTGATGCAAAAAGGCATTCCACAAAGTCCAACACACATTCCTGATAAAAACTCTCAATAAAAAAGGTATAGAAGGGAAATTTCTCGACATAATAAAGGGCATCTATACAATACCAATACCAACAGTCAACATCATTCTTTTTTTTTTTTTTTTTTCTTTAGCAAATCGTTTATTGCCAACTTTGTTTCTTTGGATTGCTGAGACAATGGGCATATAGAAAAATCTTATGAGTATTTCTGTGTGGAAAAACAGAATTCAGGGACTATTATTCTTATATGTCTGGCACGTTGCATAAGATCTGGAGTTCTCCTTTGCACTCTGGGCCCAAACCCTTGAACTTTTTTTTTTTTTTTAATTAACTTTTATTGAGCTTCAAGTGAACGTTTACAAATCAAGTCAAACTGTCACATATAAGTTTACATACACCTTACTCTGTACTCCCACTTGCTCTCCCCCAATGAGTCAGTCCTTCCAGTCTCTCCTTTCATGACAATTTTGCCAGCTTCCAACTCTCTCTATCCTCCCATCTCCCCTCCAGACAGGAGATGCCAACACAGTCTCAAGTGTCCACCTGATACAAATAGCTCGCTCTTCATCAGCATCTCTCTCCTACCCACTGTCCAGTCCCTTCCATGTCTGATGAGTTGTCTTCAGGAATGGTTCTTGCCCTGGGCCAACAGAAGGTTTGGGGATCATGACCACCGGGATTCCTCTAGTCTCAATCAGACCATTAAGTATGGTCTTTTTGTGAGAATTTGAGGTCTGCATCAAAAAAAAAAAAAAAAAGTTTTTTTTTTTTTTTTTTATCCCACTGATCTCCTGCTCCCTCCGGGGTTCTCTGTTGTGCTCCCTGTCAGGGCAGTCATCGATTGTGGCCAGGCACCAACTAGTTCTTCTGGTCTCAGGATGATGTAGGTCTCTGGTTCATGTGGCCCTTTCTGTATTTTGGGCTCTTAGTTATCATGTGACCTTGGCGTTCTTCATTCTCCTTTGATCCAGGTGGGTTGAGACGAATTGATGCATCTTAGATGGCTGCTTGTTAGCTTTTAAGACCCCAGACGCCACATTTCAAAGTGGGATGCAGAATCAACATCATTCTTAATAGAAAGAGGATGAAAACATTCCCCCTGAGAACAGGAATAAAGATGCTCTTTATCACCACTCCTATTTAACATGGTGCTAGAAATCCTAGCTAAAGCAATAGGAAAGAAAAAGAAATAAAGGGCATCCAAATTGGTAAGGAAGAGGTAAAACTGTCCTTATTTGTGGATGATATGATACTCTTCACAGAAAACCCAAAGGACTCCAAGAGAAAACTACTGGAACTAATAGAAAGATTCAGCAGAGTAGCAGGATACAAGATCAACATACAAAAATCAGTTGGGTCCCTGTACACCAGTAAAGAGAATGACGAAAAGGAAATCAGGAAAACAATACCATTTATAATAAAAAATAATAATAATAATAATAGCCCCTTAAAAAATAAAATACTTACGAATAAATCTAACCAGGGATGCAAAAGACCTATATAAAGAAAACTACAAAACAGTACTGCAAGAAACCAAAAGAGATCTACGTAAATGGAAAAACATACCAGGCTCATGGGTAGGTAGACACAACATTGTGAATATGGTCAATTCTACCCAAAGCAATCTACAAATACAAAGCAATCTCAATCCAAATAGTATTCTTTAAAGAGATGGAAAAACTAATTATTAACTTTATATGGAAAGGGAAGAGGTCCTGGATAAGTAAAGCACTATTGAAGAATAAAGTAGGAGGACTTGCACTACCTGACCTCAGAGCCTACTATACAGCTACGGTAGTCAAAACAGCCTGGTATTTGTACAACGACATATACATTGACCAATGAAACAGAATTGAGAAACCAGATGTAAATCCATCCACCTGTGGTCACCTGATCTTCAACAAGGACCCAAAGCCCATCAGATGGGGAAAAGACAGTCTTTTTAACAAATGGTGCTGGAAAAATTGGATGTCCACCTACAAGAAAATGAAACAGGACACATACCTCACACCATACACAAAAACTAATTTGAAATGGATGAAAGATCTATAAAACCAAAAACTATAAAAATCATAGAAGAAAAAATAGGATCAACACTAGAGGCCCTAATACGTGGCCCTTGACAGAACACAACTATAACTAACAACACAAACTCTGGATGATAAACTAGGTAACTGGAACCTTCTAAAAATTAGACACTTATGCTCATTCAAAGACTTCACCAATGGAGTAAAAAGAGAACCTACAGGCTGGGAAAAAAAAAAAAATTGGCAATGACAAATGCAACAAAGTTCTAATCTCTAAAATCTACAGGAAAATCCAACACCTCTACAATAAAAAGACAAATAATCCAATTAAAAAATGGGCAAAGGAAATGAACAGACACTTAACCAAAGAAGATGTCTGGGTGGCTAATAGACACATGAGGAAATGCTCGTGATCACTAGTCATTGTTGTTCTCAGGTGCCGTAGAGTCAGTTCTGACTCATAGCCATCCTATGCACAACAGAACGAAACACTGCCCTGTCCTGCACCATCCTAACAATTGTTGTTATGCTTGAGCCCATTGTTGCAGCCACTGTGTCAATTCACCTCGTTGAGGGTCTTCCTCTTTTCTGCTGACCCTGTACTCTGCCAAGCATGATGTCCTTCTCCAGGGACTGATCCCTCCTGGCAACATGTCCAAAGTATGTAAGACGCAGTCTTGCCATCCTTGCTTCTAAGGAGCATTCTGGTTGTACTTCTTCCAAGACAGATTTGTTCATTCTTTTGGCAGTCCATGGTATACTCAATATTCTTCACCAACACCACAGTTCAAAGGCGTCAATTCTTCTTCAGTCTTCCTTATTCATTGTCCAGCTTTCACATGCATATGATGCAATTGAAAATACCATGGCTTGGGTCAGGCACACCTTAGTATTCAAACTGATATCTTTCAGTAGTCATTAGAGAAATGCAAATCAAAACCACCATGAGATACCATCTCACCCCAGTATTACTGCCACAAATTAAAAAAAAAAAAACAGAAAATAACAAATGTTGGAGAGGCTCCGGGGAGACTGGGACTCTTATGCATTGCTGGTGGGAATGCAAAATGTACAACCTTCTTGGAAAATGATATGGCGCTTCCTTAGAAAGCTAGAAATAGAAATACCATATGATTCAGCAATCCCACTTCTAGGAATATATCCTAGGGAAATAAGAGCAGTCACACAAATAGACATATGCACACCCATGTTCACTGCAGCATTGTGTTCACAATAGCAAAAGGATGGAAATAACCAGATGCCCATCAACAAATGAATGGACAAACAAACTATGGTACATACACACAATGGAGTACTATGCAAAGATAAGGAACAACAATGAACCGGCCAAGCATCTCACGACATGGATTACTCTGGAGGGTATTATGCTGAGTGAAATAAGTCAATCACGAAAAGACAAATATTGTATGAAACCACTACTATAAAAACTCATGAGAAGGTTTACATACAAAAAGAAACAACCTTTGATGGTTACAATGGAGGAGTGGGGTGGGGATGGAAAAACACTAAACAGACAAAAAATAAGTGGTAACTTTTGTGAAGGGTAAGACAGTACAAAATACTGGGAAAGCCAGTACAACTTCTCCAAGGCAAGGTCATGGAAGCTCCCTAGACACATCCAAACTCCCTGAGGGACCGAATTACTGGGCTGAGGGATGTGGGGACCATGGTCTCAGGGAACACCTAGCTCAATTGGCATAACATAGTTTATAAAGAAAATGTTCTACAGGTGAGTAGTTTCTAGGGCCTTAAAAGCTTGAGAGTGGCCATCTAAGATGCTCCACTGATTTCATCCAGTAGGGAGCAAGGGAGAATGAAGGAAGCCAAAGACACAAGGGAAAGATTAGTCCAAAGGACTAATGGACCACAACTACCACTGCCTCCACCAGACTGAGTCCAGCACAACTAGATGGTGCCGGCTACCACTACAGACTGCTCTGACAGGGATAACAACAGAGGGTCCTGGGCAGAGCTGGAGAAGAATGTAGAACAAAATTCTTACTCACAAAAAAAGACTTACTGGTCTGACGAAGATTGGGGAAACCCTGAGAGTATGTCCTGGACACCCCCTTTTAGCTCAGTAATGAAGTCATTCTTGAGGTTCACCTTCAGCCAAAGATTAGACAGGTCCATAAAATAAAACAACACTAAAAGGGCACACAAGACCGGGGACAAGGACTAAAAGGCAGGAGGGGACAGGGAAGCTGGTAATAGGGAGCCCAAGGGCAAGAACTGGAAGTGTTAACATGTCGTGGGATTGGTAACCAATGTCACAAAACAATACGTGTACTAATTGTTTAATGAGAAGCAAGTTTGTTCTATAATCCTTCACCTAAGGTACAATAATAATAAATAAAATAAAAATGTTTTAAATAGTTATAGTGGAAGAAAAGATCCTCTTTACAATAAAAAAAAAAATTACAATAGCAACCAAAATATAAAATACCTATGAAAAATGAGTAAGAAATATGTGAAAATAAAACTTTAAAGCATTTCTGAAAAATACAATGGAAGGCTTTAACAAATGAAAAAGCACATTATGTTTTTGGGTGGTAAACCTCATCATTTAGAGATTATTTTTCTAATCCTAACCCTACTCCTAAATGTAATCTATAAATAAAATGCAATTCCAATAAAATTACAGAAATGCTCATTTAAACTAGATAAGCTGATTCATACGAAAAAATAAACATATAAGAAAATACAGAAAATGGGGCGGGGAAGAGGATCGTGGAAGGGAACGAGCCCTCCTAGTTATCAAAACTTTAGGGTTCTAACGCAATAATAGATCAGCAAAAAGAGAAAACAGAGTTTAGAAACAAATCTAAAAACATAAGGTAACAATGCATAGAATATGAGTGTCATTTAAATCTGTGTAGAAAAAGATGGATTATTCAATAATGGCACTGAGTTACTGGTTAATCATCTGGAAAATTAAAATTGGAGCATTTTGACTAGGATCGGGCAGGTTATTTGTAAATATGATACAAAATCCAAAAGTCATAAAAGGAAATATTTATAAATCAACCTATAAACTGCAAAAACAAAAACTTAAAAAAAGTCCAAGTCAAAGACATGAAAAACCAGGAAAAAATATTGCATCTAACATCACAATTTGCTTAATACATAAAGAGCTCTTACAATGAAAAAAATAAAATAAAATTGTGATACAAAACCAAACCCAGTGCCGTCGAGTCAATTCCAACTCATAGCAACCCTATAGGACAGAGTAGAACTGCCCCATAGTGTTTCCAAGGAGCGCCTGGCAGATTTGAACTGCCGACCCTTTGGTTAGCAGCCGTAGCACTTTAACCACTACGCCACCAGGGTTTCCAAAATTGTGATAAACAAAAATACATAGTATAATATGTAGCTATGAGTGGTCGGTCTGCAGAAAAGTGCAAATGACATTTTAACTTGTGAAAAGGTACTCAACCTCACCAGTGCAATTTCACAATACACCAAGTTTTCACAGGCGTGAGGAAATAGGCATTCATATATCCTTACTGTGAGCATAAATCATTAAAACCTTTTATTTGAGGAAAATTGGGCGACATTTCCAAATTTCAAATGACATGTACACTTTGACCCAGAAATTTATACCGTAGTGAAATTTATACTTGCAGTGTTGAAATGACCTGTGTACAAGTTGATTTACTACAATATTACTTGTCATAGCAAAATATTGGAAACATCCTAATGCTCATCAGCAGGGGACTGGGTGATAAATTATGGCACACCCAGCCAGTGGAGCACTAACCACAGTTAAAAAGAATGAGGCAGCCCTTTATGTATGATACACAAGGATCTTTTAACATACTTAGTGTACTAAACGTAATATTACATGAAAAAATTAAAGTACCAAAAGTATATATAACACGCAGCCATTTATGCAAAAAGGGGAGAAAAAGAATATAAGAAACTGGCACGTGGGGTTGACTTTTGAGTTTTGTACCTTGAACATACAGTAACTATTCAGAAGCAAACAAAATTTAAACCACCTCAAATGTTTTCTGTGAAGACTAACTTTTGTGAGATAATTTATGTGAAGGTCTTTGCAAACTTTCAAGTTCTATACAAGTACAATTTAAAGCAGCAGCTTGTGATAGAGTGCTAGGTTCAAGAGCTGATTCTTTCACTTTCTGACACCTCTGTGTAAGTTACTCAATGTCTTAACAACTATATCTCAGTTTTTGTTTTTGTTTTTAATCTTTAAAATGGTAATAATCCCTTCCATCCTCACAGGAATTGCTGTGACCATTGAAGATGATATATATGAAAGTGCTTGTAAAGTACCTAGCTCTAAAGAATTTAAGAAGTCGTTGTTACACAGTTCATATTCAAAATATGTGATATCAACTCTAACTGAAATAGTATCACGGAGGTGGGTGAGATCAGATAGACTAGAAGTGCAAAGTCTAAAATTGTAGCCACTGGCTAATTAGCACTTGAAATGAGGCTGGTCTGAACTGAAATGTGCTGGAAGTACAAAGTAAACATGAGTACCAAAAAAACATTTTTTTCTAATACCCTATTAATACTTTTTGTATTGATTATGGAGCCCTGCTGGTGGCGTTAGTGGTTAAGAGCCCAGCTGCTAACCAAAAGGTCAGCGGTTCAAATCTACCAGCCACTCCCTGGAAACCCAGTGCAGCAGTTCTACTCTGTTCTATAGGGCCTTTATGAGTTGGAATTGATTTGATGGCACCTAAAAAAAAAAAAAAAATTTTTTTAACAAAATATTATGTATTAAAATAATAATATCTTATATATAAATTATATTATTAAAATTAATTTTGCCTGATTTTTTAATGTGGCTATTAGAAAGTTTAAAATTATAAATGTGACATGCATTATATTTTTATTGGACAGCATTGGCAAGACAATTTAGCGACAACTTCTCTGAGGCAAGATTTAGATTTGATCTGGAAGGAGGAATGGAATTTGGAAGGAGAAGAGAGGTGAAGAATTTGAGGCATTACCGCCATGTGCGCAAACATACAGATGGTCCTTACAATGCTCAAATCTGCCCTACAGTGGGGAGACTGGCCTGACTTGTTGGGAGGAATCCAGGTGAGGAGAGGAAGGGCAGTATTGGATAAGTAATGTGAGTCTAGATAATGAAGGATTTTGAAGACCAATCTGAAGTTCGCATCTCATTGGAAGTGAAAGAAAGTTTGAGCCAGAGAATGATGCCTGCCAAGCAATGTTTTAGCAACATCAAATTTTTATTATCCAATTATAGCATATATGTTCACTGAGTTTGCTGCCAAGATTGTTCAGATTTGGGATGTTTCACTGTTGATGGAGAAGAAGGAAATGGGGAAGAGAAAAGGGGGGAAAAGATCTAATATTTATTAAAAGTCTAGAGCACTATGCTAGGCATATGGCATATATTACTTCCTTAGTCCTTGCACAGTCCTAGCAGAATTCGATCGCTCTTTCTGTTTTACATAAGATAGCGGCATTTAGAAATAAGTTGCCACAATAAACAACAATGAAGAATCCACAAAACATCTCAGAACACGGATGAATCTGGAGGTCATTATGCTGAGTGAAATGAGTAAATCACAAAAAGAAAAATACTGTATGAGACCACTATTATAAAAATTCATGAAAGGGTTTACACTCAGAAAGAAAGTCTTTGATGGTTAAGAGGGAGGGGAGGGGTAGGAAAGGAAAAACACTAACTAGACAATTGATAAGTAGTAACTTTGGTGAAGGGTAAGACCATACACAATACTGGGGAAATCAGCACAACTTGACCAAGGCAAAGTCATAGAAGGTTCATGGACACACCCAAACTCCCTGAGGGACCAAGTTGCTAGGCTGAGGATTGGGGACTATGGTCTTGGGGGACATCTAGCTCAACTGGTATGACATAGTTTTTAAAGAAAACGCTCTACATTCTACCTGGATGAGTAGCACATGGGGTCCTAAAAGCTTGTGAGTGGCCATCTAAGGTACTCCACTAGTCCCACACCTCTGGAGCAAGGGAGAATGAAGAAAACCAAAGACACAAGGGAAAGATTAGTCCAAAGGACTAATGGACCACAACTACCACAGCCTCCACCAGACTGAGTCCAGCATAACTAGATGGTGCTCAGCTAACCACTACTGACTGCTCTGACAGGGATCATAATAGAGGGTCCTGGACAGAGCGGGAGAAAAATGTAGAACAAAATTCAAACTCACAAAAAAAGACCAGAGTTACTGGTCTGACAGAGACTTGGGAAACTCTGGGAGTATGGCCCCCCCAGACACCCTTTTAACTCAGTACTGAAGTCACTCCTAAAGTTCACCCTTCAGCCAAAGATTAGACAGGCCCATAATGCAAACAATAATACAAGTATCTCAACCATGTATACAAGAGTAAATGGGCACACCAGCCCAGAGGCAAGGATGAGAAGCCAGGAGGGGATAGGAAAGTTGGACGAATGGAAACGGGGAAACCAAGATCAAGAAGGGGAGAGTGTTGATGGGTCGTGGGGTTGGTGAACAATGTCACAAAACAATATGTGCTAATTGTTTAGTGAGAAACTAATTTGCTCTGTAAACTTTCACCTAAAGCATAATGAAAAAAGTTGCCAAAGGTTGTTCCTCTATTCCACCCAGGCCTAGCACTGGCAGCCAGTCCTGACTGATCAGCTCTTACTATACAAAGCTGCCTATTTTTTTTAAAAAAAAGTGAACTGCAGATCATGCTATTGAATCTCTTTTTTTCACTTACAAACATACACAGTAAAAGATCCAAGGGAGGATAACCCAAAATCCATTGCCATCAAGTCAATTTGGACTCATAGTGATCCTATAGGACAGAGTAGAACTGCCCCATAGGGTTCTCAAGGCTGTAAATCTTTATGGAAGCAGACTGCCACATCTTTCTTCCATGGAGCAGCTGGTGGGCTCGAGCTGCCAACTGAATGCTTTAACCACTGTGCAACCAGGGCTCCTCAAGAGAGAGATGTGTTTATTCAACAAAATATTTGTGGATTTGAAGAATAAGCATTCTACCTATAGCTCCATGGCTATAAATAAAGAAGACTTACATGTACTCATGTATTAGTACATCTGGGAAGAAAATGAAAATTTCCAATGGTGACTTTTAACCAGATTGAGGATTTGTTGATTTTCAATTGACCACACATTTAGTTCTCACATATCTAGAGTGGCATGGTGTCACAGCAGTACTGATTTTGAATCTCTTTGAAGGAGAAATTTAGCGAAAGGAGCACCAGAAAACATGACATCAGGTAACACAGAAGGGGAGAGGTGGATCCTCAAGTATTCTCCCAAAAGAGCCTGTAATAAAGGGGCAGATCTATACATAAGAAAGAAAAGAAGTGTCCGTGAAGAATGGAGCCTGAGGTAGTGGGGGTCACGTGGGGAGTACACCTACCTATCTTTTCTTTCCTTTATTTGGGGGGAGGGTCATGATTATATGTTTGTGAATTTCTAATCTAGAAGGTATCCATGAAAAACAAAGACCACAACCTTATGGTACAACATGGGCTCTACCAGGAAGGGACACGTCTGGTCAAGCTGTCAGAAATCGTCACAAGTCTCTCAGCGGGTGCCCTTTGCTGTGCTGGAGGCTTTGTCAGCCCTTTGAAGCAAACTGTATTTTTTTGGGCAACACACCAAAGGGTGATGTAAACCTCAAAGCCTGACAAGTTGGATCCAGTTTTAGCTTTTTCTCAGAAAACATCTTTAAAAATCTTTAGAGTTGTTGCTTTCTCTAATAGAGCAAATTTTAGGGGATGCAGAGGGAGAGAACTATTGACCAGGGTAATATTCAACAATAGCAGGATGTTAGAGAAAATCCAAGTTGAGGAGAACTAAATGTTTTGAAACTCTTCTTGAATATAATAATATGCCTTAGTATTATTCATGATTCTGTGTTCTGTGCCATAAATACCTATAATTAGATCCTGCAGGACGTAACTGCCAACAGTCCTGGGCAACCACAAAACAGATTTCATGGGGAAGTCTGCTGGTCTTTTCAACTGAATCTGTACATTAAAATACAAGTGTTTTTTGAGTGCCTACTCTGTTCTTAGGCATCCCTGAGTGGTGCAATAGCAACGAATTTGGCTACTAACATAAAGGTTAGAGAGGTTCAAGTCTGCCTAGAAGCTTCTCAGAAAAAAGGCCTGGCAATGTACTTCCCAAAAAATCAGCCATTGAAAACACTATGGAGCACCGTTCTACTCTTACACACATGGGGTTGCCATGAGTCGGAGTCAGCTTGATGGCAATTGGTACTCCATTCTTGGCACTAATGCTAGGGAGGTTATAAAGAGGAATAATACAAGCTCCTGCTCACATAGAACAAATATCTTAGTAAATGATACATCATTAAATAACATTATAAGATAGCGTAAATTAAGAGCACATGAATGGTATGAGTAGTAGATGACCACAGTGGTAAACTTGGGCATCCTTTGGAGCAAAGAGAAAAAAGAAACATTCACCATTATCTGATTCCATGTAATTTTTCTCTTGAACCACTGGAAGCTGGGGAGGGAGGATTAGTTCTTGTTGCTTTTTCTGATGACTTTGATGTTGCGGCCAAGGTGTATAAAGTCGATTTCTATAGTTCTTCCAAGGAAAAAGAACCCTGGTGGCACAATGGTTAAATGCTTGACTGCTAACCAAAAGGCTGGTGATTCAAACCCACCAGTGGCTCTATGGGACAAAAGACCTGGCAATCTGCTCCTAAAAAGATTTCAGTCTAGAAAACCCAACAAGGCAGGTCTACTTTGCCCTATGGGGTTGTGACGAATTGGAATCAGCTCGACACACAATAGCTCTTCCAGAAAAATTCTCTTAATAATATCAAAGATAGATGTCTCAGGATACTATAAAATCAGAGGACAGGCCCCTCACTGAGAAAAAAAAAAAAAAAAAGAATATTATAACTAGTGAATAAAGTATTAGTTGTATTTTTTTAATTTTATTAAATTTGTAAGAAGAGCAAAAATAAGTAGAACAAAGCCAAAACTTTGAGGAATAAAGGCAGCCTAGTCAGAGAACTTTATTTTTCTGTTCCCGAAGTGCGATAATTCAGATTACATTAAGCATCTTCACTTGGTAGGTTAAAAAGAAGGCAAAGGAAAACATTCCCACGTTGTGCAGATGAAGAGGTGAGTGATGAAGTGAAATCTGGCTTGCATCCTCTTGTAAATTTGGCATTGAATTTTCCATTAGGAAAAAAACAAATGTGATTTCAATTCCTAAGTACTATGAATAAAGTTAGGTAGTTTGGGAACTTTAAATTTGACTAGGCATATAAACTATCCCTTATGCTAGGAAATGAAGTCAGTAGAAATTATCGGTATTTCTGTTATAATTCAGTATCAGTGTGGGGGGTAAGGTAAATAAAATTAGTTGTCTCCTCAAAACATACTGTGAAGCATTTTTCAGAGATGGCACTGGAAATGATTGTTGTAAATTTTGAAGTCCATGTTTTTAACTATTTTTAAAATAACCTGATAGAAAAAAAGTTCAATAATATTATTAATAAAAAATGACAATTAAAATGGAAATAATGTTTTTGCCAAATAAATTATCTAAGATCATTTTTTAGTGAGAATAACCAATGCTATGAAAGTGTGTGGAAACCCTGGTTAAGTGCTATGGCTGCTCACCTAAGGGTCGGCAGTTCGAATCCACCAGATGCTCCTTGGAAACTCTGTGGGGCACTTCTACTCTGTCCTGTAGGGTCACTATGAGTTGGAATCGACTCGACGGCACAGGGTCATGAAAGTGTGTGGTATAACTGGCAGTTTCACACCCTGTTGGTATAAGTGTTGATTGGAACAGTTCTTTTCTAAAGCAATTTAATAATATGTATCAAGAGACTTTGACTCATTATCCCTACTTCTGGAAATACGTCTTACTGAAATAATAATAAATTTCTAGAAATTTTATGAACAAAGATTCTCCTAATGGAATAGAAGTCCTTCCCTACAATTTGACTGGGCCAGTTTTAGGTCATGTGCCCACAACTGGACAGGGGGAAATGCCATATGCAGTCAAGCTAGGCTTGGGTTTCTAAACCAGTCATTGGAAAGAAGATGGGAAAACCAAGACTAGCTAATAATGACCTCTAGAGCTGGAATCAGTTCCCAAAACTACATGCCTGCTACACATGGGAGTAGGATTGAATGCATGAGGGAAGTTTACCTCAATGCCCACTACACCTGATCCTCCAATTTTCCCCACCTCAACGGCCCCTGAATCTGCCAGGTTTCTCAAGCCCAGAAAAATGGAATCATCCTTCACAGTGCCCTTTTCCTCATCCATACATCACTGTAACACTAGAGCCTATTATTAGGCAGAACTCTGTAAAATTGTCAATAGGCAACCCCCTTTGATCTACAAAATGACAATCTGATATGGTTCAACCTATATTTCTACCTACAAAACATTTCTCAAATCCATTCACTTGTCTTCTCCTCAGCCATCATCCTACTCAAAGCCAGCCCATTCTTTATGTACGTAACTGCCATGGCTTCCTAGCTGACCTCCTCATGTCCACTCTTATCTCCATTCTAAAAACCAGTTGCCAGTTGAATCAACTCTGACTCACGATGACCCCACATGTGTGGGAATAGAACTGTGCTCCACAGGGTTTTCAATAAATCAGAAATAGATCACCAGTCCTTTCTTTCAAGGCACCTCTGGGTGGACTCAAACCAACAACCTTTTGGTTAGCAACTGAGCACAGTAACCATTTGTGCTACAGAGGGACTCCATCTCCCTTCTAGCCAGAGTGATATTTCAAGAACATAAATGGGTATGGTGATTCCCATTTTAAAGCCCATCGATGGCTCCCTGATGATCTTAGAATATAGAAAACTTCTTAGGCTGGCCATCAAATCCCGGCATCATGGCACTCTTGCCTCCAACTCGGGTCTTACCTCAGGGCACTCCCCCATTGCACTCCGTGCTGCAGCCTCACTGACCTTCGTCATTATTTCCCGTATCTTCTCTCACACCTACTGTCTGCCCAGAATGCTCTTGTCCTTGCCTCATTCATCAACTGGCCAATCTATTTCCTTGAGCCAGCCTTTCTTAACTTTCCAATCTAATTTCTTTTTCCCAGTTAGTCACTCTAATAACCTATTTGTTTCCTTTATGGAAACAATTTATAATTGCATGTTTATTTTATTGTTGTTGCATATACATTTCTCTCTTTCCACTAGACTGAAAGTTATCTGACGGCAGAAATCATATCTTTTTGTTTTGATTTTTCATCAATACTGAGTACACAGTAAACTTTCAATAAGTATTTGTCAAATGAATAGCTGTTCGAATGAACAAATGAATAAATTTATATGCTCGGTTAAAATGTTGATGGAAAAATAGGCTATAAAATTGTGTGGACACCATGATTATGCTTCTAAGATCAAGTGTTAAAGAAAGAAAGGCTTGTTATTGTTAGTTGTTGCTGAATCAGCTCTGACTTATGATGACCTTATGTACAACAGAACAAAATGGAGCCAGGTCCTGCGGCATCTTCACGATCATTGGTACGTTTGAGTTCATTGTTGAGGCTATGTGTCAGTCCGTCTCACTGGGAGCATTCATCATGTTCATTGGCCCTCTACTTTACCAAACATGATGTTCGTTTCTAACAACTGGTCTTTCTTGATGGTGCGCACACAGTAAGGGAGTCAAAGTTTCACCATCCTCACTTTTAAGAAGCATTCTGGTTGTATTTCTTCTAAGACTGATTTGTTCATTCTTCTGGTGGTGGTGTTATTTGCCTTTGAGTTGGCTGTGACTCATGGCAACCCTTCTGGTAGTCATGGTACAGTCAATATTCTTTGCCAGCACCATAGTTCAAATGCATCCAGTTATTCTTCTGTCTTTCTTTTTCATTATCCAACTTTCATATGCATATGAGATGACTGAAAAGACAGGTGAGACACATCTTAGTCATCAAAATGACATCACTGCTTTTTAAAACTTTAAACAGGTCTTTTGCGATAGATTTGTCATTTGATTTCTTGACTGATACTCCCATGGGCATTGACTGTTGATCCAAGTAGAATGAAATCATTGACAACTTCTAAGAAAGGCTTAGAAAGAAAATAAAACAAAATGTTAATAGAAGTTGGTTAGGTGATGGGATTATGAGTAATCTCAATTTTTTTCTTTTTGCTTTTCTGTGTTTTCAAATTTTCTTTAATGCTTGCATGGAACTTCAAAATATATATATTTTTAAATTTTTGAGAACAACCTTTACTTCCTCTATAAGTCTCCTCCTAACTTCCCAAAATAAATTACGATCTTCCAATATTTATTATAGAAATGTTTCCATCTACATTTCCCAGCATGTATAGCCCAATTGCGCTCTTTCTGGCATATATAATTTGCAGAGGTTATAAGGAGATTCTAAATGGAATACTTACTTCCTGTATATGAATGGGTGAGAAGATAGTCATTAATTCCTGGGCAGCACATTCCCAGTTCCAGAGTGTGGAGAAAATATGCATCTTTAACTTACTACAATATATCTTCAGACAATAAGATACCACTTCAGGTATGATGTCACTCCTACGACTGTATACATCAATTTCTTTCCTCCTGTTAGTTGAGCTATTACGTCATACTTTTTACTTCCAAATAAGCTATGATCCCTACAACACATTGTTATCATTTTTGCTTTAAATAAGTAATTATCTTTCAAAGAAGCTTGAAGATAGGAGAAAAGTATTTTATATTTGTCCTTATATTTGCCATTTTTAGTTCTCTTTATTTCTGTATACGGATCCAAGTTTCTCTCTAATATCATTTCCTTCTGCCTGAAAAACTTAACATTTCTTATAATACAAGTCTTCTGGCAATAAATTCTCTGAGCTTTTTTGTGTCTGAAAGTGTTTTTTTTTTTTTTTTTTTTGCCTTGGTTTTTATAGAATATCTTTGGTGGACATAGAATTCTAGGTAGATGGTTGCTTTCTTTCAGCTCTTCAAAGGATCATTCTATTACCTTGTGGCTTGCATATTTCTGATGAGAGATCTGTGGTTTCTAGCCTTTGTTCCTTTGTATGTAAAGTATCACCATATTCCTCTGAATGCTTTAAATATTTTCTTTTCATCCCTGTTTTTCAGGAATTTGATAATTATGTGTCTTGGTACAATCTTTCTTTGTGTTTATCCTGCCTTGGGTTTGATGAGTGTTATGGATTGAACTGTGTCCCTCCAAATATATGTTATAAATCCTAACCCCTATATCTGTGGTTATAGTCCCATTTGGGAATGCATTTTCTCTTTATGTTAATGAGGCAGTATTAGTGCAGGGTGTGTCTTAAATCAATCTCTTTTGAGATATAAAAGAGCAGGTTAAGAAGGTAAGTAAGTAGGCAAAAGAGATGGGAGGAAGATAGATGCCAAGTCATATGAGGATTGCTGAGGTACACAAGCTGAAAAGAGACAAGGACCTTCCTCCAGAGCTGACAGAGAAAGCCTCCTCCTAGAGCCAGCACCCTGAATTTGGGCTTCTAGACTCCTAACTGTGAGAAAATAAATTTCTGTTTGTTAAAGCCACCCACTTGTGGTATTTCTGATTTAGCAGTACCAGATAGCTAAGACAATGAGATTCTTGGATCATGGACTTAAAGTTTTCATCAAATTTGGAAATTTTTAGACCATTGTTTTCCAATATTTTCTAGCTGATGTCATCCCTTGAACTCCAATTTCACATAGTTTAGGATGTTTGAAATTATACCACAGGTCTCTGAGGTTCTGTTTCTTTTTATTTTTTATTTTTGTCTCTTTTCTCATTGAACTTCATTTTGAACCAGTTCCATTGTTATGTCCTCAAGTTCACTGATCTTTTCTTCTGCAGTGTTTAATAGTTTTTAATCCTATCCAGTAAATTTTTTACCACAAGTGTCCTGTATTTTATTCCTAGAATTTCAGTCTGGGTCATTTCTATATCTTCTATTTCTTTCCTCATTATGTTTTGTGTTTCCCTTTACACTCTGGAGTATCTTTACAATAATTGGTTTAAGGTCATTGTCTGCTAATTCCATCATTTATGTCTTTTATACATCTGTTTCAATTCATTTCTTTTTCTCCTTGTTAGGGTCACATTTTCCTTCTTCTTTGTATGTCCAGTAATTTTTTATTAGTTGTGGGACATTTTGAATTGATGATGTTGAGTGTCGGCTTTTGTTGCATTATTTGTTTAGACTGTTTGACATTCTATGGTAGACCGATAAGTTATTTGTAGATTGGCTTAACCTTTTGAGGCTTATTTTAAAATTATTTTAGGGGACTCTTAAATGCCACAAGTATTTAATGAGAGCTCCTCTTTCTGGCTGGATGGAATTAGAATGAATGATTCTCAGCTCTGAGTTATGGAAATTATTTGTACCCAAAATCAAAAAACAATTGCCATCAGGTAGATTCCGACTCATGGCGATCCCATGTGTTACAGAGTACAACTGTATTTTTTAAAGCAGATCTCCAAGCCTTTCTTCTGAGGTGCCTCTGGGTTGATTTGAACTGCCAATCTTTCAGTTAGTACATGAGCACTTAACTGTTTATGCCACCTAGGAACAGCTCCCCAGTAATAGTGCTTTCCTTTTGTTCTTCCTTGGCTTCATGGGTTTTACCCTATGCATGTGCATATTGGTATTCAGCCAAAATCACAAGGGAACTTCTATTAGGATTTCTAGACCTTTTTCCCTCAAGTACAGTGGTTTCACTTTCCGAGGTTTCAGTTACCCGTAGTCAACTGCAGTCCAAATATGTTGAATGAGTAGTGTGATAAAATCTTACACCTTCCTGGTCCATCCTGCCTGATGTCCACATTTACAAAATTTTATCACAGTATATTGTTATAATTGTTCTATTTTATTATTAGTTATTGTCGTTAATCTCTTACTGCGCCTAATTTATAAACTTTATCATAGGTATGTATGAATAGGTCAAAACATGGTATATATGGGATCCATTATTATCTGCAATTTTGGGCATCCATAGGGGGTCTGGGAATATATCCCCCATGTATAAGGGGGGACTACTGTACTTATCTCTCTTGGATACTCTCGGCCCCCAAATTCTAGATACCATAGCCTCCTAAAACTTAGACTTCTTTCTCCTCAATTCAGCAAGATTGCTGAACTCTATGTGGGTTCCTGCTCCCCATACCTAAGACTTAAAATTACCTTCAGGCAGAAGGCCTTAATGATGGTAGGGGCTTACATCATCCACTTCCCTTTTCTCATCATCATCCACTCTGTTTATTCCTCATGGCTGGAAACATAAGTCTCTTCTCTCCATTTTTGACATATCCCATCCACTCTACACTGTAGCCAATATGATTTTCTAAGCACGATTTTGATCATATCAGCCCCAAACTGCAATGAGGCACACACATCCTACCTGGTCTCATCCCCACCTCTCTATTCAGCATCATTCTTCACCATTCCCCAATTTCTACTTTATGCTTCAGCATTACTAAATTACTTCCAGTTTTCTTCAAATATGCTTTCTTCTCTCTCACTTCTGGATCACTGTAGATATTCTCTCTATTTAAGTATGTGCTCTGCACCTCGTGTAATTTAAATGTTCCTTCCTCATAGAGATCTTCCACAAAACTTTGACTTGGCTATACACCTTCCCAACATTCTCATAATACCCTGTATTTGCCTTATAATAATCCTTATCCCTTCACTATAATTACTTGTTTAATACCTGTCTTGTCCATTTGACTTGTTAAAATCCAAGTGAAGATTCAACATCACTCACTAAATCTCCTAAAAACCCAGTGCTAAATCCACAGCAGCTGGAAGAGTAGAACTCAATAAGTACTGGATAAATGAATGAATGAGTGAAAATCTAAGGTAATTAACCAAAGAACTCATAGTATGATGGAGGGGTGGGGAAGAAAAAAAATAACCAAGCAAACCTTAATGTTGAAAAATCAGAAGGATCTTAAGGACTGCAATTTTCCATTTTGTTAACCTCATGGGTCAAACTTTCCAGATGCCACTTAGCTCCTCACTTTGTTTTGTCTGTGTCGACAGAGGCACTAAGGTGAGAAGGGTGCTTTTGATACCTTTCTGTCTGTGAACCAAGAAGGCTCAGAGTAAATGCTTTTCCATAATGGTGTATTCAGAGGTAATCATGATGAACAAAGTTTCACAATAATTGAGTTCAGTACTTGACAATTCTATTACTCTGCCTTGGGTAACTCCATGCAAGAGGGAAATCCATTATGCCTTAACCTGTTCTTTGTCATCATTGTTGTTTTACTGTCATGGTAGAAGAATGTCCACAGACCTGTTATGATATTCATCATCCTAATCAAGTCATGTGAACAAACAATGTTAGGTTGTGGCAATCAAAGACGTGGGAGAAAATGTTACAAGAATTGAGAGATTGCATGTTTCACACAAGGAAACTATGCAGAGGTTGTAACATTGTAATTCAAAAGCTGTAGATCCATTGCCTAAAATGTAGGTAGAAGTGGTCTGCCTATTTGTAGTCATTCAGCCTTTATCATTTTTCACTTTTTCCAAATATAAAATGAAATATAATTAAAAAATTTTCCCCAAAGTGGTATGCTTTAGTGCCATATTTAGGATGCCCAATAAAAGGAGGCATTTCCAAACTAAAGCTAAGATTCCCTTATGAAACTTTCTGTTGCTGGTTAAAAAGTCATTTGTTCACTAAAAAGTCAGTGATATCATAAAATATTAGAGCTAAAATTGTTCTTACAGGTCATTTGGACCAACCTCCTCATTTTAGAATTGAAAAGTAGTTTTTCAACAGCCTGTTTTCTTGAATATCACTTCTCCCTCTGATGTTTGACCTCATTGTGACCTCTGGCTCTGACCCATGAATGCGCCTCTTCTTTTCTCATTACATCAGCCCCTTCATGTCTCATTTACCCCCATTCACAGCCTGGGCTCCCAAAGCAGGCACTTCAGCACTGCTCTAACAGCAACCTAGACCTCCTCACCCTTCTGACCTGCCTCACCCACCATTCCCATTCCCCAGCTCTAGGGCAACCTCATATCCTCACAGTCCTTTTTGGCATTTCTCTGGCAATCACCTCTTCTCCAGCTAACATCATCACTCTATCCTTTCACTGAATTCACAGGAGCAAGTCACCCAATTCCATGGACTCGATTCATGAGTCATGCTATGTAACCTCAGGTAGGTTTTACTTCCTTTTTTTCTTTAACTGTGCTTTAGATGAAGGTTTACAAAGCATATTAGTTCTCATTAAACAATTAATACACATATTGTTTTGTGACATTGGTTGCCAATCTCATGACATGCCAACACTGTCACCTTCTTGACCTTAGGTTCCACATTACCAACTTTCCTGCCCCCTCTTGCCTTCTCATCATTTTCCCTGGGCTGGTGTACCCATTTAGTCTCATTCTGTTTGGCTGAAGGGTGAACCTCGGGAGTGACTTCAGTACTGAGCTATAAGGGTGTCCGGGGCCATACTCCCAGTGTTTCTCCAGTCTCTGTCAGACCAGTAACTCTGGTCTTTTTTTGTTAGTTAGAATTTTGTTCTACATTGTTCTCTGGCTCTGTCCAGGACCCTGTGATCCCTGTCAGAGCAGTCAGTGGTGGTAGCCTGGCACCATCTAGTTGTGCAGGACTCAGTCGGGTGGAGGCTCTGGTAGTTGTGGTCCATTTGTCCTTCGAACTAATCTTTCCCTTGTGTCTTTGGTTTTCTTCATTCTTCCTTGCTCCAGACAGGATGAGGCCAGTGGAGTATCTTAGATGGCTTCTCGCAAGCTTTTAAGACCCTGGACACTATGCTCAGGTAGGTCCCCTTTGCTGCGCTTTGGTTCTTTAACCTTTCTCCTACTGCTGCTCAACACTGTAATTACCTCAGCTTCCCAGATTTCTTTCTCCTCAATTCAGCAAGATTTCTGAACTCTATTTGGGTTCCTGTTCCCCATACCTAAGACTTAAAATTACCTCTACTGAATCTGTATTGAACAGAATTTTCAAATCATGGGATTTTTTAAATACCTGGGATCTTAGAGACCAACAAAACAAAACCTTTATTTTACAATAAGGAAATGAAAGAAAGCCCAAGATATTAAGTCATGTATTTAATATTAAAGCTCTAACTATAATCCAAAAAAGGGGAACTCCAACTTCTTATTCCACCTTAGTTTACCTGTGCTCAGGCCCTTCAAGTCATAGGTTATTATTTCAACACCTGTTTTACCAACAGTAAACAAGTCATCCAGTAAAAACCCCCTCAAATTTCCCAATCTCTACCTTAACATAAAGAAACCTGGTGGCACGGTGGTTAAGCACTTGATTGCTAACTGAAAGGTTGGTGGTTTGAACCTATCGGCTGCTCTGTAGGAGAAAGATGTAACACTTTGCTTCCGTAAAGATTTACAGCCATGGAAACCCTGTGAGGCAGTTCTACTCTGCCCTATAGGGTCACTATGAGTCAGCATCCACTCAACAACAGTGGTTTTTTGGGATCCCAACATGATGAAGTGAAAAGAGTATGAACTTTGGTGCCAAAAAGACCAGGATTCAAATCTCAGGTCTACCATTTACTATCCATGTGACCTTAGGTAAGTTACTTAACCTATTTTAGCCTAAATGATTTTATGTGTAAAACAGTAAAACTAGACTGGTAATCTACCTTGTATGGTTATTGTAAGGGTTAGAGATAATGTATGTAAAGCCAAAGGTATAACGGTTGGCATGTAGATCCTCGATGATGGTAGCTATTTCTATTTTAACATTCTTTTAGCATACTATTCACTTTGCCTCAAAGTTTTCTTTTTCTTCACCCAGCCCCCATTTCCTCAAAAGATGTGATTTTCCTCCTTCTTTCCAGAGCAAATCCCTCTTCCAGAGATTATGAATCCATTTTCTTCCACTTTCTCTGGGTCTTTGGGACATCAGTTCTCTGTTCTCTCTACCATCTTATACTTCTTTTTTGTGGATGCTCTTGTATCTGACGTCACACATGCTCAGGACTCCCTGTTGTTGTCAGCTGCCATCGAGTTGGCTCCTACTCCTGGCAACCTTATGTATAACAGAACAAAACATTGCCCGGTCCTGCAGAATCCTCACAACCATTAGCATGTTTGAGGCCATCATTGCAGCCACTGTATCAGTTCATCTCATTGAAGGTCTCTCTATTTTTCATTGACCCTCTCAAGCATGATGTCCTTCTCCAGTGATTGGTCCATCCTGCTAATGTGTCCAAAATAAGAAAGACAGAGTCTCACCATCCTTGCTTCTAAGGAGCATTCTGGCTAAACTCCCTCCAAGATTGATTTGTTCATTCTTCTGGTAGTCCATGGTATACTCAGTATTCTTCACGAACACCACAGTGGAAATATGTCCATTCTTCTTCAGTCTTCCTAGGCTTCCATGGACTTCTAGGCTTAAAAATACTCTCAGGAGAGTAGTTGCAACACAGTGGTTTTCAACTGGGAAACACGAAGAAAGTGAGCAACAGGCCCTAGGGATTATGCATATTTTGACAAAGCTCACAAGGGAATTTTGACATGTCTTCTTACACCCATATTTGAGAAATTTCACCTTACTGAGTGTCGAAATTCCATCTCTCTTATTCCTCTTACCGTCAATTTTTAAGAAAAACGTAATAAGCCCTGTATACACCATTTCACCTTCACCCATTCACTCTTTAGCACCTAGATGGCATGCTGAAACACAGACTTCTGGACCCCAAACTCAAACTTCGGATTGAAAAAGTCAGAAGTGGGACTGAGAATTTCCTTTATAACAAGTTCCCCAGTGATACAAATTTGATGTCACTTGTCTAGGGGCCACACTGTGAGAACCACTGCTCCAGAGCCTTGCTGCTGAAAGAGTAGTCTGTGAACCAGCAGCATCACCTGGGAGTTATTACAAATGCTGGCCCAGGTCCTGCCCCAGACCTACTGAATCTACATTTTAACAAGACCCCCTGGTGGCACAGTGGTTAAAAGCTAGGTGAGCTATGGCTATGAACCAAAAGGCCAACAGTTCAAATCCATCAGTCACTCATTGGAAACCCTATGGGGCAGTTCTACTCCGTCCTGTAGGGTCACTATGAGTCGGAATTGACTCGACAGCAATGAGTTTGGTTTTGGTTTCGGTTTATGTGGCTCATATGCCATTAAAGTCTGTGAAGCACTGCTCTAGGTCAACGGTTCTCAATCCTGGCTCAACATTAAAATCACTGGGAAGCTTTCTAAAAATACTAATTCCTGGGCGGGCCCCCACCCCTAAGATTCCGATTTAATTGGACTGCAGTGAGGTCCAAGCGTCAGCATTTTTAAATATGTGAGAATCTTCTTTTAATCCAGGTTCTGATTAAGTCTGGGGTGGGTTGAAGTTCTACATTTCTATAAAGCTCCCAGATACTGCTGCTGTTGTGGTTTGAGGATTAGACTTTGGATAGCAATCCATTCATTGCATACAGGACCATCAATGCCTTTCTAGTTCCCAAACTGGAGGGTTTTTATGCAACCCTCAACCGTCTTACTCTCTCTGCAGCTATTATCGATTCTGCTTGCTTTAAAACACTGGTTCTCAACCTTGACTGCAAATTGCAAGCACTTGGAGAGTTTAAAAAAAAAAAAAATTGATTCTTGAGTTCCACCCCAGAGATTCTGATTTAAGCAGTGTGGTACAGCCTGGGAACTGGAATGTTCGCATCTCCCCAGGTGATTCTAACTGACGCGGAGTTTAAGGAGTATTCATTGGCTTAAAGCCCTCTTTCCATTATTCCCAAGATGCAGTGGTGTTCTGTATTTTCTCCTACCTCTCAACCACTTCTTTATATCTGTCCCATGCTCCTTTTTCTATCACTTCTGTGGTTTTTTCCAACACCAGTATCAACGTGACTTCTGCACCCATACCTGAAAACGTGATATCTAACGTCAGCTTCCCAAACCTGCCTGGCTTGATTCCACCTTTTGGTGGAATCTCATATTCACCCAGGCTCAAGACTAGATGTATGGAGAAGCCGAAACACGTAGGGCTTGCTTCCTCTTTCTCCTGTTTCTGCCTTGTCCAGCCAGGGACAGGTTTTCCCTTCCTCTCCTTCCATGTCTCTCCTGCCTGTCTGCCTTTTCATTTCCATTCCTACTCATATCTGGCTCCAGGCTTCATAGCCTTTCATGGCACCTATGATAGCCTCCAAAATGTCTCTGCTTCTCATCTGGCTCCCCTGACTTAGCTTACACACTGTGGCCATGGAGTCAATTCTCACCTCACTTCCATGGCACTTACTACCACCCCAGTGAAGGGGCATTGTTAGGGGCCCACCATGGGAATGTTTGATGTATTACAGCACACATGCCCCGTCCACCTTAAAGCCAAGTGTTGTTGAGTCTGTTCCAACTCATGGTGACCCCTATGTGTCGGAGTAGAATTGTGCTCCATAGGGTTTTCGATGGCTGATTTTTTGAAAGTCAATCACCAGGTCTTTCTTCTGAGGTCCCTCTGGGTGGACTTGAACCTCCAACTTTTGATCAGCAGCTGAGTGTGTTAACCATTTGCACCACCCAGGGAGTCCCCTGTCCACCTTGCCTGATGCATTTATTTTCTTTGTTACAGTCGCCATCTTCTAATTTTAAATTGTTTATTGTGTTTCTTATTAAGTGTCTGTCTCCCACAACCAGAGTATAAGTTACATGAGAGCAGGGATTTTAGTCTCTTCTGCTCTTCTTCTGATTTGTCCTAAGAGGCTAGAACAGTGCCCAGCACCCAATCATTAATTGTTGAATGAACTTAAAAATTTTAACCACAGTCAGCAATGTAGATGTCAATTATTCCTAAAGTGTAAGTCCTCCTACAAGAGTTAAGCGCTCCCTGGCAGGATTTCCTCAAGCCCTTCTCTTCCTTAGGTGGAAGGAGTAGAGTAGGTGGGAAGATGAAGTCAGGGAGTAGTGGAGGAGGCAGAGAACAGCACATTAAACTCACCAGAAAAGACTGCCTGCGTATTGATTTTTGCAGACCTTTTTTTGGTTGTTCCCTGTCAGAGCTGTTTTCAAAATGTGGAAATCTCTTGTCTGGTCACGGCTGAGCACTGAGGCAAACTGTAGAGAGTTACAAGGGACAGAGGCTAACCCACTGGCTGAGGAGGGCTCCATAACCCAAGAGTCACTTCTCCAGGGCTTCCCAGCACCGTGGACGCGGCAAGCAATCGTTCTTCTCTGAGATTAACCTGGCCATGAGCCACAGTAAACACTAAATCTCCCTTCCAGGGAGGAAAGATTAAATATCTGATTAAAATTTTTGGCTGCT
Source organism: Loxodonta africana (assembly GCF_030014295.1). Classification (NCBI taxonomy): domain Eukaryota; kingdom Metazoa; phylum Chordata; class Mammalia; order Proboscidea; family Elephantidae; genus Loxodonta; species Loxodonta africana. Next base: position 87,338,812 of record NC_087352.1, on the reverse strand, counting down.
AATTTATTGAACTTGGATGGATGGACCGTTTGGAAGTCACATGATTTTCACTGTGTGTCTGCTGTTGTTGTTCAACGCAACAGACAGAGGTCACGACGCTGTGGAAAAACAAGCAGCAGCAGGCTCCGCGTGGGCGCTGGGGGCTCGGGGCCGAGGTGCGCTCTCGGCCGGTTTTGAAAACGAGGAGGCCGTCTTTTTCCCAGAGAGTTCAGGAAAGCCATTGTAGACTGCGGCCGTTTTGGTCTCAGCCTCTTGCTCTGTTCTTGTAGCTTTGGTTCATTTCATCCCACCCCCGCCTATTGTTCTAAGCTGCCCAACAAAATGATGTCATCGGCAGCTTAAAAGTATACAGGAAGTCTTCAGAGCTGAGTGACTTCAGAATACTTTATTCCGTGTACTCTTGCTTCTGGCTCTCAATGGAAACCACACCCCACAGAACTCAGGGAGGCAGCCCTGGAACTGAAGACACCCTCCTCTCCTCCTCCACCATTCCATTTTCTCCACCACCCAGCCACCTCCTGCTCCCACCCCTCAGTACCTATGCCGGGTCTTTGGACAGAGGCCAACAGTAGAGGAGTAAGGGACCCTACAAGAAGGGAAAGCCAGAGGAATGGAAGGTTAAAGGGAGTTTCCTCAGAAAAACAGGGGCAAGAGACTTACAGGAGAACTAAATATTGCCTTTGCTGGCCTTTGTAATAAAGTCAGCACCTCAGTTTGATGAAGTTACCAGCCATGGCAATGTCCACAGAGAACCAAAGTGACAGGAGGAAAACCATAAAGGATTTGCTTCAACTTGAAAACTCCAGCAAGAGTTGCCCATTGAGACAGGTGCCCAAGGATACATTTTGAGTAAAGTTAAACATAAGGTAGTTTTTAACAGGATAATAATAACAAATAAGTGTACAGTGCTTTACAGTTTACATAACTACCTCCTCTCTCTCTCTCTCTCTCTCTCTATGTATATATGGAAACCCTGGTGGTGTAGTGGTTAAGTGCTAGGGCTGCTAACCAAAGGGTCAGCAGTTCAAATCCACCAGATGGCACTGGGTCTGGGATATATATGTATGCTTGGTGGCACAGTGGTTAAGGCGCTTGGCTGCTAACTGGCCATTCAAAACTTCCAGCTGGTCTGCAGGAGAAAGATGTGGCAGTCTGCTTTTGTAAAGATTTACAGCCTTGAAAACCCCAGGAGGCAGTTCCACTCTGTCCTGTAGGGTTGTTATGAGTCGGAATCAACTCCAAGGCCGTGGGTTTTTTGGATATAGGGAGTCCCTGCATAGTGCAAATAGTTAAGCACTTGGCAGCTCAAACTCACCCAGAGATGCCTCCAAAGGAAGGCCTGGCGATCTGCTTTTGAAAGGTCACAGCCATGAAAACCCTATGGAGCACAGTTCTATTCTGAAACACATGGGGTTTGTCATCAACTCAACAGCAACTGGTTTGGTTATATATGATATATGTATATTGTATACGTATATGTATAGTTGATTGTGTCCATCGCAAAAACCTTGTGAGATTATCAGCCCTGTTTTACCACTGAAAAAAACCCTAAGCAAAGAACTGAACTTTGTGACTTAACCAAGGTCACCCAACTGTCAAGGGAAGAACCAGGATTCAAGTCTGAATCCCTCATACATCCCACCACTCCACTCTCTGATCAAATCTGGGCCCTCACTTCCCTTCCTTGTCCCCATTCTTTTTAGAAATTGCCCCCAACTAGTCTTTGCCCAGCTATCTAGTTTGTAGTATTGCCCAACCTCGTGAAGCTATTAGAACTTTCCTTTGGCCCCATGCAAATGGCACAGAGTTTGTGTCTGGCCCTGACCAGGCCACACAGCCCAACCTTCAAAGCCTCAGAGGTCACTCATTTCACAAGTCTGAAGACAGGTCTGGTCACATCATGACAGTGGGCCTGGGCATTGCCTAGTCACTGTTGCCTGGGAAAACGCAGTTAGGTGGTCCTGGAGTTGAGGTAAGAAAATGTACTTGGGACCAAGTGATAGGACTTTCTAAAGGCATTTTCCACAAACACATAGACAAGAGTTCTTCATCTGAGATCCATCACAGAATTTACAGGGTCTTTTGAAACAGGATGGGGAAAAATGACATTTTTATTTCCATTACTTTTTATTACAATTTAGCGTGTTTTTCAATTACGTATGCAGCCAATTATGTATGTAGACTTGCTAAATTTTATTTGTTGCACCACTAAAGAAGCACAAACATTTTAGTATCACAAATTTATCTTTTTAAACATGTTGTTAACTACTACTGTTGTTGTTAGGTACCGTCCAGTCAGTTCCGACTCAGAGAATGCAACACTGCCCGGTCCTGTGCCATCCTCACGATCGCTGCTATGCTTGAGCCCATTGTTGCAGCCACTGTGTCAGTCCATCTCCTTGAGGGTCTTACTCTTTTTCACTGACCCTCTACTTTACCAGGAATGATGTCTTTCTCCAGGGACTGGTCCCTCTTGATAACATGTCCAAAGTACATGAGACAAAGTCTAGCCATCCTCGCTTCCAACAAGCATTCTGCCTGTACTTCTTCCAAGACAGATTTGTTCATTCTTCTGGCAGTCCATGGTGTATTCAATATTCGTCACCCACACCACAATTCAAAACCATCAATTCCTCTTCAGTCTTCCTTGTTCATTGTCCAGCTTTTGCATGCGTACGAGGCGACAGAAAATACCATGGCTTAGATCAAGCACACCTTAGTCCTCAAAGTGACATCTTTACTTTTTAACACTTTAAAGGGGCCATTTGCAGCAGATTTGCCTAATGCAATATGCCGTTGTTGGTAACTACATTCCCATATAATTGGCTTCCCTTGTAATCCTAAGTATTTTATTTTATACATTTAAAACATTATTCTGATGAGTCCTCAGGTATCACCAAAGTGCCAAAGAGGCCTATGGGCCAAAGAGGGTTACAAACCCCAGATATCATTTTTCTGGAGTTCAGAGTGTTGAGTTGGGGAGAAGAGGCTTGGTAACCCTGACAGGGCTAGGACCTCATTCTAGGCAGAAGGAGCATGATTACCACACAAGCCAAATTCATGTCCATGAGGAGCTAAAGAGACCTGGGAAGCTGTGCTCACTGAATGTCTCCCAGGGCTGCTGTCCTGAAAATATTTCCTTCACACTTACCTCAGTAACTGTATAGGACACATGCACTAGAATGTTCCTTCTCACGAAGCCTCAAGCCAGAGCTCTGTAGGGCTGCTCCCAGCTACACAGCCACACTACTGACGCTACCAAGGCTTTGAAGCAAGGATGGCAAGACTTCATCTTGCTTACTTTGGACCTACCATCAGGAAAGACCAATCGCTAGAAAAGGATACCATGTTTGGTAAAGAAGAGGGTAAGAGAAAATGAGAGAAACCCTCGATGAGATGGATGGACACAACAGCCACAACAATGGGCTCAAACTTAACCAAAGATTATAAAGATGGCACAGGACCAGGCAGTGTTTCATTCTGTTGTACATAAGGTCACCATGAGTCAGAGCTGACTCAACGGCAACTAACAACAACATCTAGTATCTTTAGAGTGTGCAGGGTCAGGACGAGCTGCTCCCTGTAGTTGCCAAGCCTGATCTCACAACACATGTTAACTGTGTACCAGACTCGACACACTGTGGAGCCTACTGAGCCTATCGAGCACCTGTCTGTGGCCCTGATTCAGGGATTGGCCAAGGATTGACAGAACTTTTCCAGGGGCAGAGAGGGATCTGTGTTGTCACGGCTGGGAGGCCTACACAGCCATTATGAAGTTTTGCCCAGTTTATCTGTTTAAGGTGGTACAATCTCAAAAGAACTTAAATATCTGTTTACTATATACTAGCCCTGTTACTCTAAAAGCTCATTGCTCATGTTGTTGTTGTTGTTAGGTGCCATCAAGTCGGTTCCGACTCATAGCGACCCTATGCACAATAGAACGAAACACTGCCCGGTCCTGAGCCATCCTTACAATCGTTGTTATGCTTGAGCTCATTGTTGCAGCCACTGTGTCAATCCACCCCGTTGAGGGTCTTCCTCTTTTCCCCTGGCCCTGTACTCTGCCAAGCATGATGTCCTTCTCCAGGGACTGATCCCTCCTGACAACATGCCCAAAGTGTGTAAGACGCAGTCGCGCCATCCTTGCCTCTAAGGAGCATTCTGGCCACACTTCTTCCAAGACAGATTTGTTCATTCTTTTGGCAGTCCATGGTATATTCAATATTCTTCGCCAACACCACAATTCAAAGGCGTCAACTCTTCTTCGGTCTTCCTTATTCATTGTCCAGCTTCCACGTGCATATGATGTGATTGAAAATACCATGGCTTGGGTCAGGTGTATCTTAGTCTTCAGGGTGACATCTTTGCTCTTCAACACTTTGAAGAGGTCTTTTGCAGCAGATTTGCCCAATGCAATGCGTCTTTTGATTTCTTGACTGCTAATTCCATGGCTGTTGATTGTGGATCCAAGTAAAATGAATTCGTTGACAACTTCAGTCTTTTCTCTGTTTATCATGATGTTGCTCATTGGTCCAGTTGTGAGGATTTTTCTTTTCTTTGTGTTGAGGTGCAATCCGTACTGAAGGCTGTGGTCTTTGATCTTCATTAGTAAGTGCTTCAAGTCCTCTTCACTTTCAGCAAGCAAGGTTGTGTTATCTGTATAACGCAGGTTGTTAATGAGTCTTCCTCCAATCCTGATGCCCATTCTTCTTCGTATAGTCCAGCTTCTAGTATTATTTGCTCAGCATACAGATTAAATAGATATGGTGAAAGAATACAACCCTGACGTGCGCCTTTCCTGACTTTAAACCAGTCAGTATCCCCTTGTTCTGTCTGAACAACTGCCTCTTGATCTATGTAAAGGTTCCTCATGAGCACAATTAAGTGTTCTGGAATTCCTGTTCTTCACAGTGTTATCCATAGTTTGTTATGATCCACACAGTCAAAGTGGAATAACTCTGGGCCTCCATGTTCAATACAGACGTAGGAACATTCATGACCAAACAACATATGGTCGTGGCTCCTATCTACATAGAAGGAACCCAATCCCTTCCAAAATCCTTTTCTCCTCCCAGCCCTAATTATTTCTTGAATTCGCTGGAGATGTCTCACACACTCTTGTGGATCAGTCTAGACTGAATCATGACTGCCACACCTATGGACTAACACCAGGAACCTGGCCTGAGCTTATTGCTTCCATTGCTGCCCCACACCACCAGGGCCCTAGCCACTCCACACTCCTGCTCCTCTGATCTCCACCTCCCCTGAATGATGATTGGGCCCCAATTGATTATGGATGTCTTGGGTACAGGTCTCAATCCTCCCAAAGTATCTCCCCAGAATCTGACCTCCACTGCCCTGCCCTCCCCATTTGGTTCTCCAGATAAGCCTGTAAATGCCAGGACCCCTTTCAAGGGCTATTTTGACTTCTATCACTAGGAGCTCCCTCAGCCCCCGGATAAATCCAAGATGTAGACAATAGACTGGAGGGTGGAGGGGAAAAGATTATCCACATCCTCAAAAAAGCCAAACCTGTTGACATTGCATCAATTCTGACCCATGGAGACCCTACGTGTTACAGAGTAGAACTGTTCCACAGAGTTTTTTCGGCTATAATCTTTATGGAAGCAGATCACCAGATCTTTCTTCCATGTGCCACTGGGTGAGTTTGAGCTGCCAATCTTTAGGTTAGTAGTTGAGTGCAAACCATTTGCACCACCCAGCGAGGTTCACTCACACCCCAGACCTATCCTAACCTTGGCTCTGGCCCCAGAAAACAGCCCATCTACATTTAGTAGAACTGGTCTCCTTCTTCAGACACTCAAGGAAACCAAGTTAAATATACCAGCGAGAAGATCTCTTGCTCTAAGTTTCCAGACTTCTAGAACAATCTTGGCATTCTGGTGAGGCAGAAAGAATGCAGACTTTGGAGTAGAGTAATCTCTGCTTCAGCTCTGAACCTGATTTCTTATATAAAACAAAACCAAACCCGCTGCCGACGAGTCAATTCTGACTCATAGCTGCCCTATAGGACAGAGTAGAACTGCCCAATAGGGTTTCCGAGGAGTGGATGGTGGATTCAAACTGCTGGTCTTTTTGGTTAGCAGCTGAGCTCTTAACTACTGCAAAGACTCGGGCTTAATTGCCATTTCCTACAGCAATCCAATTCCATGTCACATAGCTCCATGCCTTACTGGCATTATCCAAGACATGAAGTGCCCTGGCTTAGCTGGCAAGATGAGTGGAGGTTCTTCCTCCTTGGGTTCCTACCTGAGGTCAGCAGAATTCCAGAGCCGGCTAGTCCTGTCCACACCTACGCACTGGTGGGCACCGAAGGTATCCAGATTCCTGCTTTACCTTTCACTATTTCTTCCTCTCCTGTAATATTCAAAGCAGCTTTCTTCGTGATCTGCTTTAATTAGGTTGTTGTTTTTGTTAGTTGCCATCGCGTTGATTCTGACTCATGGCGACCCCATGTGTTACAGAGTAGAACTGCTCCATAGGGTTATCAAGGTTGTGATCTTTCAGAAACAGATCCCCAGGCCTGTCTTCTGAGGTGCCTTGGGGTGAGTTCAAGCTGTCAACTTTCTGGCTAGTAGTTGAGCACGTAACCATTTGTGCCAACTAGGGAACCCCAGGAAATTCTGAGCAACGTTTTACTCACATCTAACAAAAAAGAAAAGCGGAAGCCTCCGTTCTGTGGTTCCACATGATTAGTTCTGTGACCTTCAAAGTCTGAAAAAGAAAATCAGATTGATTCATAAACAACAGGGCCCAAAACACTTTTGGTTTCCTTTTATTGTACTCCTGGGACCCAACCAATTATGTTCAGAGCTCTGAGTGATTGGAAGGTTATTTTGTTCGTTTCTTAAAACTGATTCAGAAACTACAGCATGTTTTCTGGGCTATTCATTTTGGCATTTTTGTCACTAAATCACAAAGAAAAGGGAAGATGTTCATCACCAAAAAGGAAGCCAATCAGTGACCAAGGCTGCCATTGCTCCAGGTCAAACACCAAAAACAAACACAAAAGGCTGACTAATTCCCACACCTCACCACTGGGCACATTTGCAGAGAGCAGGACCTACAAGATGAGGGCAGAGGGGAATAAGCTAGAGACTCTGATTTGCTACAGGTCTTAGTATTTAATCCAAGGTGGCTGAAATACACTGGTCCTTCAAGCGAAAGGAACTTGATGTTGAGATAGTAAACAAAACCTGTGCGACCCTTAAATAAATAAATAAAGGAGCCAAGAGCTGCTGTAGCTGTAATACCTCACATTTCTACGGCATTCATAGTGTTCCAGGCATTTGCATCAGCATTATATTCTTTTATTGATTCATCATAATACGGTTATTGTTAATATTTAGCCCCATTTCTCATGACTTTGTGGCTGAAATGTTGCCAGTACTGATGTTTGTTCTGGGAAGAAAAAAAAAAAGTAAGTAGTCTAAAAACAATTAGGAAAAGACTTAAGACCACCCCATCTCACAAAAGAGAAACTTTCCCACGACATGCTACAGCTCAGAAGAAAATGCGCTCCGCCATTAGCCTTATGGAGCACACGCACTTGAGTATGGTGGAGTAATTGTTCTCAAACAATTGTTTAATGCTTTATAAAAGTCAAAACTTGAATCCCCAAGATCTACTAAAAAAACTTCCTTCTCCCTTTTTATGCTCTATTAAATTTGAGAACCCAAGTTAAAGTTAACAGGTAGGACACTGGGAATAACATAGTCCCTGCCTACCTCCCTGCCCCTTGGAAGAAAGATGTGGCCGTCTGTTTACTAGGTGCTATCAAGTGGATTCTGACTCGTGGCGACCCCATGTGTGTCACAGTAGAACTGTGCTCCACAGGGTTCTTAATGGCTGGCTTTTCAGAAGTAGATCACCAGCCACACCTTTCTTCCCAGGCATTTCCGGGTGGACTAGAATGTCCAGCTGTTCAGTTAAAAGCAGAGTGAGTTAATCATTTATACCATCCAGGGACAACATAGTCACACATGCTTAGAATTTTAACTGCCAAGAAACTGAAAATTAAAAGCTCTGGAATAAATAATGCTCCCTATGCCTGTTAACTACTTTTCTTGATTAGGAAGAAAATTTAAAAAAGAGATTTTGTTCTGTTTCTAGGTGTTTTATTTTGTAATGTGTATACAGTTGCAAAGCATTTTTTTTTTTTTGTAAATAGGTGTGATATAAATCTTAGATAAGTAGTAGGCAACAAAAGACTCCAAGAACGGCTTTATTTCACAGTCGGAGGTTTGAATTGATAATCCCTACCCCTCCCCCTCCCACAAAAAGAGAAGGCTTTCTACCAACTTGATACAAATCTGCTTATTTGTTGTGCTTTAATTTTTTCATCTATAAGAAGTGGCAGGATAAACAGACCTCTCCGGGGGGCAAAGGACCAAGAATGTAGTCTTCCTGTTTCGGGCAATATATTTAACCTTTCAATACAAAAAAACCAAACCGGTTGCCATTGAGTCGATTCTAACTCACAGTGACCCTATAGGACAGAGTAGAACCACCCCACAGGTCTTCCAAGGAGGGACTGGGGAATTCGAACTGCTGACCTTTCGGTTAGCAGCTGAGCTCTTAACCGTTATACCTCCTGGGCTCCAATCTCTCAATAGTGCCCATAAAATGGAGAATAGAAATACCTTACCTATTTAAAAGGGGCCCTTGGGTGGTGCAGACAGTTAAAACCCACTGCTGCTAACCAAAAGATTGGAGTTTTAAGTCCACCACGAGGTGCCACAGAAGAAAGGCCTGGCCATCTGCTTCTGGAAAAACCAGCTGTTGAAAACTCTACAGAGCACAGTTCTACTCTGAGACACATGGGGTCACCATGAATCAGAATTGACTGTACTGCAACTGTTTTGTTTTTTTAACTTATTCAAGAAACAAGGAATTGGGTCAATTTGCTTCCAACCTCTTATTTCTTAAGATCTATGGCCCTATATACCTTCCATTAAAACATTTACCTTTAAAATAATCTTGTAAATGAGCTCCAACTCAAACCACAAAAACGTTGTGTTTAAAAAAATGTTTTTAGCAGTCAAATCTCTACATGAATTTTGCACTGATGCTTAAGAACGAAGCAAATAATATCTTTGTGTCTGGCTCTCATAAACTGTTGCTAATCCTCAGGGGTGGATTATTCAATAAATAAGAAAAGCACGGTGCTCACCTTGCTTACCAGATCATCCGTAGTGAACAATTTCACCTGGAAATTGTTCGCTACAGATTAGTAAGTAAGCACAAGTAAACCCGTGCTTACCTTGCTTACTGGGTCATCCGCTCCTGTCAGGGATTGTAAATTTGAAAAGAGGCTTTGATTCTGTAGGAAAGTGCTGTGGGATTGGGAGAGAGACAGATGCCAGCTGTACCTAGAAGCAGAGTCTTTGATGTGGTGAGAACATGTGAAATTGTTCACTACGGATGTGCCGGATAATGCACCTCTGCTAATCCTAAAAAAATGACCCAAGCCCCGGCTATGGGTAAAGCACCAGGAGACAAAAGCTTGCTGCCTCCAGGCTGGCATAGAATGAGGCCTGCTTGTTGGTTTTATAGAAGTTTTAATTTCTAAGTGAGTATTTATTAAACTACTCCTTTGCTTTTATGTTTCCTAGGTTATGGTAAAATGAATCCACACACTCTATTTGTGCCTTTTAATGGCACTCATCATATTCTGTCTGGAACTGAAATGCTGCCTGTGTCTTAGATTCCCAGCCTCCTTGAAAAAAGCAGTGTTTTATACTCAGCTTTACAACTCCCCCCTTCAGAAAAATACTTTGCCTGAGGCGAGTATGAAAAACGAGGTTGAGGCGAATGGAGCTGACTGTTGTGCTTTTGCTAAGTGTTTCCTAGTTCTGGCTGGGAGTTGGAAACCCTGGTAGCATCGTGTTTAAGAGCTACAGCTGCTAACTGAAAGGTTGGCAGTTTGAGTCCACCAGGCGCTCCTTGGAAACTCTGCGGGGCAGTTCTGCTCTGTCCCATAGGGTCACTATGAGTCGGAATTGACTTGACTTAAGGGCAACGAGTTTAACAAGTTGGAAGTTAGAGCATTGAGAAGATTTTGCTAATAACTAAAAATAACAATACATGTTGCAAGTCCTAGCCCAGAATATATTATGAGTCTCTGAAATTAAGGACAGATGAGAAATCTCAAAATGTCCCTTCAAATACTAAAATGTTCCTTTTCTTGACCTAATTTGCCAGGAATGAAGATCTATTTGGAGTTCTTCTGCAGCTTCAGATTTGCATAAGGAAGGCTTCTGTTGCAAAGCGTCTGGCTTTGTTTTGCAAATTCGAAATATCCAGAGAAATGATTTGCATTTGTGTATGTAAATACTTTTTCCAAAAGCCCTTTTAATAGCCTAATATCTTCCTTAATATGGCTTTGACTTGGGAATTTTTTGTTCAGTTCGGAAGTAGAAGGCATAGGAAAAGACTTAATTATTCCTGCAAATAAGAGAAATGATACAAGTGGAAGATAATGCAGCTTGTTCAATATTCACAGGAGGCTTCATTCAGAACTGGGAAAACCTTATATTGACTGCAGGGTTCCAGCAGCTGGCTTTTCATATATATGGCTTGATACATTTTCAATAAAGAGATGCCTGAACATCTGCCAAAACACCTCCCTGAAGTTCGATAGGGTCCATATTACCAGCCCGACACCTCAGAAGAAAGCTGTCTTGCTTTGTACCAAATCCGTTCTCAGAGAGAAGCGGTGAGAAAGCCACGTGCCCTGCATAGAAAACACCAGAGCTCCCTCTACAGCGGGCACTAGCAAGAGTGCCCTCTGGCCGGCTGCCAGGTGCTGGGGCTCAGACTGAAGCCAACCAACAAAATAAAAAACAAAACAAAAGGAAGCCCTGTTAGGTGCTTTTCATGAGTACTTAACAGGGTGGGAATGAGAAGGTAGAACTGTTCCGTTTGCCAAGCAGATGAGAAGAGCGAAGACAGACAAATTCTTGTGTAAGAGAGCCTATGTGTATATAAGCGGATTATTGCTTACATTCTGTGTAAAGTTTTCCTGTAATAACAATGACCGATTTAGTTCATTTCAAACTATTCATATCCCTGTATTTCTTTATTTTTTAAAGTGGGAAAGGAACAGCAGGAGAGGTGTTACGGGAGGAGGGAGACAGTTATCCACAATGCTGTGCCAACTTGGCCTTCCCAGCCTGGGCGCGTAGGCACGGCCCTCCGCATTCCTCTGGTGGGTGATCCACTGGCCAGATGAAGAGCGTCCAGGCCGTCAAAGGAAGGAGAAATGAGGAGTTGCCTGAATTTGTGTTGATTGGTGCACTGCACAGAGCAAGGATGAAACGTAAAACTCAAAGGGAAAGGACAACACAGATGAGGAACTAGACTCCTGAAGAAACCACATTGCCTGAGAGCTGTGAAATGTCATTGGCAGGTAGCCCTGTTGACTTTAAGAAAATGTGAAGTATGTGCACTGCAGACAAAGGGGACCCACTGTAAACACAGCTCAATAACTCTTTCAAACGAGAGAGAGGGTTTGTATTTACCTTTTAGAGACGCTGGGTCACCCTGCCTTATACTGGAAGAAGGAAATGTCTCTAACACCTTAAAGTCTTGAGTGCATACCACATACCACAAAACTCGAATATGGCCACTAATGGGCACAGTGGTCACTGAAAGGTAACCCATTCGGCACAGGCATTCATGTGGGGATATGTTCTGAGGACTTCCAGAGGTTAATTTATGTCCTTTCACAGAAGTCAGAGTTTATTCTCTATTTAAGGGGCAGATATATGATTAGAATCAGGCTCTTTCATTGACCTTCAAATCAAAAAATGAAAGGTGAGTAAGAACTTTCTACCACCCCCTCTCCCCAACTACGCAGAAACAGCCTTAAGTGTTAATGGTGTTTAAAGACTAAAATCAGATTCTCCTAGAAAAATAATAGTTGGGTATGGATTGTGAGGCAGGATTTTGGAATATGTCTGAGATAGTATAATCTTCCCGAGTGTGAGAGAAAGAGAGAGAGAAAAAAACTGAAGAATATAAAAGTGAAGGGATACTTTGGTAGAAGTAGTCACCAAGTGACCTAAGATTTGAAGGAAAGAACAAAGATTTTTTTTAAATGAAAATATATGACAGTCACCCTCAAACTCTCGTAGCACTTTTTTTTTTTTTTTTAACTAAAGCATTTCACATGGTCTGCCCCATATTGGAGTTATTTGTATGTCTGTGTCTGTCTCTCCCACTAGAACAGGGGAACCCATTTGTATTTATGTTCTACTTTTTTTTTTTCCCATAGTGCCAAGCATGGTATCTTTCACAGAGTAGACACTTAATGAATATTCCCTGGTTTGAAAACATGATCTTTAGGAAAGAAAAAAGAGCAGGAGCACTCGGATACCCTTTTAGCTCAGTAACGAAGTCACTCCTGAGGTTCACCCTTCAGCCAAAGGTTAGACAGGCCCATAAAACAAAACAAAACTAAATGGACACACCAGTCTGGGGGCAAGGACCAGAAGGCAGGAGGAGACAGGAAAGCTGGTAATGGGAAACCCAAGGTCGAAAAGGGGAGAGTGTTGATATGTTGTGGGATTGGCAACCAATGTCACTGAACAATATGTGTACTAATTGATTAATGAGAAGCTAATTTGGTCTGTAAACCTTCATCTAAAGTACAATTTAAAAAAAGAAAAAAAAAACAGGAAAAGAAAAAGAAAAAAGAGCTGGAATGGGACAAGAGAAAAGATAAAGCATAGAAAAGAGTTGGATATTATACAAATTAAATTTACTTTCTCTGGAAACATAATTTCCAAATAAAGTCCTATTAAAGAGAGAGCATTTTTAGAGAAAACCCAAGTCCCTGAGGGACGGAAGAGAAATTTAGGTAAAAATAAAATATAAGGAACAAAAAATTATATGTTAATATGTGGTGGTGTAGTGGTTAAGTGCTACGGCTGCTAACCCAAGGGTGGCCAGTTTGTACCCACCAGGCACTCCTTGGAAACTCTACGGGGCAGTTCTACTCTGTCCTATAGGGTCGCTATGAGTCAGAATTGACTCGACGGCACTGGGGTTACTGGGTATGTTGTAATATTAATCTTCCATTTATGCAAGTATTTTCCTTTCTACCACCATCACTCTCAACATACACACACACACACATGCACATGTGTGCATGTGCAAAGTTATTTGGGGGTGAATCAGAAACCAACCTATCAGTGGAAGGCAATGGGTAAACACTGAGAAGCACTCTGAGCATTTACCTTAAAATAAAGGAGGCAGCTGTGAGGTGAGGGGGGTAATGGTGATGACCTAAGAACAGATTGGTGGTGGAAGCCACTTCAGGAAACCATGAGAACAGGACGTTGTCAGCAGATGCCTGCATGGAGGGACACATCTCCAATTTATCAATATTTATCAGTGAAGAAAATATAGTGCTCAGTGCATGGAACTTTTCTTTAAAGACAACTCATATGAGACACAACTCTCCTGTGTCATGAAAGATGCCTCTGGGACCAGAACCACCAACTAGAAGAATGGTCAAACAAGAGCTTCTACTAGCCATATGGTTGATGTACTTTCTTGGACACCAGGTTTGGGAGTTACTCTGGGGGCAGAGCCATGGGTTTATCCACCTCTGCAGCAGTGCCTAGGACAAAGTTCCACATACAGAAATAATCAAGGAAATATTTGTCAAATTTAAACTTGGAAAGAAAAGAAGGAAGGAAGAAAGGAAAGAAGGAAGAAAGAAAACAATAACCCTTGGAAAGGGTCCAGAGAAGACAAGAAAAATAATGATTAAAGGGGGAGAAAAATAGCATCAATTCAAGGAGTTACAGCTGGTCAACTGAGGTAGGCGGGATGGAGAAGCTAAGAGATGATAATTATTTTCATATTTTTGAAGAATTATTACAAAGAAACACTGAATAATTATTCTAATTTCCCAAAGAGCAGAGGAACAAAGAAAATGCACTTAAATTACAAAAAGAGGAACTTGAATTAGACATAAAGAAAGCTTGTCAGTAAGGGTAATTGAGCAAGTTCCTAAGCGAGTTTACATACCATTCATCCTGGCAGATGTCTGAGAAGGCAATTACTATTTTTCTTAGTTGGATTAGGTATAGACCTATCCAAGGCAAAAGGCTGATGCAGGAACCTCTTCATGCCATTCCTGATCTCTGATTTTATTCAATTTTATATGTCTTATCTTCTAAATGTGCTTATAATAACCTGCCCTCTTGCTAGCACCTTCTTGTAAATGAGATGCCTATCTGGGTTTATCCCAGCTAAATAAACTGAATTCAATAAAATCCATCCTGGGTTATCCTCCATGAGAGTTATTACTCCACTAACATGCTACCGTTGCTACCGTTGCCTAATGCTTTAACTTCTCCTTTAGGCTTGAGTTATGCTACGTTCTTGTATATCTAAGATAAGAGGCTGTCTGGAGTCTGTTCAATGTTATCGCATAACACACAGTGACTTTTTTATTGAAGGCACTCCATAAGTACCTCTGCACTGATGCAGGTTTTATTTAAACTAATTCAGAGTTTGAGTTTGTGTGTGTGTGCACACACATACACATATATTAAAGAATATATGTATATATTTAAAATACATATGTATTAATTTTAAGATAAAAGCCAAACTGAAAACAAAGTCATGTTATTCTCCCATAGTTAGCTGATAATCTGTAATAATCTGTCAGACTGGTATGCCCTACATCGTAATAATTTATCTTAAAGAGAGGCCACCAGTCTTTTTAAATAATGCCAACCCAGTGGGAGCTTACATCTTTCCACTCTGACCAACTCAGTTTCAGCTCATCTCTGCCACTCCAGATCCTTGAGGATGCAGCCATTTCCAACCCTGAGACCCCCAGACTCCTAGGCCTTCACAAAAATGGGATCCCTTTACAACTTGTACAAGGCAAGGTCATGGACGCTCCATAGACACCTCCAAACTCCGTGAGGCACCGAATTACTGGGCTGAGGGCTGTGGGGACCACGGTCTGGGGGAACATCTAGCTCAATTGGCATAACATAGTTTATAAAGAAAATGTCCCACTTTCTACTTTTGTGAGTAGTGTCTGGTGTCTTAAAAGCCTCTGAGCAGCCATCTAAGATGCTCTACTGGTCTCACCCCTTTAAGAGCAAGGAAGAATGAAGAAAACTAAACCATAGAGGGAAAGATTAGTCCATAGGACTAATGGACCACATCTACCGTGGCCTCCACCAGACTGAGTCCAGTACAGCTAGATGGTGCCCAGATACCACCACTGACTGTTCTGACAGAGATAACAATAGAGGGTCCCGGACAGAGCTGGAGAAAAATGTAGAACAAAATTCTAACTCATAAAAAAACACCAGACTTACTGGCCTGACAGAGAAAATCCCAAGAGTATGGCCCCTGGACATCCTTTTAGCTCAGTAATGAAGTCACTCCTGAGGTTCACCCTTCAGCCAGAGATTAGGCCCCTAAAACAAAACAAGACTAAAAGGGCACAACAGTCCAGAGGCAAGGACTAGAAGGCAGGAGGGGACAGGAAAGCTGGTAATAGGGAACCCAAGGTTGAGAAGGGAGAGTGTTGACATGTTCTGGGATTGTTAACCAATGTCATAAAACAATATGTGTATTAACCGTTTAATGAGAAACTAGTTTGTTCTGTAAACCTTCATCTAAAGTACAATAAAAAATTTTTTTAAAAAAAGGGTGCCTTCAGTAAAATCCAGGTGCTCTGATAGCGTCAATGTTTCAAAAGGCCTAATGGAATTTTTAAAAAATAATATTCTATTGTGTTTTCAGTGAAAATTTACACAGTAAGTTAGGTTCCCATTCGACAATTTCTACACAAGTTGTTCAGTGACATTAGGTACATTTTCCACAATGTGCCAACATTTTCATTAATTGCATCTAGTTGTTCTGTTTCTAGTACTGTAGTTTTCCTGCCCCTCTTCTCATCTTTAGAGTAATTGTTGACCTTTTGGTCTCATATATATGTTTTTTTAACGAATCCTCATACTCATAGGTAATATCCTTTATTTTGTTTACCAATCTGTTATTTCACTGAGAGGTGGCCTCAGGGGATATTTTCCATTCGAGGTTTAAAGAGTATCTCAGGGCAAGGGCAATAGTCTCAGGGAGTCCTCCAGTCTCAACTTGTCCAGTATGTCTGGACCTCTTAAGAATTTCAGTTCTGCAGATATATGCACACCCATGTTCATTGCAGCACTGTTTACAATAGCAAAAAGATGGAAGCAACCAAGGTGTCCGTCAACAGATGAATGGATAAATAATGGAATATTTACACAATGGAATACTATGCATCTGTAAAGAACAGTGATGAATCCATGAAACATTCCATAACATGGGGGAATCTGGAAGGCATTAGGAAGGCATTAGGCTGAGTGAAATTAGTCAGTTGCAAAGGGACAAATATTGTATAAGACCACTATTATAAGAACTGGAGAAATAGTTTAAACAGAGAAGAAAATATTCTTTGATGGTTACCAGAGGGGGGGAGGGAGGGAGGGAGGGAGAGAGATTCTCACGAATTAGATAGTAGATAAGAACTATTTTGGGTGAAGGGAAAGACAACACACAATACAGGAGAGGTCAGCACAACTGGACTGAACCAAAAAGCAAAAGTTTTCTGAATAAACTGAATGCTTCGAAGGCCAGCTTGGAAGGTTGGGGGTTTGGATGGTTTCAGAGGACGTCTAAGTCAACTGGCATAATAAAATCTATTAAGAAAACATTCTGCCTCCTACTTTGGAGAGTGGATTCTGGGGTCTTAAGTGCTAGCAAGTGGCCATCTAAGAAGCATCAATGGGTCTCAACCCACCTGGAGCAAAGAAGATTGAAGAACACCAAAGACACAAGGTAATAATGAGCCCAAGAGACAAAAGGGACCACATAAACTAGAGACTACATCAGCCTGAGGCCAGAAGAACTAGATGGTGCCTGGCTACAACCGATGACTGCCCTGACAGAGAACACAACAGAGAACCCCTGAGGGAGCAGGAGAGCAGTAGGATGCAGACCCCAAATTCTCATAAAAAGACCAGACTTAATGGTCTTATTGAGACTAGAAAGACCCCGGAGGTCATGGTCCCCAGACCTTCTGTTAGCCCAAGACAGGAACCATTCCCAAAGCCAACTCTTCAGACAGGGATTGGACTGGACAATGGGATAGAAAATGATACCGGTAAAGGATGAGCTTCTTGGATCAAGTAGACACATGAGACTATGTTGGCATCTCCTGTCTGGAGGGGAGATGAGGGGGTAGAGGATGGTCAGAAGGTGGCAGAATGGACACAAAAAGAGAGAGTGGAGGAAAGGAGTGTGCTGTCTCATTAGAGGGAGAGCAATTAGGAGTATATAGCAAGGTGTATATAAATTCTTGTATGAGAGACTGACTTGATTTGTAAACCTTCTCTTAAAGCACAGTAAAAATTAAAAAACAAAACAAGGTGTTTTACATCATGAAAAATAATAAAAAAAATAATTTCAGTTCTGTTCCACATTTTTCTCCCATTCTATTTGTGTCCATCTATTGTGGCCCTGATCAGAACACTCAGTAGTGGTAGCTGGGCACTGCCTAGTTCTTCTAGTCTCGGGGTGGATGAGGCTGAGGCTTGTGTAGGCTATTTGTCCTATAGACTGGTTTCGTCTCTGAGACTTTGGTTTCCTTCTTTCTCTTTGGCTCCTAATGAGTAGCGACCAATAGTTGTATCTTAGATGGCTGATCACAAGCTTTTAATACCCCAGACACTACTTACTAGGATGCAGAACATGAACTTTGTTGTACCAATTGACTGAGCTGTCCTATGAGACTAAGGACCTAGGCCTTCAAACTCAGAAAACCATTCCTACAAAGGTGTTTGGTTATGTCTGAGATATATCTGTATGTAACTGTGTCCTCTATGAATGTATATGCATGAATATACATATCTATACATACATGTACATAAAGGTGCTTCTATCTGCACACACATATGTACCCACCTATAGCTACCCATACTCATATATGTCTATACACCTACATACATGACCATACATTCATTTTTTGGTTATTTTGCTGTTGTTGCCAAATTATATACGTCGTATTCTTAGCACAGGCTTCTTTTTCTCTTGTGCACTTCTTAGTGTCATTGTTTACTTTGATCAAGTTGTACTCATTACACTCACGTTCTGTGCTACTTTTCCCATCACCAAAAATAACAAGTATCTACAATCTAGAGAGTGAATCCCCCCCCATCCCTGGTAACTACCAATGAACATTCATCTCAGCATATGTATCTATTCTTGTCTTCTTATAAAAGTGGGTTCATACAATATTTGTCCTTATGTGATTAACTTATCTCACTCAGCATTATGTCTTCTAGATCCATCCATGTTATAATATGTTTTGTGGATTCATTATTGTTCTTTATGTTTGCATAGTATTCTACTGTATGTACCACACTTTGCTTATCCATTCGTCCACTGAAGGACATTTAGGCTTTTTTTTTTTTGCTACTGTGAATAATGCTGCAAGGAACATATGCGTATATATGTCTGTTTGTGTCACTTCTATTAAGTCTGTAGGGTGTATATCTAGGAGTGGGATTGCTGGATCGTAAGGTAGTTCTATATTTACTTTTTTGAGGAAGAGTCATTCCGTTTTCCATAGTGGTTGTACCATTTTACAGTCCCACCATGTCCTCAACAACATTTGTTATTGTCTATTTCGTTTTGTTTTTATCAGTGACCCTTTAGCTGGCTTGAGATGGTATCTCATTGTAGTTTGGTTTGCATTTCTCTTATGGCTAGTGATCACAAGTATCTTTTTATGTGTTTGTTGGCCACTTCCTCTTAGGTGAAGTGTCTGTTCATGTTCTTTCCTCATTTTCTAATCGGCGTTGTTTGTCTTTTTTGCTGTTGTTGAAGTTTTCTCTATATTTTAAAGAGTAAACCCTTATCAGATATGTCATTTTTGAATATTTTCCCCATTCCATGGGTTGTCTTCTTAGTCTTTTGGTGAAGTCTTTTGATGAGCATAAGCATTTAATATTTATGAGGTCCCAGTTATATAATTTGTCTTCTTCTATTCATTCATTTGTAACTATTGGTTAGCTTATTTTTACAAAAAAATTGTGTCCCATTGTCTTTTCCCTATGTTTTCTTCCAGGCGCTTTACCGTTTTAGGTTTAACACATAGGTCTTTGACCCATTTTGAGTTAGTTTCTGTGTACGGTGTGAGGTATGGGTCTTGTTTCATTTTTTCTGCAAGTGGATATCCAATTTTTCCAGCATCGTTTATTCAAGCAATAAGCAATATCACCATACATGGAGAAAATATCGAAGCTGTCAAAGATTTCACTTCACTTGGGTCCACAATCAATGCCCATGGAAGCAGCCATTAAAAAACTAGATGATGCATTGCATTGGGCAAATCTGCTGCAAAAGACCTCTTTAAAGTGCTAAAAAGTAAAGACGTCATTTTGAGAACTACAGTGTGCCTGACCCAAGCCATGGTATTTTCAATAGTCTTATATGCATGCAAGAGCTGGACAATGAATAAGGAAGACAGAAGAAGAATTGATGCATTTGGATTATGGTCTTGGCAAAGAATAACGAATATACCATGGACTGCCAAAAGAATGAACAAATCTGTCTTGGAAGTAGTATAGCCAGAATGTTCCTTAGAAGCAAGGATGGCGATACCGCATGTCACATACTTTGGACATGTTATCAGGAGGGACCAGTCCCTGTAGAAGGACATCATGCTTGGTAAAGTAGAGGGTCAGCAGAAAAGAGGAAGACCCTCAAGGAGATGGATTGACACAGTGGCTGCAACAATGGGCTTAAACATAGCAACGATTGTGAGGATGGTGCAGGCCAGGCAGTTTTTCATTCCATTGTACACAGGGTTGCTATGAGTCAGAACCAATTCAACGGCATATAACAACAGCAATCCCATTGAATGAATTTTGACCTCTGTTGAAAATGAGTTGTCCATAAATGAATGGATTTATTTCTGGGTTCTCAATTTTGTTCCACCGGTCGATGTGTCTATCATTGAACAAATACCAGGCTCTTTTGATTAGAATGGCTGTATAGTATGTTTTGAGATTGGGGAGTGTGAAGTCTCCCACTTTGTTCTTCTTCAATGGTACTTTGGCTATTTGGGGCCTCTTTCCTTTCCATATAAAGTTGGTCATTAGTTTTTCCATTTCCAGGAAGAATGTTGTTGGGATTTGTACTGAAATTGCATTGTATCTGTAGATCACCTTAGGTAGTACTGACGTTCTCACTATATTAAGTCTTCCAATCCATGAGCATGAAATGTCCTGTAGTAGTGTTTTGTAATTTTTATTGCATAAGTCTTTTATGTCCCTAGTTAAGTTAATTCCTGGGTATTTTATCATTTTGTGGCTATTGTAAATGAGTCCCCCCCCCCCCCGGAATACACCTTGTTAGTGTAAAGGAACCCAGCTCATTTTTGTATGTTGATCTTGTACCCTGCAGCATTGCTTAATTCTTCTACTAAATCCAGCAATTTTCTTGTGGAATCCTTGGGGTTTTCTACATCTAGGATCATGTATGTCATCTATGAATAGGAATAGTTTTACTTCTTCCTTTTCGATTTGGATACCTTTTATTTTTCTTTCTTGATCTGGCTAGTACTTTAAGAGTGGTGATAATGGGCATCCTTGGCTCATTCCCAATCTCAAGGGGAAGGCTCTCAGTCTTTCTCCAGTGAGAATAATGTGGGCTGTTGGTTTTGCATATATGCCCTTAATTATGTTGAGAAATTTTCTCCTATTCCTATTTTGCTGAGAGTTTTTTACTCAAGAAAGTGTGTTGGATTTTATCAAATGCCTTTTCTTCATCAATTGAGATGATCATATGATTCTTTTCCTTTGTTTTGTGCAGTAGATTACATTGATTGATTTTCTAATGTTGAACCATCCTTAAATTCCTAGTATGAATCCCACTTGATTATGGTGTATGGTTTTTTTTTTTTTTTTTTGATGTGTTGTTGAATTCTGTTTGCTACAATTTTGTTGGAAAATTTAGCATCTATATTCGTGAGGGATATTAGTCTGTATCTTTTTTTTCTTTCTTTTTTTTGTAATGTCTTTGCCTGGTTTTGGTATCAGGGTGATGCTGGCTTCATAAAATGAGCTAGCAAATATTCCTTCTCTTCTGTATTTTTGAAGAGTTTGAGTAGAATGCGTCAGCTCTTCTCTGATTTTTTTTTAAAATTCCCCGGTGAAGCCATCTGGTCCTGAGCTTTTGTTGTTGTTGTTCTTGGCAGTTTTTTGATGATATCTTCAATCTCTTCTTTTGTTATGGGTCAGTTTAGATTTTCTACCTCTATTTGGGTTAGTTTAGGTAGGTAATATGTTTCTAGGAATTTTTCCGTCTCATCTAGGCTTTCAAATTTGTTGGGGTACAGTTTTTCATAGTATTCTGTTATGATCATCTTTACGTCAGTCTTTATCTCAGTTGGGTCTGTTGTAATGTCTCCAGTTTCATTCCTTATTTTGGTTATTTGTCAATGTAGCCAGAGGTCTATTTTATTGATCCTTTCAAAGAACCAACTTCTGGTTTTGTTGATTCTTTCTATTGCTTTTCTGTTTTCTATTTCATTTATTTCTGCTCTGATCTTTATCATTTATTTTCTTCTGGTAGCTTTGGGCTTCTTTTGCTCTTCCTTTTCTATTTGTTCAGTTGTCAGTTTAAGTTATTGATTTTGGAGCTTTCTTCTTTTTAAATGTAGGCATTTCATTTTCATTTAATGCTAAGTATTTTTAATTTCACTTTTGATTTCTTCTACGACCCGGTAGCTTTTTAGTAGTGTGTTATTTAGTTTCTGTGAAATTCTTTTTTCTCTTATTCTTCTTGTTGCTGATTTCTAGCTTCATACTATTATGGTCAGAGAAAATACTTTGTATGATTTCATTCTTTTTAAATTTGTTTAGACTTATTTTGTGGCCTAGCATATGACCTATTCTGGAAAATGATCTCAGTACACTGGCAAAAAATGTGTTTTGTTCTCCTGATTGGTGGAGTGTTCTATATATGTCTGTTAGGTCAAATTGGTTTATGATTTTATGTAAACCCTCAATGACTTTACTTATTTTCTTTTTAGGTATTCTATCTAGAATTGAAAGTGGTGTGTTCAAGTCCTGAATATTATTGTGGAGTTATTTATTTCTCCTTTCATATTAGTCAGTATTTGGTTCATGTATCTTGGAGTATTGATATTAGGTACATATATAATTGTTATGTCTGCTTGGTAGATTGACCCTTTTATTATTATGTAATGTCCTTCTCTATCTCTTTTAATAGATTTTGATTTAAATTCTATTTTTATCTGATACTGGCCACCCCACACTTTTTTGGTTACTGGTTGCATGGAATATTTTTTCCATCATTTTATTTTCAATCTTTTTGTATCCTTATGCCTAACATGGGATTTTTGTAGGCAGCAAAAGAATGGATCATGTTTTTTATCTATTTTCCTTTTGCATGGGGAGTTTAGACAATTTACACTTAAGGTTATCACTGAAAATCCAGTATCTACTTCATTCATTTTGCTTATTGTTTTTTGAGTGTCTTCTATCCTCTTTGGAAATCCTGGTGGCATAGTGGTTAAGTGCTACAGCTGCTAACCAAGAGGTCAGCAGTTCAAGTCCACCAGGTGCTCCTTGGAAACTCTATGGGGCAGTTCTACTCTGTCCTATAGGTTCGCTATGAGTCAGAATCGACTTGACTGCAGTGGTTTAGTAGGTATATCCTCTTTGACTTTTTACTCCTGTTTTTCTGTTGTTTGTTGTGTTTAGCTTTTGTGTGTGTGTGTGTGTGATGAGTCTTTTTGGTTTCTTCCATTTTTTCTTCTGTATATTTTTTCTAGGTTTTTTTTAGTGGTTACCACGAATATTATATTATACAACTTGTAATTATAACAACATTTGACATACAAACAAGTAAGATACAACATCAACATACTTTAACTATTCCTGTTTTGCTCCTCCACCCCCCTTTTCTGTTGATGAGTCGCCACTGACACCATTATATTTCGTGTATCTGATAGGTTTAATTGTACTTATTTCATATGCCCTAAATGTTGTATTGTTTATAGAACTTAACTATTGGGTCTATTCCTTGACAAATGTTGTATACTTGGTCCTTATATGTGCCCATGCTATTTCATTTATTTTGTTGTTTCTGTTTATTTGTTTGTTTTTTGAGATCTCTCACTCTCTTTTATTTTTATTTTCCGTATGTAGATTAAAGTATTTGCTTAATGCCTAATGGAAATTTGGAAATTTTACATTTTCTACAAAGTCTGCAATAAGCTAACAGTCTGCCTTCTTTGGTTTTGAATTTTATCAACTCCTTGGATATCTCATTCTTTTCAGTAGCTCTGGCTGATATGCTACGTGATTTTGATCAATCAATTACTGGGGAAAATAAGTTATTACTTAAAACTGTAGTTTGATAGAGAAAAAGTTATTTCAAAACATGAAATCTAAAAAAGAGAAAATAAATATATTCCCTGGTGATAAAAAAAAGGTTGGGTGTTTCTGCCAAGCACTGTGCCCCCAAGCAGCATCAGCACAGACCCCCAGGCTCTGCCCCATACTACCCCCATCCCTATCCTCCTGGTCCCATTTTGTGCCACATACAACCCATCCTTGCCGCCCGCAACTGGACCTGCCTGCTGCACCACAGCTGAGCAACCAGCCCAGCCCACCTGGAAGAGGTGGTGAGAAGAATTATGCCTGTCGTAGTCATCTAGTGCTGCTATAACAGAAATACCACAAGTGGATGGTTTTAACAAAGAGAACTTTATTCTCTCATAGTCTAGGAGGCTAGAAGTCCAAATTCAGGGTGCCAGCTCCAGGGGAAGGCTTTCTTTCTCTGTAGGTTCTGGAAGAAAGTCCTTGCCATCAATCTTCCCTTGGTCTAGGAGCTTCTCTGTGCAGGAATCTCAGGTGCAAAGGATGTGTTCTGTTCCCAGTGCTACTTTCTTGGTGGTATGAGGTCCTCCTCTCTCTCTGCTTACTTCTCTCTTTTATATCTCAGAAGAGATTGACTTAAGACACAATTTAATCCTGTAGATTGAGTCCTGCCTCATTAACATAACTGCCACTAATCCTGCCTCATTACCATCATAGGGATAGGATTTACAATACATAAGAAAATCACACCAGATGATAAAATGGTGGACAATCACACAATACTGGGAATCATGGCCTAGCCAAATTGATATACATATTTTGGGAGGACACAATTCAATCTGTGACAGTGCACAGAGATAAGCAAGCAACAAAACATGCCCAGCCTGTCTGCTTAGATATAGACAAATAAAACAAGCAGGGCCAAATCAATAAATAAAGAAAGTAATTCCTGAATGTCCTGGAAACAGATGACAGTATCAAAACGCATGTATATATAGGACAGGGTGACTCCACTAAGCGACCAAAATAAAACACCAGATAACTTTACAGTAGAAGAAAAGGCAGTGGAACTACCTGATAGGGAATTCAAAAGTCTAATATTCTGGTCTCTTCAAGAGATTAGGAAAGAGATGAAGGAAAATACAGACAAAAATAAGAAAAAAAGTAGACAAAATAATGGAAAATGCAGACAAAATCAGGGAAAACACAGACAAAGCAATGGAAGAAATCAGGAAAATAATACAGGAACAAAATAGCAGAGTAAATAAACAATTAAGAAATTATACAAAAACAGCAAATAGAAATCCAAAAAAGATAAAATTTCAGAAATGGACAGTGCAATAGAAGGTTTTAGGAGCAAATTTGAAACAATGGAAGACTGGATCAGCAAAATTGAAGACAAATACTTGGATACCACTTTGTCTGAGTAAAAATCAGACAAAAGAACAAAGAAAGCAAGAACACCTGCGAACAATGTGGGTTACAATCAAGAGCAAAAATTTGCATGTAATCAGAGTTCCAGAAATGGGGAAAACACAGAGAGGATTATTGAAGATTTGCCGACAGAAATCTGCTCTAATATCATGAAAGATGAAAAGCTGACCATCCAAGCTCAATGAACCCCATATAGGATAGACCCAAAAGAAAGTCACCAAGGCATACCATAATCACACTCACCAAAACCAAAGACAAGCAAAGAATCTTGAGAGCAGGCTGAGAAAAGCAAAAAGTCTCATGCAAAGGGGTAACAGTAAGACAATTCTCTGATTACTCAGCAGAAACCATGCAAGCAGAAAGGCAATGGGATGATATATATATAAAACCTTGAAAGAAAAAAATTGCCAACCAAGAATAAAATGTCCTGCAAAACTCTCACCATATATGATGGCAAAATTAGGACATTTCCAGATACACAGAAATTAAGGGAATATGTAAGAACCAAACCAAACTTACAAAAATTATTAAAGGAGTCCTTTGGTTAGAGAATCATCAACATAAGGCAACAACCTGCATCTAGGACACAGGACAGCATCAGCCAGACACCAACCTAGGTAATGACCTCCCAAGGATAAGACAAAATTAAAAGACTTACAACAGGGAACCAGAGATGTCAATCTGTAAATGACAACAATAAAAGAGTAAATAACCAGTGTAGGCATAGATCTTTCAAATAGAGAAGAAGCAAAGGCAATATCAAGTAATAAAAGACTGATTTAAACTTAGGAAGATGGGGTAAATTTCGAGGTAGCCACAAAGAAAGCTAACAAACCTACTCATCAAAATAAAGAAGAAAAATGTAAAGTCTCAGTAAACACAGAATCTACAAAAACGAAAGAAACAGAAAAAAAAAATCCACAAGCAAAAGAAATTCAGCACAGGAGAGTGAGAGGAACAAAGAAAATGTCGGCACCACAACAAAAACAAAAAACACTACAAAATGGCAGCAATAAATTCACACCTATCAAAAATCACACTGAACATAAGTGGCTTGAAAGCACCCATACGGAGGCAGAGAGGGACAGAATGGATTAAAAAAAAAAAAAAAAGGACCCATCAATATGTTGTCTACAAGAGGCACACCTTAGAAACAAAGATATAAATACGTTAAAAATTAAATGATGGAAAAAATTATACCAAGCGAACAGCAACCAAAAAAGAGCAGAAGTGGCAATACTAATCTCAGAAAAAATACACTTTAAACAAAATCCACCATAAAAGACAAGGAAACGCATTATATAATGGTTAAAGGGACAGTCCACCATGAGGACATAACCATAATAAATATCTATGCACCCAATGACAGGGCTCCAAAATGCACAAAACAAACTATAACAGCACTGAAAAGAGAAATTGACAGTTCCACAATAAGATTCGGAGGCTTCAACACACCACTCTCGGTAAAGGACAGAACATATAGAAAGAAACTCAGTAAAGATACAGAAGATCTAAACGCCACAATCAACCAAATTGACCTCATAGACATATATAGAACACTCCACCCAAAAGTAGCAAAGTTCACTTTCTTTTCTAACGCACATGGAACATTCTCCAGAATTCACCACATCTTAGGCCACAAAGCAACCCTCAACAAAATCCAAAACAATGAGATAATACAAAGCATCTTCTCTGATCACAAATCCATAAAAGTAGAAATTAATAACAGGAAGAGTAAAGAAAAAATTCAAATATGTGGAAACTGAATAACATCTAGCTTAAAAAAAAGCCACTGGTAATAGAAGAAATCAAAGATGGAATAAAAAAATTCCTAGAGTCAAACAAGAATGAAAATACAGCATGCCAAAACCTTTGGGACACAGCAAAAGCAGTGCTAAGAGATCAATTTTATAGCAATAGATGCACACATCAAAAAAAGAAGAAAGGGATAAAATTAAAATGTTAGGTACACAACTTAAACAAACAGAAAGAGAACAGCAAAAGTAGCCTACAGCCACCAGAAGAAAAGAAATAATAAAGATCAGAGCAGAAATAAATGAAATAGAGAATAGAAAAAAAAAAACAAAAATTGCTTCTTTGAAAGGATCAACAAAATTGACAAGTCATTGGCCAAATTCACAAAAGAAAAACAAGAAAGGAAGCAAATAACCCAAATAGGAAATGAAATGGACATTACAACAGACCCAATTGAAATAAGAAAGATCGTAACAGAGTACTCTGAAAACCTATACTACGACAAATTTTAAAACCTAGAGGAAATGGAAATATTTCTAGAAACACACTACCTACACACACTAATACAAACTGATGTCAAAAATCTCAACTGACTCACAACAAGAGAAGAGACTGAAAGGGTAATTTAAAAAAGTTGACACAGATGGCTTCACTGGAGAATTCTACCAAACATTCAGAGAAGAGCTCACACCAGTACTACTCAAACTGTTTGAGAACACAGAAAAGGAAGGGACACTTTTAAATCCATTCTATGAAGCCAGTTTAACCCTGATACCAAAACCAGGCAAAGACACCACAAAAAGAGAAAATTACAGACCCGTGTTCCTCATAAATACAGATGCAAAAATTCTCAACAAAATTCTAGCCAATAGAATTCAGCATCATATAAAAAAAATAATACACCAAGACCAAGTGGGACTCCTACCAGGTATGCAAGGATGATTCAACATTAGAAAACCAATCAATGTAATCTACCACATAAATAAAACAAAGAATCACATGATCATTTCTATCAATGCAGAAAAGGCATTTGATAAAGTCCAACACCCATTCCTGATAAAAACTCTCAATAAAACAGGTATAGAAGAGAAGTTCTTCAACATAATAAAGTGCATCTATACAACACCAAGAGCCAACACCATTTTCAACAAAGAGAGGCTGAAAACATTCCACCTGAGAACAGAAACAAGACAAGGATGCCCTTTATCACCACTCCTATTTAACATTGTGCTGGAAGTTCTAGCTAGAGAGATAAGGCAAGAAAAAGAAATAAAAGGCATCCAAATTGGTAAGGAAGAAGTACAACTATCTCTATTTGTGGATGATGTGATACTATACATAGAGGATGCGAAGAACTCCATAAGAAAACTACTGGAACTAATAGAAAAATTCAGCAGAGTAGCAGAATACAAGACAAACATACAAAAATCAGTTGGATTCCTATACACCAGTAAAGAGAATGACAAAAAGGAAAACAGGAAAACAATATCATTTATAATATCCCTTAAAAAATAAAATACTTAGGAATAAATCTAATCAGGGGCGTAAAAGACCTATACAAAGAAGACTACTGTAAGGAACAAAAGAGACCTACACAAATGGAAAAACATATCATGCTCATGGATAGGTAGATTCAACATTGTGAAAATGTCAATTCTACCAAAATCAATCTACAAATACAATGTAATTCCAGTCCAAATACTAACAGCATTCTTTAACAGATGGAAAAATTAATTATTAACTTTAAATGGAAAAGAAAGAGGCCCCAGATAAGTAAAGTCTATTGGAGAAGAAGAATAAACTATGAGGCCTCACACTACCTGACCTCAGAACCTATTATACACCTGCAGTAGTCAGAACAGCCTGGTACTAGTATATTGACTGACACATCAACCAATGGAACAGAATTGAGAACCCAGATGTAAATCCATCCACCTACCATCATCTGATCTTTAACAAAGGCCTAAAGTCCATTAAGTGGAGGGAAAGGACAGTCTTTTAAACAAATAGTGCTGGCAAAACTGGATGTCCATCTGTAAAAAAAAATAAAAAAATGAAACAGGACCCGTACTTCACACTATAAAAAAAAACTAATTCAAAATGCATCAAAAGCCTAAATAGAAAACCCAAAACCATAAAGATCACAGAAGAAAAAATAGGGTCAACGTTAGAGGCCTTAACACACGGCATAAATAGCATACAAATCATAACTAACAATAAACAAACACCAGATAACTGGAATCTTCTAAAAATTAAACACTTAGGCGCATCAAAAGACTTAACCAAAAGAGTTAAAAAAGAACTTACAGACTGGGGGGGAAAAAAATTGGCTATGACAAACCCCACAAAGTTCTAATCTCTAAAATCTACGGGAAAATCCAACACCTCTACAACAAAAAGACAAATAATCCATTATAAAATGGGCAGGCAAAGGATATGAAGAGACGCTTCAACAAAAAAGACATTCAGGCAGCTAACAGACACATGAGGAAATCCTCATGATCACTAGCCATTAGAGAAATTCAAATCAAAACCACAATGAGATACCATCTCACCCCGAGATTACTGGCACGAATCAGAAAAACAGAAAATAACAAATGTTGGAGAGGATACAGGGAGACTGGAACTCCTATGCACTGCTGGTGGGACTGCAAAATTGTGCAACCGTTTTGGAGAATGATATGGTGCTTCCTTAAAAAGCTAGAAATAGAAATACCATACGACGTGGATGAATCTGGAGGGCATTATACTGAATGAAATAAGTCAATCACGAAAGGACAAATACTGTATGAGATCACTATTATAAAAACTCATGAAAAGGTTTACGTACAGAAAGGAACAATCTTTGATGGTTATGAGGGAGGCGAGAGATGGGGAGGAAGATAAGTGGGAACTTTGGTGAAGGGTAAGACAGTACACGATACTGGGGAAGTCAGCACAACTTGATCAAGGCAAAGTCATAGAAACTTCATAGATATATCCAAACTCCCTGAGGAACTGAATCACTGGGCTGAGGGCTAGGGACCATGGTCTTGGTAGACATCTAGCTCAACTGGCATAAAATAATTTATAAAGAAAATATTCTACATCTTACTTTGGTGAGCAGCATCTGGGGTCTTAAAAGCATGTGAGCTTCCATTTAAGATACTCCACTGGTCCCTCCCCGTCTGGAGCAAAGGAGAATGAAGAAAACCAAAGACACAAGGGAAAGATTAGTCCAGAGGACTAATGGACCACAACTACCACAACCTCTACCAGACTGGCTCCAACATAACTAGATGGTGCCTGGCTACCACCACTGACTGCTCTGACAGGGATCACAATAGAGGTCCCGACAGAGCTGGAGAAAAATGTAGAACAAATTTCAAACTCACAAAAAAAAGACCAGACTTACTGGTCTGATGGAGACTGGAGAAACCAGAGAATACAGCCCCTGGGCACCCTTTTAGCTCAGTATTAAAGTCACTACCGAGGTTCACCCTTCAGCCAAAGATTAGACATGCCCATAAAACAAACAATAATACACGTAGCTCTACCATGTATGTGACACTAAATGGGCACACCACACAAGGGGCAAGGATGAGAAGGCAGGAGAGGACAGGAAAGCTGGACGAATGAAAATGAGGAACCCATGGTTGAGAAGGGAAGAGTGTTGACACTTCAGGGGGTTGGGAACCAATGTCACAAAAAATATGTGCACTAATTGTTTAATGAGAAAGTAATTTGCTCGGTAAACCTTCATCTAAAGCACAATAAAAAAAAATTTAGAAAATGTTGGGTGTTCCTACTCTGAAAACAATATAAGGTAATAGGAAAGCACTGACCTGGGAACCAGGACACCTGCATTCTAGACCAACTATATCACTTAATAAATGAAAGCATCCCCAACATCTCATAAAATGAAGTACAACTGAAAACAGAGCTTACACAGTTTTTTTTTTTTAATTATTCCATGTTTTGAAATAATTTTTAACACTTTCTCCGCTTTCTGCCCCATGATTCAGTGCCAAAATTTGGTATGCACTGGAAAATTTCTACAAACATTCCTTTACTACAAAGACAGAGCTTTCGGAGGCACTCAGAGAAACATTTCACGTCTCTTCCTCTTGCCCATCTTCTTACATCCATTCAGAGAGCACACTTTCAAGAGGAAAATGTGCACTACATAGGTGGAAGATTAGTTTGGTATCTGTGTGATCCAGACGACAAAGATAGGAAAAAAATTATACATTTTTATCCTGGAAATTGGGTTTTAGGGTTCTCCATCAGTTCAGATTGTCAAGAAAACTGATAATTAGGGTAGGAGACAATGCTTCAGTAAGCAAAATTGCCATAGGAGAATGCCAGCTGGAAAATGGAAATTAGACTGGTAGCTCTTTGAAAAGCTGCCCTCTAAATTGTGGATCAAGTAAAGGAAGGAATGTGAGCATTATGTGACACACAGAGGTTGACAACCAGGAAGTCCACGTATTTTATCTCCTGAAAATGAAAAACTTTGGTGAATCTCCTCTGAGGGATGAGTAAAAGACAAAACCAACAGAGGGTCTGTGAACAATATTAAGAGCAATGCTACAAAAGCAGCATCCTGAAAATTCTAAGAACAAAGACTCATTTGAAAATTGTCTACCACTGGATCAGAAAACTGGCTTTCGAAAATTATTTGGTATCCTTAATAGAGGAAAAGAGCGAATTACTATTACCACTATGAACCAGGAGCAGAAACCAATAGAGAGGGAAGAGGCTAGATAGAAAAGACAGTAAAGATTGAACAGTCAACTGCATAAGATGAAAGTAAGATGAATTAAAAAAAAAAAAAAAAGAATTTCAGGGAAAAATAAAAAATATATTAACAGAATTAAAACAACATTTGGAGTCATTAAAAACTAGAAATGTTAATGTAGAAGATCAAATCTATCATACGATTTTTTTGGAAGTTCTCTAAGAATGAAAAATGACAAAGAAAATTATATGAGATAAAATAATAGCAGGAAGTAAAGATGCAAAATACATTCAATTGGTGTTTCCAAAGAAGGAGTAAGAACAAATGCAATACAATATAGGTCCTTCACACTGGATCATAAAGTCCATAATTACCATATCCTGACTTCCAGAATTGCAAAGTGAGGTGCTCAGCAAAACCTCACCCACAAAAGCAGTGATAAAATTGGGAGGGAAATGTCAAAAACACCTATTGCAGAACTCTAGAAATTGTCCAAGGACATACAACAAATCAAGAAAATTTTATTCAAGAAAAACTACTGGACCCAGATAAGAACCTGGTGCTGTTCCCATTCTCCTTCCCACTCTGTCCCCAGGGGCACTGATGAAAACAATAGTTATCTCTGTGAGAAATAATCCAAGATCAAAACGGCAACTAGCCTGAGGTCATGACACTGGTTAAGGCAAGTAACAGACCATCAGACCAACCAAAAATTTAAAAGGGAGAACCTGGGAATAACAGGGCTATAGTGGGCCTTATAAGCTTCTACATATTCTTGGTGGTCCGAAATACCAATTCTGTTGGAATACTAAAAAAAAAAAAAAAAAAAGACAAGCCTTGGTTTACACTGGCCAAGAAGAAAAGAAAAAAGACACAAATCACCAAAATCAAGAACGAAAGAGGAGGTATCACTACTGACCCTAAAATGAAAGGATTATAAAGGAATACTATGAGCAGCTTTATGCTAAGAAATTAGATGACTTCGATGAAATGGGCAAATTCCTAGAAGGACATTTATCAAAATTGGCTCAAGAAAATAGAAAATCTGATCTGATTAAATTTATAAGAAGAAAGCGAATTAGTAATTAAAAAATTTTATACAAAGAAAAGCTCAGGATCAGACAGCATCACTGGTAAATTCTGTCAAATATTTAAGAAAGAAATAATACCAATTCTTGACAAACTTTTCCAGAAAATAAAGGAGAAGGAAATACTTCTCAACTCATTGTATGAGGCCAGTATTACCCAGATACCAAAACCAGACAAAGTCATAACAAGAAAAGATGCCACTTCATACTCACTAGAATGGCTATAATAAAAAAGACAGGTAATGGCAAATATTGGCTAGGATGTGGGCAAATAAAAACTTTCATACATTGCTACTAAGAATGTAATATAGTGTAAAAACCCTGTGCTGTCGAGTCAATTCCGACTCATAGAGACCCTATATACAGAGTAGAACTGCCCAAAGTGTAGCAACTGTGAAAAACAGCTTGGCAGTTTCTTAAAAAGTTACTTATAATTTACCATATGACCCAGAAACGCCACTCCTAGGTATCTACCTAAGAGAATGAAAACCATGTCTACACAAAGACTTATACAATGAATGTTCATAGAAACATAATTTATAAGAGCCAAAAAGTGGAAACAACCCAAATACCCATCAACTGATGAATGGATAAATAAAATGTGGTATATTTTGGCTTTGGGGATATAGCTATAGAATGGAATATTATTCTGCTATAATATGCCACAATGACCTTTAAGACATAAGCTAAGTAAAATAAACTGGATACAAAAGATCCCATATTATATGATTCCATTTATATGAAATTTTCAGAAAAGGCAAATCTATGGAGATAGAGATCATATTTGTGGCTACCTGGGTCTAGGGGCAGATGGAAATGGGAAGTGATGCAAATGGACAAAAGTGATCTTTTAGGGGTACTGTAAATTTCTATCACTGACTCGTGGTAATGTTTCAGAACTCTGTAAATTTACTGAAAATCATTATGTTGTACATCTAAAATAAGTGAATGATATGGCATGTAAGTTATACCAAAATAAAGCTGCTAAAATATTTTAAAAATTAAAAAATCTTATGATGTGTTCCCTGTTGTATCCTCAGCACCCAGCAAAGTTCCTGCCATATGAGAGATAAATTAATACATGTTTACTAAATAAGAAGAAAAATAAATGAATGAAGTAATAATCAAAGAATTAGTACAAGGGCAATTTCATGACCTACAGAAAGAACTTTGTATGCATGTTGAAAAAAATGTATCATATTCCAGGGGGAAAAATCTAATAAACACCTAAACCTAAATATCCTGGCTTTTTTCTTTCTTTTTTAAAATTACAATATTGAAGAAAAATTGCTACAAGAACTCATAGAAAAGTTTACAAAGGGTAGCCTAATATTTCTTTCATGCAACAGCAAATATCAGAAGAGGGGAAAAACATATGCAAACCTTCAAGGAGAAAAAAGTGACCACCAAACATTTTCTTTCCCAGATAACTTGTCTGTCTTATGGGAAAGACATTTTAAAATTTGCAAAGTTTGAAAAAAAATATCAACTATATACCCCTCTTGAAAATACTATGTAATTTTGTGTCAGACAGGACAGGCTAAATGATGCTACAGTTACCAACAACCCCAAAATCTCAGTGGTTTAAAACAACAATGGCTATGGTGGTGGTTAATTTTGTGTATTAACTAGGTTGAGCTATGGTACCCAGTTGTCTGGTCAAACACTAGTTTAGATGTTGCTGTGCAAGTACTTTGTAAATGTGATTAAGAATCAGTTGACTGTTACTGAGGACAGTACCTTCAATAATGTGGGTGGACCACATCTATTCAGATGAAGGTCTTAAGAACAGAAACCGAGATTTCTGGGTATCTTAGTTTTCTAGTGCTGCTGTAACAGAGATACTGCAAGTGAGTGGCTTTAAAGAATAGAAATTTATTTTCTCACAGTTCTGGGAAGCTAAAAGTCCAAATCAGAGTCCCAGTCATTCCTTCCTTGTAAGTAGCCTGGGGATTCCTTCATTCTTTGGCAACCCTCAAATGACATCTGTATTCCCCAGTTTGTGCACACTCTGTGTCTATGCTGCTCTTAAATGATTAGGTTCAGGAGACACCCTACATTGGTGTGGCCTCAACTGATTGATTGACTATATTACATTATATTGCATTGTGAACAGTGATTACACTGAATTACATTCATGGGTATAAGGATTAGGGGACACAATTCAATCCATAACACAGAGGAGAAGGAATTCTGCCTCAAGATTTTAACACAGAAATCCCGCCTAAGTTTCCAGCCTGCTGGCCTGCCCTAAAAATCTTGGACTTGCCAGCCCCTAAGATTATATGCGCCAATTCCTTAAAGTCAATCTACCTACCTACCTACCTACCTATCTATCTATCCTATTGTTTCTTTTTCTCTGGAGAATCCTGTCTGATACAGATTTTGGTACCAGGAAGCAGGGTGCTGCAGAAACAAATAGGGTAATGGATATAGGCTGGAAGAATCATGAGGTGCTTGATAGAAAATGTCTAAATTGCCTTGAAGAGATGGTTGGTAGGAATATTAATGTTAAAAGAGCTTCTGATGAGGCCATAGAAGGAAACAGTAAGCATGTTATTGGACACTGGAGGAAAGGTGATCCTTGTCATAAAGTGGCAGATAACTTCGCTGAATTATATTCTACTATTTTGTGGAAATTAGAGCTTGTAAGTTTTTTTTTAAGTGATGAACTTTGATATTTAGCTGAGGAGATTCCAAGCAAAACTGAAAGATGCAGCCTGGTTTCTTGTTGCTTCTTATGGTACAATGTGAGAGGAAAGAGATAAATTGAAGAATAAGCTGTGCAAAAACGAACAAGAACTTGAAGATTGGGAAAATTCTCAGCCTATCCATAGTATAAAAAATGAGAAAGCATACTCTGGAGAGAATACCAAGGGTGCAGCTGGGCAACAGTTTGCTAAAGAGATTAGGTGTGTAACTTATAGATTCAATCAACCATCTTAACAGAAACACTGCCAACTCAGACTGACAGGGGTAGTCTACTGATAGCTCTTACTGAGAGCCAGGCCGGTGGAGAAGTCTTTATCTTGAACTTTCCCAGGGAGA
This sequence comes from Loxodonta africana, assembly GCF_030014295.1. Taxonomy (NCBI): domain Eukaryota; kingdom Metazoa; phylum Chordata; class Mammalia; order Proboscidea; family Elephantidae; genus Loxodonta; species Loxodonta africana. Next base: position 87,303,311 of record NC_087352.1, on the reverse strand, counting down.
AAGAGAACTCTGGAGGCTTCCTATTGGCAAGTCCACTCACAACTCATTGGCTGGAACTGGTCACATGGCCTTACCCAACCAAAAATAGACTAGAGCATGCAACTCTACCATGTTTCTGGAAGAATTCTGAAAGAGTAGAAATAGGAAAACAGTCTGGTTAGGGACCCCAGGATTGGAAAAACAACAAAGTAACAGGACATCTTACAACCACTTCCTATCCCACCCAACAGAATAAGGTGACCCAGATTCAGCATTTCCTGGCCCCCAAACTAGTAACAGAAGGCAGTCTAGATAGGCTCATTCTTCCCTTAGGCTGAATAGGAGTCCAGCCAACAGCACAAGGCAAGCCCAGCACCATGGGCAAGGTGGATCAAATGAGAGCCCCACTGACAGTAAATAGCCAAGGGAAGCTCTTTCCATACTGGACCTGAGACTTCCTTCCACGCTAAAGAAATATTGAGTTGATGGGCAGCACCAGCAATAGAGATTCCACTACAACAAATTCCTGGCCTGGGAAGTTTCTTCAACCCCATGAGCTGGAGAATCTCTCCTCCCACCTATAGATGCTACACTGCCAGGCAGCACTTTTCATCTCTGTGAGCCAGAGACTCCCTTACCCCACTGAGAGGCACCAAGGAGTTCATGCCGTAGAAGTGCCTTTCCCGCCTTAAGGCATCACCAACAGAGACACTGGGAGCCCAGCAGCACCAGACCAACCAAGCTGACCTAAATAGCACCACGAGGCTCTGGAAATTAAATTTTCATTGGAACTACAGCCCACAAAATAGGCTAAGACCTGCATGCTAAACCTAAAAAGAGTGACTGAAGCTAAAAAAGAAATTTAAATAAGGACCTAGAGTTTCCTAACATAATAGCCAAAATGTCCAGGATACAATCAAAAGTCACCCATTATACTGAAAATGGAGAATCACATACTGAATGAGAAAAGACAACTGATGCCAACATTGAGAAGTATCAGATGGCTGAATTATCTGACAAGGATTTTAAATAGCCATCATAAAAAATACTTCAATAAACAATTACAAATTCTCTTGAAACAAATAAGAAAATAGAATATCCCAGCAAAGAAAACTGGGTTATAAAAAAGAATCAAATGGAAAGCAAAGAACTGAAAAAATGCAATAACAGAAAAAAAAAAAAAACAAAAAAACCTCACTGGATGAGCTTAACAGTAAAGATGGCAAAGGATAAAATCAGTGAACTTGAGGACAGATCAATAGAATACACCTCATCTGAACAAAGAAAATAGACTGATGTTGAAAACCTGAATGGACCTATAACAAGAGAAGAGATTAAAAAGGTAAAGAAAAAGGAGAAAAAGAAAACTCCCAGCAAAAAAAGCCCTGGCCCAGATGTCTTCATTGGAGAATTCTACCAGACATTTAGAGAAGAGCTTACACCAGTACTACTCAAACTATTTCAGAACATAGAAAAGGAAGGGATACTTTCTCAATTCATTCTATGAAGTCAGCATAACCCTGATACCAAAATCAGGCAAAGGCACCACAAAAAAAGGAAATTACAGACCAATATCTCTCACGAATATAGATGCAAAAATTCTCAACAAAATTCTAGCCAGTAGAATTCAGCATCATTTCAAAAAAATAATACACCACGACCAAGTAGGATTCATACAAGGTATGCAAGGATGGTTCAACATTAGAAAATCAATCGATGTAACCCACCACATAAATAAAAGGAAAGAAAAGAATCACATGATCATCTCAATCGACACAGAAAAGTTATTTGACAAAGTTCAACAACCATTCCTGATAAAAATTCTCAATAAAATAGGTATAGAAGGGAAATTCCTAAACATAATAAAGGGTGTCTATGGTGGTGTGTAGTGGTTAAGTGCTATGCCTGCTAACCAAGAGGTCAGCAGTTCAAATCCAGCAGGCACTCCTTGGAAACTCTATGGGGCAGTTCTGCTCTGTCCTATAGGGTCGCCATGAGTCGGAATCGACTCAATGGCAGTGGGTTATGTAAAACCAAAGGAAACCCTGGTGGCGTAGTGGTTAAGTGCTATGGCTGCTAACCAAAGAGTCACCAGTTCGAATCTGCCAGGTGCTCCACGGAAACTCTATAGGGTCGCTATGAGTCGAAATCAACTGGATGGCACTGGGTTTGGTTTTTTTGATGTAAAACCAACAGCCAACGATCATTCTTAATGGAGAGAGGCCGAAAACACTCCCCTTGAGAACAGGAACAAGACAAGGATGCCCTTTATCATTACTCCTATATAACATTGTGCTGGGAGTTCTAGTTAAAGCAATAAAGCAAGAAGAAGAAATAAAGGGCATCCAAATTCATAATTAAGAAGTTAAACTGTCCCTATTTGCGGATAATATGATACTATACATAGAAAACCCAAAGACTCCACAAGAAAACTACTGAAACCAATAGAAAGATTCAGCAGAGTTGCAGGATACAAGATAAACTTACAAAACTCAGTTGGATTCTTATACACCAATAAAGAGAACAATGAAAAGGAAATCATGAAAACAATACCACTTATAATAGCCCCTAAAAAATAAAATACTTGGGAATAATTCTAACCAGGGATGTAAAAGAGACCTATACAAGGAAAACTACAGAACACTACTAAAAGACATCTACATAAATGGAAAAACATATCAGGCTCATGAATAGGTAGACTCAACATCGTGAACATGACAATTCTACACAAAGCAATTTACAAATACAATCCAATCCTGATCCAAATATCAATAACATTCTTTAAATAGATGGAAAAACTAATCATTAACTTTAAATGGAAAGGAAAGAAGCCCTGGATAAGTAAAGCACTACTGAAAAAGAAGAATAAAGCAGGAGGACTTGCACTACCTGACCTCAGAACCTACTACATAGCTACGGTAGTCAAAACAGCCAGGTACTGGTACAACAACAGATACATTGACCAATGAAACAGAATTGAGAACCCAGATGAAAATCCATCCACCTATGGTCACCTGATCTTTGACAAGGGCCCAAAGTCCATCAAATGGGGAAAAGACAGTCTTTTAATAAATGCTGCTGGCAAAACTTGATGTCCATCTGCAAAAAAAATGAAGCAAGACCCATACCTCACACCGTAAACAAAAACCAATTCAAAATGCATCAAAGACCCAAATATAAAGCCAAAATCGATAAAGTTCATAGAAGAAAAAACAGAATCAATGCTAGAGGCCCTAATACACAGTATTAACAGGGTACAAACCATAACCAGCAACAGACAAACTCCAAAAGATGAGCTAGATAACCAGGATCTTCTCAAAGTTGAACACTCATGCTTATCAAAAGGCTTCACCAAAAGAATAAAAAGAGACCCTACAGACTGGGAAATTTTTTTTGGCTACTAGACATCAGACAAAAGTCTAATCTCTAAAATCTACAGGCAAATCCAAAGCCTCTACAACAAAAAGACAAATAATCTGGTTTAAAAATGAGCAAAGTAAATGAACAGACACTTCACCAAAGAAGACATTAAAGTGACCAGCACATGAGGAAATGCTCACAATCAGTAGCCTTTAGAGAAATGCAAATCAAAATCATGAGATACCATCTCACTGCAGTATTACTGGCATGAATCTAATGTTGGGGAGGCTTTGGGGAGATCAGAACCTTATGAACTGCTGGCGGGAATGCAAAACGATATGATCCTTTTGGGAAATATTCTGGTGCTTCCTTAGAAAGCTAGAAATAGAAATACCATATGATCCAGCAATCCCACTCCTAGGAATATATCCTAGAGAAATAAGAGTTGTCACACAAATAGACATATGCACACCCATGTTCAGTGCAGCATTGTTCACAATAGCAAAAAGATGGAAACAACCTAGATGACTATCAACAGATGAACGGATAATAAACTATGGTACATACACACGATGGAGTATTACGTAATGATAAAGAACACTGATGAATCTGCGAAGCATCTCATAACATGGATGAATCTGGAGGGTATTATGCTGAGTGAAATAAGTCAATCACAAAAGGACAAATATTGTGTGAGACCACTACTGCAAAAACTGATGAAAAGGTTTACACACAAAATGAAACTATCTTTGATGCTTAACAGGGAGGGGAAGGGTAGGGGTGGAAAACCAAACCAAAGCAAACCCATTGCCATCGAGTCGTTTCCAACTCATAACAACCCTATCGGACAGAGTAGAATTGCCCCATACAGTTTCCAAGGAGTGCCTGGTAGACTCGAACTGCCAATCTCTTGGCTAGCAGCTGTAGCTCTTAGCCACTAGGCCACCAAGGTGTGGTAACTTTGGTGAAGGGTAAGACAGTACCCAATACTGGGGAAGCCCGCACAACTCGTACAAGGCAAGGTCATGGAAGCTCCATAGACACATCCAAACTCCGTGAGGGACTGAATTAGTGGGCTGAGGGATGTGGGGACCACGGTCTCAGGGAATATCTAGCTCAATTGGCATAACATAGTTTATAAAGAAAATGTTCTACATTCAACTTTGGTGAGTAGTGTCTGGGGTCTTAAACGCCTCTGAGCAGCCATCTAAGATACTCCACTGGTCTCACCCCTTCAAGAGCAAGGAATAATGAAGAAAACTAAACATACAAGGTAAAGATTACTCCATAGGACTAATGGAGCACATCTACCACAGCCTCCACCAGACTGAGTCCAGTACATCTAGATGGTGCCCAGCTACCACCACTGACTGCTCTGACAGAGATCACAATAGAGGGTCCCAGACACAGCTGGAGAAAAATGTAGAACAAAATTCTAACTCACAAAAAAAGACCAGACTTACTGGTCTGACAGAGACTGAAGAAACCCTGAGAGTATAGTCCCTGGATACCCTTTTAGCTCAGTAATGAAGTCATTCCTGAGGTTCGCCCTTCAGCCAAAGATTAGACAGGACCATAAAACAAAATGAGACTAAAGGGGCGCACCAGCCCAGGGGCAAGGACTAGAAGGCAGGAGGGGACAGGAAAGCTGGTAATAGGGAACCCAAGGTTGAGAAAGGAGAGTGTTGGCATGTAGTGGGGTTGTTAACCAAGGTCATAAAACAATATGTGTACTAACTGTTTAATGAGGAAATAGCCTGTTCTGTAAACCTTCATCTAAAGTACAATAAAAATAAATAAATATACACACATACAAAAAAAGTTTTAGTTTCTTATTTCTATTGTGTAACAAATATTGTGTAACAAACTGCCACGTTTAGTGGCTTAAAACAACACAAATTTATTATCTACAGTTCTGCAGGTCAGAAATTCAAAATGGGTATACTGGACTAAAACCAAGATGTGGGAAGGGATTCCTTCTGGAGGCTCTAGAGGAGAATCTGTTTCCTTGCCCTTTCCAGCTTCTAGAGGCCATCCACTTTTAAACTCATAGACCTCTCCCTCCATCTTCCAAGCTAGGGATGTTGCATTTCTCTGACCATTCTTCTATGGTCATACTCCCTCTCACTCTAAACTCAGATGGTAAAGTTTCTTCAATTTTAAGGACCCATCTGACTAGATTTCACCCAACTGGATAATGCAAAATAATCTTCCAATCTCAAAGTTTTCAAGTTAATCACATATGCAAAATCCCTCTTGCCACGTAATGACTTGATGCTGACTCGTAGCAACCCTATAGGACAGAGAAGAGCTACTCCATACAGTTTCAAGGAGCAGCTGGTGGAACTGAAGCCAACATTTTGATTAGCAGCCAAGCTTTTAACTACTTAACCACCAGGGCTCCATGTCAGGTAACATATTTACAGGTTCTCCTTACTCGGAGATCCTGCTTCTAAGACACAGACTGCCACCCCACTCTACCTTTATGCAGGAGGCAGGAAGATACCTCCAGGGACAACTAAGATAGATCTATGGTAGATTAATCAAATGAAAAGCTGCAACGTTCACAGTCAAGCTTTTTTCCAGATTTGTAACCCAGTTGCCCAAATAATTCTTGTTCAGTCCAAGTTTGTTAAATCTTATGTTTAGTTGCTAGAGATAAAAATATATGTATATTTTTAATAAAGTATATATATATATAAAATATAAAAATCCCACCAAAATATGTCAACTTAGCTGGGCCATGATTCTCAGTATTGTGTGACCGTCCACCATTTGATATGACTTTCCTATATGTTGTAAATCCTATCAATATGATGTAAAAAGATGGATTAGCGCCAATTATACTGATGAGACCTATAAGATTAGGTAGTGTCTTAAGACAACCTCTTTTGAGATATAAAAGAGAGAAGCAAGAAGAGAGACATGGGAACCTCATACCACCAGGAAAGAAGCACCGGTAGCAGAGCACGTCCTTTGGACCCAGGGTTCCTGTGCAGAAATGCTACCAGATCAAAGGCTGATGGCAAGGACTTTCCTGCACAGCTAACAGAGAGAGAAAGCCTTCCCCTGGAGCTGATGCCCTGAATTTGGACTTGTAGCCTACTAGACTGTAAGACAATAAACTTCTCTTTGTTCAAGCCACCCACTTATGGTATTGCTATTACAGCAGCACTAGATAACTAACACACACACACATATATTACAGACCAGTTTCCAAGGCCAAGTAGGAATAACTTTTTAAAATTTATCTTGTTGTCATTCTTAAGAATATACACAGCAAAGACACACCAACTCAATAGTTTGTACAGGTACAATTTAGTGACATTGATTACATTCTTCAAGTTGTGCAACCATTCGCACCTTCCTCCTCTGAGTTGTTTCTCCCCGGTTAACATAAACTCACTTCCCCCTAAGGTTCCTATCTAATCTTTCAAGTTGCTATGGTCACTTTAATCCCATAGAGATAGTTCTTAAGAGAGCATACTGCTCAAGTTAGACATTCTTTACTAGTTAAGCTAAAGTATTGTTTGGTTTTAAGAAGACTTCAGAGGGGGGAATAGAATGTGTGGCTAACTGCCTCTGTGAACAACTGCCTCCTTTGCCATGAGACCAGAAGAACTGGATGGTGCCCGACTACCATTACTGACCATTTCGATCGAAGATTCTATAGAAGAATCTTGATCAAAAAGAAGAAATTCAAACCAGAGTGGACTACAGACTTTTTTGGAGCCATGGAGGCTACACGAACCTCCAAAACTTTTGCTCTGAGATAATCTTTAAACTTTAAACCAAAAGTATCTCCTGAAGGAATAACTTTTAAATTTTATGTTTCTATTTGCCTTGACTCATCAAAAGCTGACTACAAATAAATGTCTTATACTAAATATTATTACCATAAATCATCTTTTAGACATGACAATAGAATGTCAAGTGTAAGCCAGCAGAATTTTGTGTGGGTAGTTTCCTCTTTTCCTTCCATCTTTCCCTAGCAAATATTCTGGGAAAAGAGACACTTTTTTCCTGAATTGAGTATGCTTCACTGTGACATCATTCTCACTTCATTCACCAGATACCACTGAACTTGACCCACAACCCAAGCTACATTCTTTTCCCCCTTAGAACTTAAAATTTTAGGAAGTGTATTTTAACCATACAAAAGGGGTCTGCATTCTAAATGTTAATTTTTCTAAGTTTCCCAAATATTTTTTGCAAAATCACCAAATTGTCAGAGAATATAGATGATTATGCCATCTGCCTTAATTTTCAGAGATGCTATATAGCATGAATAACTAGAAAGGGAGAATTTCTACAGTTTCAAGTATATATATTTTCAAAAATCCATTTTCAGGAAATATTGTCGACTCCTTGAACCCTATGTTTTTCCTCTGCTTATTAGATATCCTGCATTAGAACATGGATCATCAAAGCAATAGTGCTACAATCTTTCACACTCATCTACCAGGAAATGTGGTCATTAAAATGAAGGTCCTGAGACATAGATAAGTAAAGTCACTCTTCCCAAAGGCGTAGGGTTTATAATAGGCCACCTTGTGCCCTCGCCATTTTCCATATTATGCATGGTAGATCCCAGTCTTTGTGGTCCACAGCTCATGATGGCATCTTTCTTCTCTGCAAAAGGCCCCATACACAGACCATGGCTATTTATAAGATTCTGCTCCTCTGGACATAGGCACCACCAGATGGCTGTCTCAATCCAGACCAAGCAGTCGTTACAGAACATTTTTAGAATTAAGGGAAGAGACACAGCCTCTGTCCAGGGATGGCAAATACAAGACATCAGACCCAGGAGCTGTTGGCAGCCATGGTTCCTGCTATGTAAAGAAAGCTAATTTGCAGTAGGCAAGAATTAAGATGACAATGTAGAAACAAGCAAAAATGAGACATGAAAAAAAGAGAGGCCTAGTGGCTTTGAAGTCTTGGTTCCAGAGGATCCCGGGCCTCATTGCATCTTTGTCTTTCTCACAGTTATATGAAATATCCCAGTAACCATTCTCTAAATTGCCCATTTTGCCTAAGCTAATAGATGGAGTTGGTTTCTCTGAATTCAAACTAAAACGGCTCTGACTAACGCACACTGCTTACATGACTATATCCACCTAGTCAAACCTATCTACTGACCAGCTGATCTTTAGGCATCAATCCATGTAGAAGCTGCCTGCCTTTGAGAAAGGTACTTTTTACTGACTGTAGAATCTGTAGTGATGTTAACTAATTTTTTCATTCCTAATATTGACTATTTTGCCTTTTCTCTTTTTTTCTAATCAATCTTGCTGTAGCTTTAATCAATTTTATCATATTTGTAAACAAATCATGACTTTATAGAAGCTTTTTGTTTTATGTTTGTTTTCTCTTTTACTGATTTCTTCTTGTATTATTTTTCTAATTTCTTTGGTTTAAATTTACAGTTTTTAACTTCTAGAAATAAATGCTTAGCTCCCTGATTTTTTAAGACTTTATTATTTTCTGATGTTTTAATTTAAGGCTATAAATTTCCCTTTCAGGGGGCTTTAGCTGTATCCTTCGAGATTTGCTTTTCTGCCTCAGGAAACCACTGTGTTCACCCTACAGCACATTCCCAAAGTGCATTCCTTTCCCTTTCCCCTCTTACCGGAGTGTTCTCTTATTCTTTGGAATCTATTATATGAAAGAAGAGGATGCTCGGCATAGGAAGGACACAAAGGTTTCTGTCCTCAAAAATCTTAAAGACTTATTGGAGAAATAAGATGCATAAACAAGAACATAAAACCATCAATCACTTGAAATATGGTAAATGACACATGAATGGTAGAGACAAAAAAAAGCTGACTGTAGTGACTGGAGAAATTTTCAAGGAAAATATGAGTTTTAGCTGAGTTCGGAGTTATAGAAAGAATTGAAGAAGAGCAATAAGAGGGATGTGGTAAAATAGAGTGAGAAAAGACATAGCAGCTGGAAAGTTCAAAGATGCGTTTGGGGAAACAATGAGTAAGTCAGTCTGGCTTCGTGGAGAACTGTGTGATGAACTGAGGGATTAAGCTTAAAATGTTCCATCTTACATATCACTTTGAATGTTGGGTTGAGGGATTTGATTTTATCCTATAGAGAATGGGGAATCATTAAGAAATTTTAGATTGGCAATTGATACAAAGAATAAATATTGCAGGAATATTAATCAGGGGCCTTGAGCCGGATAGACTGAAAGGAAAAGGAGCCAACAGTAAGCAACCAGGCAAGTGTACTAGGGCCTCAACTGGGCTGATTAACAGTGGGAATTAGAGGGTCTGTAAGGGAACTTGCCTGGGATGTCTTGACCTTCACCATCACTTTGGGGCCAGTGAGTGAGGACAGAAGGATTTCTCTTATCACATCAAAGAAACTCTGCATTTGATTTCAGGCTGAAGAGAAGCTGAGAAGTAACAATATAGACAGCCGTTGATGTTGTTGTTGTTAGTTGCCATGGAGTCAGCTCTGAATCATGATGGCCTCATGTTTAACAGAAGGAAACATCGCCTGGTCCATTAACAAACATTTTGAAGCTTTTTCTCACTTTTTCTTTCTTTGGAGAAAGTACTTCCTGGTGTTTTGGGTGTTATTTCTGTTTTAACATGTAAGTGGGGAATTGTTGCAATTTTTGCCTGGTCAGTTACCTTTGCCGAGGGATAGCGTATTGCCTTTCGACCTGATGCCTTCCACATTTCTGCAGACCCCAAACCCCATAGTTTAGCAAAGAGCCAAAGACATGCCACATCCGCATGGTGCTAAAGGTCTTTGCCTTGAAATGCATCATACTAAATGGAATCTGATTTCTTGCCAAAAACATTGTAGGCGTCTCACAACATTTATCTCCCTTCCATCAACATCAGCAGCAGCATTATGATATTTTACGTTCAACCTTGGATGACATCAGACAGAGTCTCTCCGGCAAGTTTCTAAGGGTTTTAACTATATGCTTGGAAGCCACAGTTCCCACATTCCCCATCTCCTCGTCACCGTAGATCAAGACTTACTTTCTTTGCAAACTTTCTCCAGTTAACCCTGCCCACTAGGAAATTTACTTTCTTAACGCTCACAGCAATACAGTTTTATATCTGCAAATGTCTATTTTTCTTGAATTACTGGTTTTTTATCTTCCCCATTAGGTTATAAGTTCTTTATAAACTGTGAGTGTTCAAAAAATGCCTCACCACTGACTAACACCCAGGCTTTCGTGATACGTGACTGCAAGTAGTTAAATTTATCTTGTTTCTCATAACTTTATTTTCTTTCTTCCAAACCCGCCCATGCCTCACTTTCATGGGCTAATGTAATCAGGACAACTCTGGGCATTTAGGCCAGAAAAGATTGCAACCATGAGCAAAAGAAGTATCCTTTAAACATTTATCTTCTCAATTGTTATGCCCTAGTCCCCAAAGCTGCCTGAAAAAAGCCACAATGCTCCTACTGCTGATGGTGTCAGTCGTGAAAATGCTGGTGTCTATGCCAAGAGAACGTGTTAGGGGAGGGAACACGTCACCCCTACTCCTCTGGTTTCTCTGAAGAACAATTTTTCCCCTAAGCACTCCTGGCCTCTTGGCCCATCCCTTACTCTCACCATGGAGACAGAGTTACCTGATTTAGTGAGTCTGGGAGAGGATTTGGACATGCACAACTGAGCATCTTCTTATCGTCCTCATCCTCTTGGGAGCCAGCCATGTGTAAGGAGAACACGCTCTAGTCTGCTCCTTCATGTCGTAAGTTTTACAGGGCAGCCTCCACAGGGGCCAGCCTGCAGAGGTCCAACACTGTCTGAGGATGGGTGGGTGAGTCTAATTCCAAGTTTTGTTAGTGAGATGCCCATTTTTACTGCACACCAAAGCCTCTAACAGCTGACCTCTTGGTTTCCATCTGACTTAGTCTTTTTTCTTATGTCACCTGGCTGGCATTGACAGAAGTTAGCAAGATACCAGGATTTAGACCCAAGAGAAGTACTCTAACTAATTTACTATCGCCATTCATTGAGGGCTGTTGGGCACTGGCCACCAATAAAATAGCGCCGTTTTTCATTTGCTATTATTCCTTGTTTACGTATTAATCCTAGAAATTCACAGTGAGGAGGTGTGATGGGCGGGATGAGATTCAGATATTTAGATCCCAATCTTACTTCAAACAGCTTGGAGTAACCCTGCAGTGCTGGGTTCACTCTTTTGGCAATGAGGTTCCATCTATTAAATTGTTGAATCACTTTAAATAAATAGATCATTAGTCAACCAAGAAAAAATCATATAGCAAAGAATTCAGTATATCTTATTCAATTTTTCAGATATTTAGAAATTGCTGAAGAGACCTCATACCTTTGAAAAGGAAAGGGAATGATGTGAACTATGATTGAATAAACGTGTATATATGCCTAAGATTTGTTTTGAAATAGAAAACGTGCTTAGAACTTCAAAAGGCATTGTCTATTCAATACTGGATACCTTTGTGTAGGAATGCCAAAACTTTTTTCCAGGGTCATTTTTAAAAGGCAGTGGTACAAAAGGACAAATATGGTATGATCCCACCTACATATTTCTAGAATAGGCAGATGCATAGAGACAGAAAGTAGATTAGTGGTTAGCAGGGTCTGGGGATGGGGAATGAGGAGCTATTGCTTAATGGGTACAGAGTTTCTGTTTGGGGTGATGAAAAAGTTTTGGAAATAAATAGTGGCGATGGATGCACAACATCGTGAATATAATCAGTGCTGCTGAACTGTATGCTTAATAGATGGTTAAAATGGCAAAATTTATGTTATATATATATTTCACCACAATAAAATAAATAATAATAACAGATACTGGGTTTCTAAAACAATGCCAAATATTGGACTCTATGAAATTCTATAAATGATTATGCAACAACAACAACAACAAAAACTTCTTAAAACGAAAGAGTTAAGCCTACAAGAATCAGAGCTGACCTCAAGGGCAGGTTGCCTTCCTGGGATAAATTTGAGAACTCCGAAAAAGAATTTGGAAATAAGACCGAGAAGCATATAGCTGGATGTGTAGCAGGGAAACCAGGACACCATAACACAGCTGTGTGTTCTCTGGAACAGGGTTCAGAGAAAGAGTCAGCCTGTCTTTTCTCATAGAAATAATTTCTCTTCTGGTTAATTTATTATTGATATAACCCCACAATTAGGGTTTCATTATTTGCAAAACTCAGTGGTTTCCCCTTCAGTAATGGTACATATTTTATTCACAAATTTTCTCACCAGATCCTTTCTAGAGAGCAGAGAGAGTGGGCAGAGAACTTGCCTGAGTCGACGGCAAATGGAACATCATCAGAGGTTGGGAGAAAAGGAGATGAAAAAGGAAACTAGAAGCCTAACATCAAACCATTGACTTCACAGTTTTGCCAGCGTGCAGCATTTAAGGCTTTAATGTTTTGCTCTAAGCATTGTCTTGGGCTGGTCGCCATCCTAGCACAAAAGTTCTCAAGTTTGTGTTCATCATAACACACATGACAGTTGAAATTTGCACTTATATTTCACTTGCATTTATATTTCAATAAATTTGTATTTATATTCCAAGGTTATTCACATCAAAATGTAGGTTATGCAAAATTTCAACAAGTTGTAAGTCAGCCCTTCCATCTTTCACTCTAGAGCGCTTATCAAGGTACGTAAGCATGGATGGCCTTATTGTAGAGACTAGAATCTGTCCAGTGGACAGCTGTTGGGCTGTCTGCCCAATCCTTGCTTCCCTAGAAACAGTCTCTCTGCCATGCTCATGTCTAGAAGGCAAACTACCAACAACCATGTTTCTACAATGTGATTCCCATACCCCTGGACACATGTTATAGAATTTGAGTGGGTACAATCAGTCCCTTCCCCCAGGAATTTGGAAACAAGACCAAGAAGCATATTTAGTTGTTCCCTCCATATAGCTGGTCCCGTATCATAAAAACCTGGGCACTCTGGTACAGCTATATGTTCTACCAGGGGATTCAGAGAAACAGTCAGCCAGTCTTTTGACCAAGAGAGGAGAGGAGTGTCAGTAGATGCTTAGAGAGAAGAGGTGAAGACAGAGAGAACACTGAGAGCTTGCAGGTCTTGGCTTCATTACCTTTTGAGGCCAAACATACTCCTGCTTTGGGGTTCCGCATGATATACCATCCCTTGTCATAAATTACCTTTCCCATATGCTGGAGCAAGTTTTTTCTATTACTTGGAACCAAAAAAAAAAAAAATCCTAATACATTTCTCTCTTTCTTTATGTCTCTCTCTCTTTTTTTCCCTCCCTCCCTCCCTCCTTCCCTTCTTTCTTTCCAAGAAAATGTTTGGAACTTTTTAAAGTCTTAGCAAAGTACTAACAGCTGAGAAGCACTGCTGTAGAAAGCAGTCAATTCATTTGCTCTCCTCATCAATGAGCCCAAAGATTAAGTTTCTAAATTCATTTTTCCACCTCTACCCTAGGCAATACTGCTCTCCGTGAACATGAGCATAATGGATATCTATTTCCTCTCCAAAAGCCTGCAGTATAGTTAGCTATTGTGATCCCCTACACTCTGTCTCTAACACGCTTCCAAGTTCCTTTCATTTGACTGTCCTGTGTCCTAAGACCAGAAACCACTCCCAAAGAACACATTGCATCCCACATGGATCAACCGATGCCTTCCTTCATCAAGCAGAGCCATTCCCAAGCATGTTGTTGTTGTTAGCTGCCATAGAATTGGCCCCAACTCATGGTGACCCCATGCACAATGGAAGGAAACGCCACCCAGTCATTGCCACTCACACTGTTGTGATCCATAGGGCTTTCACTGGCTGATTTTCAGAAGTAGATTGCCAGGCCTTTCTTCCCAGTCCATCTTAGTCTAGAAGCTCCTCTGAAACCTGCTCAACATCATAGTAACACGGAAGCTTCCACTGACAGACAGGTGGTGGCAAAAGCAGATTACTCAATAAGCAAGGTAAACACACAGCCTTACTTGTGCTTACTTCCTCACCTGTAGTGAACAATTTATTTTCACATGGGTTTCACCACATGGTGTGGTGAAAAATATGTGAAACTGTTCATTACGGATTAAGAAGTAAGCACAAATAAGCTTGTGCTTACCTTGTTTACTAGGTAATCTGCCTCTGTCAGGGATTATAAGTTCAAAAAGAGGATTTGATCTATAGGAAGGTGCTATAGAATCGGGAGAGAGACATATGCCAGGCATACCTAGAAGCAGAATCTTTTTTTTTTTTTATTAACTTTTATTGAGCTTCAAGTGAACGTTTACAAATCAAGTCAGTCTGTCACATACAAGTTTACATACATCTTACTCCATACTCCCACTTGCTCTCCCCCTAATGAGTCAGCCCTTCCAGTCTCTCCTTTCATGACAATTTTGCCAGCTTCCCTCTCTCTCCATCCTCCCATCCCCCCTCCAGACAGGAGATGCCAACACAGTCTCAAGTGTCCACCTGATATCATTAGCTCACTCTTCATCAGCATCTCTCTCCAACCCATTGTCCAGTCCCTTTCATGTCTGATGAGTTGTCTTCGGGGATGGTTCCTGTCCTGTGCCAACAGAAGGTCTGGGGACCATGGCCGCCGGGATTCCTCTAGTCTCAGTCAGACCATTAAGTTTGGTCTTTTTATGAGAATTTGGGGTCTGCATCCCACTGATCTCCTGCTCCCTCAGGGGTTCTCTGTTGCGCTCCCTGTCAGGGCAGTCATCGGTTGTGGCTGAGCACCAACTAGTTCTTCTGGTCTCAGGATAATGTAGGTCTCTGGTTCATGTGGCCCTTTCTGTCTCTTGGGCTCTTAGTTGTCGTGTGACTTTGGTGTTCTTCATTCTCCTTTGAAGTAGAATCTTTTGATGTGATGAAAAAATGTGAAATTGTTCACTACAGATGGTCTGGTAAGCAAGGTAAGCACCGTGCTTACTCTGTCTATTGGATTAATCCACCCCTGGGTAGTAGTTGTGAGTGAGGTGCATTGGCTAGAATCAAACCCAGGGTTCCTGCATGGAAGGCAAGAATTCTACTACTGAACCACCAATGCCTCACCTGATTCTATAAGTGCTTATTGAATCACAGCTCTCTACATAATGTGATCTCACAGTAGTACTTATCT
Organism: Loxodonta africana; assembly: GCF_030014295.1. Lineage (NCBI taxonomy): Eukaryota > Metazoa > Chordata > Mammalia > Proboscidea > Elephantidae > Loxodonta > Loxodonta africana. The sequence continues at coordinate 87,287,880 of NC_087352.1, read as the reverse complement.
CCTACTTTGCAAAAGCACTAAGGAAATTCTTACTTATGCCTGTTAAATTGCGTTTTTGTAGGCTCTTTCCTCCAAGCAGTTCCCAGCAAGTAGGACTATCATGGTGGAGTGCTTTTCATGCCCCAGAAGAAAAGGGTTTTCTATAAATGCATACTTTTGGGATATTGGCAATGTCACTACCAGTCCAGAGGTCAGGACCTATAGACCCTTTTCTAACTAACAGGCCTAATTTAAATCAACTGAGAGTGTGGCCAGAGTCAGTCTCAACATGGAACACTGCAGCCTTGGTGTGTTACTTCTAAATGATCCAGATAAGTGGAAAAAGACAGTGGCAAAGGCAAGTGGGAAAAGTAGACAATAGTTTTCTATCTCCCACCCACACCTACCCAGCTTCCAGGCCTTTCCTTCTTTTTCTGTGCCCAGGCCTGGCTGATTTACATGGAAACGCCATCTCCCAACTTTCTTTCTCTGAGACCAACTGAGCTTATTATATAATCTCAGCTCTTGTTCCAAGAAAACCAAGATCAATCTCAAAAAGCAGTCATCTGAACTTGGCAGACACTTGTGTGGGAAAGTCTTTAAACGAAAACAAATTTGTTGATGTACTGGGACAAGAAACTCAGAGAACAGATAAAATGTTCCATGAGCCAACTCTGCCCTCAGCTTCAGCATTCACACTTTTCTCAGCCAACAATCTCTGTTCTGCTCTGCGGATGAAGCCAACTCATCAGCTTATCATGGTAAGTCCGAATGCTCTTACCAATGAACTGAAGGAATACCAAGACACTCAAGGAGAAAACTCCTAACTGTAGAACCCCCATGCTACAGTGCAAGAAGGAAACACCTGATCAACAAAAAGAATGAAGACGGGTATTAACAACAAAAGATTACATTGAGCTTCCAGTATAAACTAAGTAATTTCCTCTGGCTATACTCCTCTCTTCTCCAAGGCTACTTACAGAGAGGTCCTTCTGTCTTTGTTACAGTGAACGACAACATGACAGAACTTACTGAGTTCAGCTTCAAAATAGAAATACAAATAAAGATTAGGGTTCCCCAAGGAAGGAAGTCGCTTTTCCTTTCCCAAGCAACAAGTGAAGGAGGCAGGGAGAAGAAGGTTCTGGAGAACATCAAAACAGCTGCTAACAGATCCTTAGGCAAGGGAAAACTGTACTATTTGGGTATAGCCTCAGAAGAGGAAAAAGAGATATCGTTAGGAAAACTGGTCTTTGCAGGACTAAATCAACCAGAAAGTAGATTAAATCCCTTTATACCCAGTGGAAAGCACTTGAGGCTCATGACAACCCAGATGGATTGATTTATTATTCACAAAGTAATCCAGCCACCTGGAATTTGTGTTTGTGCCCACCTCTTCTTCCTCTGTGGTTTCTCAGAGAAGAAAGACTTAACAAAACGTGGGGCAGGGGGCAGAATAGGAGATGCCGGAATGTCAAATAACTTCCAAGCGCAGTGCTAGATATTTTTGGTGGTGTGGATTTTCTTGGTTTGGTTCTCTCAAGAGTTAATAAGGCTGAACTAGTGGAGGAGCGACTGAGATGTTCAGTCTCACCTGGTGCCTATATGATTTTCTGAGCAACACAAGTGAAGAAGTAAACAATGATTAATGAATGTAGCCTAACACAAGGTACATTAGCATAAATCAATAGCTTTCTTTTATAACGGCAAGAACAAGTTAGAAAATAAATAGGAATAAGTTAATCTCATTCACAATGGCAACAAAAAATATAAAATATCCAAGAATATAACTAACTAGTAATGTGTTGTTGTTAGATGCCGTGGAGTCTGTCCCGATTCAGAGCAACCCTACATACAACACAACAAAACACTGCGCCATCCTTACAATCATTGTTATGCTTGAGCCCATTTTTGCAGCCGGTGTGTCAATCCATCTCCTTGAGGGTCTTCTTTTTCACTGTCCCTCTACTCCACCAAGCATGATATCCTTCTCCAGGGGCTGGTGCCTCCTGATAACATGTCCAAAGTATGTGAGACTAAGTCTCAGCATCTTCGCTTCCAGTGAGCAACGTGGCTGCACTTCTTCCGAGACAGATTTTTTTGTTCTTCTGGCAGTCCATGGTATAGTCAACAGTCTTCACTAATACTATAATTCAGAGGCACCAATTCTTCTTCAGTCTTCCTTACTCATTGTTCAACTTTCACATGCATATCAGGTGATTGAAAATGTCATGGCTTGGTCAGGTGTTAAAGCTTTTTAACACTTTAAAGAGGACTTTTGCAGCAGACTTGCACGATGCAATGCGTCATTTGATTTCTTGACTGCTGCTTCCATGGGCGTTGAATGTGGACCCAAGTATAATGAAATCAATCTTTTGTCCGTTTATCATAATGTTGCTTATTGGTCCAGTTGTGTGGATTTTTGTTTTCTTTATGTTGAGGTGTAATCCATACTGAAGGCTGTGGTCTTTGATCTTCATCAATAAGTGCTTCAAGTCCTCTTCACGTTCAGCAAGCAGGGTTGTGTCATCTGCATATCGCAGGAAGTTAATGAGTCTTCCTCTAGTCCTGGTGCCCCATTCTTTTTCGTATAGTCCAGCTTCTCGGATTATTTGCTCAGTATATATCAGTTCTTCGTTCCTTATGACTGAACAATGTTCCATTATATGGCTTTTTAGTTATCTGGTATATCTATAACAAAAATGCCACAAGTGGGTAGCTTTAACAAACAGATATTTATTTTCTCAAAGTTTAGGAGGCTATAAGTCCAAATTCAGGGCCTGGCCTCTAGGGGAAGTCTTCTTTTCTGCTTTCGAGAAGATCCTTGTCTCCTTTCAGCTTCTGGGCAATGGCTTGGTTCCTTAATGATCTTCATGTGGAGTTGCATCTATCTTCCCCCATTTCTGCTTCTCTCACTTGCTTGTTAAATCTCTTTTATATCTCAAAAAACATTGATTTAAAACACATCCTATACTGATTCTGTTTCATGAACATAACAAAGAGAACCAGTTCCCAAATGGGATTATAACCACAGGTATGGGGGCTAGGATCGACAATACACATTTTTGGGGGACACAATTCAATCCATAATATATGGATATACTGCATTTTGTTGATCCATTCATCAGTTAATGGGCATTTGGTGGTTTCTATTTTGGGGCTGTTGGGAATAATGCTACTAGTTATTGTGTGGGTATATGTTTTCATTTCTCTTGGGTAAATACCTAGGAGTTGAAATGCTGGGTCATATGGTGTAAAAACAGCAGGACAGCAATGTCTGACCTCTTTTAACTTCACAAAGAGGAAGAAGAATCCAGATCAACAGCCCAAGGCTGATTCCTATGAAGTGGGGGTCAGGCCTCCTCTCTCTGCCGTCTTTACCCAAGTCTGACACCAACTGTCCCTCCCACAGCACTCTCTATTTTTCTGTTGGGTTAGATAATTCATTGCAATGGCCACACAGAACTCACAGACTATACTCACAGTCATGGAGTTTATTAGGGAAGTAAGAAGTTACATTCAGATTGAGGAATGCTCAGAATACAATTCTTCCATCAGGACAGCCTCTTTCCGGTAGTGCTCACAGTCACGCCTCTCTCTGGCTCTAGGTCTCTGCCCAAAGGCACTCAGCTTTCTCTGTCTGTGGGCCGGAAGTCTACTACACCATCTCCTGCTGCCAAGTCTCTGCTGCCGCTTCTTGCTGACTTCAGTGTTACGGTTCCCTTTGCCCCTGTCTCCTGGTTCCAGGAGCTTCTCAGCACAGGGATCCCCAGTCCAAAGGATGTGCTGGCTCTTCCTTCTTGGTGGTGGTGGGAACTTCTCTTTACGGCCTCTAGGGTGGCTCTTTTCAAGCCCAGTGGGATGGCAAAATGGACGAATCCCTTTGGTGGGCCACAATTATCCTATCACACAATCCTGCCCAATCGCCCAGATAGGAGTTACAAGGTCATGGTGGGAAAAGCCACACAAAAGCAATCCATAACATTGCATATGGCAACTCTATGTTTAACATTTTGAGGAATCACAACTGCACCATTTTACATTCCGAACCACAATGTATGAAGGTTCCAGTTTTTTCATTCTCTCCAAAATTTGTTTTGCCTGTCTTAAAATTATAGCTATCCTAGTGGATGCTAAGTGGTATCTTATTGTGATTTTTAATTTTGATTTGCATTTCCCTGACAATTAATGGTGTTGAACACCTTTTCATGTGCTTATTGGCCATTCGTATATCTTCTATGGAGAAATAGCTCTTCAAGTTCTTTGTCCATTTTTTAATTAGGTTAGTTGTCTTCTTTTAAAATGATTTGTAAGAATTCTCTATATACTCTGGTTACAAGTCTTTTATTATATATATGATTTGCAAATATTTTCTCCCATTCTGTGGATTTTCTTTTAACTTTCTTGGGTGTGTCCTTTGCAGCACAACTGTTTTTAATTTTTATGAATCCAATTTGTCTTTTTGTTTTTGCTTTTTCTTGTGCGTTTGGGGTCATAGCTGAGAAACCACTGTCTAATCCAAAGTCATGAAGATTTACAAATACGTTTCTTTCTAAATGTTTTATAGTTTTAGCCCATATATTTAAGTCTTTGTTCCATTTTGAGTTAATTATTATATATAGCATGAGGTAGGTGTGCAACTTCATTCGTTTACATGTGTGTATCAAGTTGTCGTAGCAATATTTGGTGAAAAGGCTATTCTTTCTCGCCGTTGAATGGCATTGGTACCCTTTACATCAGTACATCACAAATCTAAAGGTGTATTTCTAGACCCTCAATTCTATTCCATTTATCTGTTTCTATTCTCATGCCAGCACCAACTGTTTTGATTACTGTAGGTTTGTAGTAATTTTTGAAATTGGGAAATATTAGTCCTATTTTATTCTTCTATTTTAAGATTGTTTTGGCTTTTTGAGTTCCCTTGATCCCTGGTGATGCAGTGGTTAAGAGCTCAGCTTTTACCCAAAAGGACAGCAGTTCAAATCTACCAGCTGCTCCTTGGAAACCCTAAGGGGCAGCTCCACTCTGTCTTACAGGGTCGCTATGACTCAACAGCAACAGGTTTGTTTTTGGTTTGTGTTTTCATATGAATATTAGGATCAGCTTGTCAATTTCTGAAAAAAAAAAAGAAGCAGCTGGGATTTTGAAAGAAATACATTGAATCTTTAGATGAATTTGCAGAGTATTGTTATCCTGACAATATTAAGTTTTCCAGTCCACGAACATGGGATCTCTTTCCATTTGTTAGGTCTTTTTTTTTCTTTCAACAATATTTTATGGTTTTAGAGTACAAGCTTTGTACTTTATAATTAAATTTATTCTTAAATGTTTCATTGTTTTTGATGCTACTGTAAATGGAATTTTTTCCATAATTTCATTTTTTGATTGTTCATTGCTAATGTATAGAAATACAAGTGATGCTTTAAAAAAAATTATCTTGTATCTTGTAAACTTGCTGAACTCATGTATTAGATCTTGAACTAAATAAGGCTAAACAAGAATTGTATGTACTGTTCCAACTTAGCTACAAATTCAACTTAAAGACTTAAAGACACACTTAGGAATGATCGTGTTCATCACCTGGGATTGCCTGTATATGTTTTCTATTTGTCCCGTCAGGCCTTTGTTCCATTTTGCCTCTTTTTCCGCTTTCTTTTGGATTTTTTTTTGTTTTCCATTTTATCTCTTTTGTTGCCTAATTGACCCTAACTCTTTGTTGTTTAATTTAGCAATTGTTTTAGTGTTTATAATATATGTATTTCAATTATTCCAGTTTGCCTTCAAGAGATATTATACAACTGTACATATAGCATAAGAACCTTACCTCCCTGTACTTCCAAAACCTCCTTCCCAGCTTTTGTGTTGTTGTCATGCATTTGAACTCCATGTATGTTATGTTATGAACCCCACAATACGTTGTTTTTATTTTTACTTTAAAATTATTGTTTAAAGAGATTTAGATAATAAGAAAATTTTATTTCTTTAATTATATATTTACCATTTCTGGTACTCTTCACTGTTTTGTTTAGATCAGTATTTCCATCTGGTACCATTGTCCTATCTGAAGGACTTTGTATAACATTTCTTATTGTGTAGGCCTGATAGTGATGAATTCTTTCAGTTTTTGTACATTATTTTTGGAAAGTTACTTTTGCTGGGTAAAGAATTCTAGGATGACAATTTTTTCTTTCAGTTAAGTTACTTGGAACAGATTAGTCCTTTTAGGTTGTGTTTCTAAGCTTTGCTAGATGGGACCAAAAAGGCATTTAATCTAGGACTCATTTTGCACTACTACTGTAGTAAAGGAAACCCTGGTGGCACAACGGTTAAGAGCTCGGCTGCTAACCAAAAGGTCAGCAGTTCAAATCCACTAGGCACTCCTTGGAAGCCCTATGGAGCAGTTCTACTCTGTCCTGTTGGGTTTCTGAGTCACAATCAGCTCAACGGCAACGGGATTTTTGGGTTTACTAGAGTAAAAGTGTTCTTCATAGTCACTAATGCCCTATGAATGATAGGATTTTCCACCGTGGCTGGTGGGAACAATTACTATTCCTGGGCCTTCTGTGAACTCTGAGGATTGTTTGCTGTAATCCTTTTGGGTGTTTTCCCCTCCATCTTTGAATAATTTCTTTATGTGTATATACCTATCAGTATTCAGTGACTACTTGAGGGGACATACCCTCTGCAGATCTCCAGAGTTCTCTCTCTGTGTAGTTCTCTTCAATATTCTGCCCTGCAAACTCTAGCCTCTTTGATCCTCCCAGACCTTCAGCTTTGTCTCCTCAACTCAGTGAGACCACCTGGCTCTACCTGGGCTCCTCTCCTGAGACACAGCTGGAAATTTCTCCAGGCAATCATAAGGCTCACCTCATTTGAATCCTTTTTCTCAGTGATCAATGTTCTTCATTGCCAGATGTGCAGTGTAGTAAGAACCATTATTTTATATGTTTTGTCCAGATTTTCATCTGTCTCAGACTGAGAGGATAAACTTACTCCCTGTCAGTTCATCTTGGCCAGAAGAAAAGTTGATCATGAATTTTGAAAATGTCTTCTCCCTGCAGCCTCTGTGCTCCAGTTTTCTATTGCTGCACCACAAACCACTTCAAAAAGTACTGGATTAACACAAAAATAGCATTTATTTTGCTCATTAATCTGTAGGTTGGGCAGGACTCTGTAAGGACAGCTCATCTTAGCTCCACTTGGCATTAGCTGGTGGCTCAAAAGTCGGGGGGTGGAATCATGTCTGGCCATTGACTTTTGACTAGGGTCTCGTCTCATGTGATCGGAGCACCTCATTTCATCTTTCCATGTGACTAGTTGGCTTCCTCACAGCACAGTGACTAGATTGCCAAGGGCAAGTGGAGAAAGAGAGTCACTTTTTCTAACTTAGCCTTGAAAATCCATCACATTCTGTTCTTTGGAAGTAAGTCATCAAAAAAAAAAAAACCAAGGCCAGCTTAAATTCAAGAAAGCAATTAGACTTTTCCTTTTGATGTCAGAAGCAACAAAGAAGTTGTGGACATGTTTTAAAACCACCACACTTGTTCCTCCAAGTTGTTTTTTTCTGCTTGTTTTTAATCTCTATTTTTCCTATCAGACACTTTCCTCTGTTACCTGATGTTATTTTGTTGTCTGTTCACATATAAGGGAGGGGTGCTAAAATTCTAATTGGAGGTTTCAAGCGTGTGGAAGGGTTTTTCTACTGTGAGCTTCACTTTGCCATGGCCTGGTTGGGTTGCTTAAAAGGAGAAGTTTCAAAATATCTTGAGGTATTTCTCTTAGTGATAATCAGATTCCCCAGGAAAAAAATCTC